>NC_056732.1:790550572-790840572 GCF_019279795.1 Protopterus annectens | reverse complement strand
TAGTATGTCCCCGTCCACTCTGTAGTGCTCTACAATCTCCAGCTCATGTAACTCCTGGAAGGTTACCCTGAATCTGAACACTCTTCTCCTTCAGTGCCTAGGCCTATTGTCAGCAGTACCAGCAGCATTGACTTCAGCACCTAACACATACAGATGTAGAAGACCTGCAGAAGCCCCTAGCATTATCTCAGTTAAAATTCCCAAGTCTGTACTCCAATGGTTCAGAGTATTGGGGAGAAAATCAGAATGCAGGTTGTATACATACTTTATACAGCTCTGCTGTAGGTCCAGAATGTGTGCTTGGCTAACTATGATGCATTGCACCTGCCTACAATATAATTAACATCATTTAATGGCCATGTTTCAGTGCAGATGCCACACACAGTGCCATGTTATGCAGCATAGCTTATACAAAAATCAGTAATTGAATACATCTGCTCAGCCAAGTGTTGTGCCTTGCAAACAAGCACACCTAAGCTTAAAAGAGCTTAGAACTGAGAAGACCCCCCCCCAATGTCAGCCATATCCTGTGTAAAGATCAACATGGTCAAAGACCCTACACGAAGGGGATATGCAGGCACAATTACTCCTTTCTACTATTTAATAAATCCACAGCCTGGAAACTACATGCTTCATAGCCCTATCAGCTTAGCAACAGCAGCAATGCTAAATTGTAAGAACCCCATGCAAAGTCCTATAATACATTTCTGTCACATAGTGTAAAAGTCTTTTTTTACTATTTTTTATTTTTCTATTAAGAATGTTTGCGCACTGTGGCATGTAATGCAAACATGCCGAGATTATTAAAAAAAATTTAATTTAACTTATTTCCTTAATCTTTCTGACATCCAGAATAATAGTTTTGTTCATATGTGTATGTGGTATGACATGTTCAGGGGATTTATGTCCATATTTCTACAGTTTTAAACCCCCTTTTGTCTGTCTAGACTCCTGTACATGGAAAAAACTATCTTACACTTGTTGAAGGTTTACCAGTGGAAAAGTGAAGCAAGCAAAGAAAAAACCTCTGGTATTCCATCACTATCGTGGTGGATTTTTGCTGTGGTGGAATACCAGAGGTTTTTTCTTTGCAGACTCCTGTACATGGAATTTTTCCGCATACAGTATGGACACTGACACAGGGTCTGAAAAAATGCCTTTCTGCTTACTGGATCACTCTACCTGCCTCATTTGTATGAGATTCACCTCCTTATGAGGCAATTTGCATGCCACAGAATATTCCATGTTTGTGCGTGCATGTGTACCGCTCAGCAGCTTTTACTGAATCGTAATTTGTTTGCTTACATGTAAGCATCGTGGTATGATGCCTACATGAAAAAAAAACATGTAGGCTTTATTGAATTCCCTCTATGGATTATAGAGTCAACAGTTTGGGTGATTATTATGCATATTTTTTCCAAGTGAAAGGATGTAGTCAGTTTTTGGAAGATAAAATGCAGAAACCCTCACCATTTCCACAGTTTGTCATATGAATTACTTAGAGTTAAAGACTCTACTCAGAATGCAACTAACTTAGTTTTAAAAATGCTGTTCTTAATCTTCTTAAAAAATAACTTTTCCCAATGTGTTACGAAATTAATTTTATATAGAAGTTCACGAATAATTATCTCCATTTCTGACATGTATTCTAGTACATGCTTATTCCTATTATTATCCAGATAAATAAATTTACTCTTGCTAAATTAATTCTTCTTGCAAAATCTGACCAAAGGATAGAGACAGTTATTGTCCTGTTTCTCTTTTGAATACTGATTATAAATTGCATGCATACATGTATAATTAACAAATATTCTGTCATTCATTTCAGAAGTAATAAACCAAATCTAATTTAGATTTATGCAATGTAAGCACATATCTTTGATTGTTCAGATAATTTAAACTCTGAGGACACATGCACAGTCTCCCCTTTCAAATTACTAATCTAACTTGGCTTTGTTGGGTCTCATAAAATGTTTGACAAATGAAGAGAAAAAAATAGAAATATGGGTAGATGTATTAAATTTAATGAAGACCCTCTTTAAGGCTATGTCCCTTTACTTACAGTCAACGGTCATTAGTCTTCTTGTCAAAGAGCAAGATGTCAAGGCCGGGCAGGGTTGTCTTAACTTACTTAAACTTTTTATTCTTCTCTTAAATCTAGTACTATTGGCTATTAACAGGTTAAATGTGATTAATCTGGTAACAATAGCGAATAAAGCATTTTAAGATTTTGCATTAGTAGATGATATTCTTCTCACAGTTTTAGTGGTGTGTTATTCAGTAGAAACTATTTTTCCAACTAGTGAGTCAACTTTCCTCAGTTTTAAGATACTTTATGAGCAGAGTCAAATACAGAGTTACCACTTCATGTGGTCTCTAAATCAGCACAGATTCACTGAATACCATATAGTGTACATGCCTCCTAAATTTCTAAGTTGGTCTTTCCATAAGGATATAATTGTAGAAATTCAGTAACATTTTGTTAGGTTTATAACAACAGGCTTCAATGCATACAGAAACATTCATCTGAGAAACTTTCTTTTGTGGAATGTATTAATATTTTAAAGACAAAGGTTGTTTCAAAATGGGTTGTTTTTATCAGAAATATATTAGTACATTTTGTACAATATGCCAATATTTGTAAAATCTGGAAAAAGTCTTCTAGACAGGTGAATCCCCAAAGAATCTCTGGTGTACATTGACTGGCAATAAGGTTCAAGCAGGATATCAAATTACTAACCCATAGAAATATATGTTTGCCAAATTTTGTATAGAATTATTTTTGAAATTCTCTCGAGCTCTGGAGTGTAGATTAGATCAAACTGAGCTTGACTGTGCATCTTCTCACAGCAGCTGCTAAGGTAAAACTGCACTCTAAACACAGGCTTTCAAACAATAATGTTAGAAATTGTTCAGGTATGCTTGTTCTATTTTGAACATTTCAGTTATGTACTGGAATCTACGTGTGTCAGTGAGGCTGGTCTTTATTTCTTATAAAACAAGAGGTATTATATTAAAAATCCATGTCTAATAAATTTGGTTAAATTATTAGATATTTTAACACTTAATTTTGGATATTTTGAATGTTAAAAACATTAAGAAGATTACCTTTTGATTTATTCCAAGTATTGTTAGAAAGTGGATTTTCCATTTAAAGTACTTTTTGTCGTACTACTACAAAGGAAATAGATGTAATAACGGCCTTAATTCCTAACAATAGCCTAACAAATAGAACACTGAACTGCTGTAACAGTTAAGAAATAAGGAAATAGTATACATCTGGAAATTGCATAGAAAACTAATTAGTTCACCCTTCAACTTTATCATTCAATCTGGAATTGTTCATAGTATCATAACCGAACCTCTGGAAGGAATAGGAAAGAGGGACCTTTTCTCTGTGCTTATTATAACTACACCCAAACCCTTATTCATAGATTCATAGATTCATAGATTAGTACTAAGCTAACTGCCCTTGCAAGCCATTTTAAGCCTAGCCAATTATCCCTTGTGAGACTTAAACCCTGCACCTTGTGTTTGTAAGGCAAACACCTTAACCATTAGGCCACCCTCCCAACCCTTATTTGTCTATCTTTACTACGCCTGTCCTACACTTCCTTATTTCACTTGGAAATCCAGTTACCTTTATTTAGTTATATCTGTTACCTTTCCTTCCCCTTTTACATCCTTTCTTTAAGCATACCACTCTATTGCCTTTTACTACATAACTCTAGAAAATATTCTTACCTTCCCTAAGCTTGTAGAACATAGTTGTATTATATGACTGATTGCCTCCAGCCTCTAGCTGTAACCCGCTCTGTTCGCCCTGTGGGCTCAATCCGCTCCCCCTACCCTACCCCCAATTCCCACCCTCCCCCAGTGCCCTTAACCTTATATCTCACTTACCACACCCCCTCCCTCATCCCAGAAATCACACTCAGCATTCAATTTACTAATACTTCCACACCCATCCTGTTATTCCACTACCTCCATAAACTGTCTCTATAGTAACTCACCACACCCTTCTTCCTTAACCACTATCTTTGTCACCTTCCCCTTTACTCTATTCTCTTTCATTATTCCCCTTGCTTGTTACATTCTACTCAATTTCCTAGAACCTCTTACATTAAATCTCCAAAAATGACTCTAACTGTAAAATCAAAATTTACTAAAATCCTACTCTTAAGCATAATTTCAACTATCCTGACCTATGCCTACATACTTACCTCATTTGAAAAAACATACTATAACCACTTTAACTACTCCCATAAACAGACAGCAATTCACAATTATGTCTTCCCTAAAAGTAAACCTAACATTACCTCAACTTCCAGCTACCTACTACCTAAATACCATAGACTCTCCC
The DNA here is from genome assembly GCF_019279795.1 of Protopterus annectens. Classification (NCBI taxonomy): domain Eukaryota; kingdom Metazoa; phylum Chordata; order Ceratodontiformes; family Protopteridae; genus Protopterus; species Protopterus annectens. The sequence goes on along the minus strand of NC_056732.1, from coordinate 790,836,209 downwards.
ACATTAAATACCATACAGCTACTATAACAATAGTGAAATATCTAACAATCATTATTAATAACCCCACAACAAGACTTTGTAAGCCTACCTTAAAAGATGGTGACATGCACCCCAACCCTGGCCCTACAAATCCACCTACCCTGATAACCCAGCCCAAACTCCCCAACTCTTTGCTAATAAGACATCTAAATATCCGAAGTGTTAATAACAAAGTAACCCGACTTCATGCCCTTCTAGATACCCATAGCTTTGACATCCTCTGTCTAACAGAAACATGGTTAAAGCCAAAGACCAAAGACAATGAAATCATTCCCCAAGGATACAATATACTAAGACTAGACCGTATAAAAAGTAAGGGTGGTGGAGTTGCAGTCTTATTCAAAGAGGGACTTCAAATCTCCAAATTACCATTTGACCCACCACAAGATAGTAAAGCTGAAGTACTTGTCACTAAATTTCAAATAAACCATAACAAATCTTTATATATTATCTGCATCTACCTTCCACCTGGTAATAATATTAGCACCATAGAAAACATCCTAAGCTGGGTGTCCTCTACATATCCCCAAGAAACTATTATACTTGGTGATTTTAATACTGATTGGAAAACTGTCAAAGCTGATAATCCCTCCTCCCATATCAACCTTCATGGATTCAGTCAAACTATCATAACCTCTACCAGAATCAACAAACCAAATAAAAAAGAGAGCATCCTAGACTGGATTCTTATAAATAGACAAAAACAAGCTTACAACACAGGAACTCTACCAGATGATGTTACCGACCATACTTTAACCTATATCCTTAGGCAAAAAATGATATATCTAATCACCCCATCTCTAGAAACATACGTACCAATGAACACTTCAACCCAACATTATTCCAAAATGAACTAAGTGCTTGTAACTGGAACCCTCTAAAAACCTCTACCACTTCAAGAAGCTGTGACTATCTAAACTCCAATTTCCTATCTATCCTTGACAGGCATACACCCAAAAGGACCATTAGAATGAAAGCCAAACCAGCCCCCTGGCTTACTTATGAAACCAAACAAAAGATCTTACTTAGAAATAAAATCTGGGCAAAGTGGAGAGCTAACAAAAATATTTCTGATCAACAACTTTTTAAGCAACTGAGAAATACTACAAAAAAGGCAATACTCACAGACAAAAAGAACTACTACTGTAAAATACAGCAAAATCACCAAAATAACCCCCAGAAGTTTTGGTCTAGTGTATATAAACTCCTTTCCCCAGGGCACTCCCATACACCTATCCCGCTTCAGGCAGACCCTAACACCCCCCACCAAACAGCCAATGCCTTCAACTCCTTCTTTACAGAAACCATACAAACACTAGCTAGCCAACTTACTCCAGACAGCTTAAACCTTGCCACGTCCATACCTAGTACTCTACCAGTATTCTCTATTCAACCAATATCTACCACTTTCATCTACAAACTCATCCAAAAACTTAGGCCTTGTACCCCTTCTGCTGACCAGTTACCTTCTGAATACCTCCAAAAAGCAGCCAAAGTAATTTCCTATCCTATATCCATCCTCATAAACAGAACCATTAAGGAAGGTTACATTCCAAACATCTGGAAAATCTCCCATATCATTCCCCCTCACAAAGGTGGCAACTCAAATGAATACTCAAACTATCGACCAATAGCACTCTTATCACCCTTAGCAAAAATCATGGAAAAATGCATTCATCATCAACTTTTAAACCATTTAACACAAAATAACATAATAGCTAAATGTCAGCATGGTTTTAGGCCATCTCATAGTACAACAACTGCTCTGTTATCCTTTACAGATGTTATAAATAGAAATCGTAATAACAACAACCTCTCATCTGCACTCTTTATTGACCTCTCCAAAGCTTTTGACACGATTAACCATGCACTTCTGATCAACATTCTTGAATCCTTCTCTCTTGACTTTTTAGCTATTAAATGGTTCAGGTCCTACCTAACCAATAGACAACAAGCAGTTCTCTGGGCAAATAATATATCATCCCTTCTACCTGTTACACCAGGAGTCCCTCAGGGCTCCATTCTAGGCCCACTTCTTTTTTCTCTTTTTATTAACGACCTGCATGTAGCAATCCCACAGGCCACCTGCATTCAATATGCAGATGATTTAACATTAATTTGCTCAGCAACTTCACCATCTGCACTACATTCCCTGACTCAGAATGTATTTAACACAGTAGAAACATGGTTCACAAAACGTTGTCTCCTTCTTAATGCGAAAAAAACCAAGCTCCTTCTCTTTACACCCTCTAATAAGTCTACCCCAATTGATTTCTCTGTCATTTCCAATAATAGCACAATCATACACCCTGACTCTACAACTAAACTGTTAGGAATTACTATTGATAACAACCTTACATTTGATAGTCACATAAATAACACCATTAAAAATGTCAACAGGAAAATTGGCTCCTTATATCGAATCAAAACTTTCTTAACTCCAACAGCTAAAACCAAAATTGCTCATTTCCATTTAATTTCTACTCTTCTTTATGCCTCTCCCATATACACCAACCTCAAAAAGAATAACCTTGTCAAACTACAGCATGCCTATAACAGCATCGCCAGGTTTGCCACTGGTAACCCCTTTCAAACTCACCACTGTCTAAATCTAAAGCAGCTGGGCTGGCTTGAACTTCAAAACCTTCTGAAAATCTCCCAACTAACCATGACCCACAAGATATTTTATCAACCTAATAGCACTCCTATACTATCCAATCTCATAATCCCTTATAAAAACCTAAACTCACTGCGCTCCTCTAACAAGCTTCTAGCTAGTATAACCAAAACTAATAACTTGGCTGGAGATTCCCTGTTTTCTAACACAGTGGGAAAAGACTGGAACCTCCTTCCAAATGAATTAACAACACTTTCTTCTTTGCCTCTCTTTAAACAAAGACTAAAAACATACTTTAAAACTCACTGGTTATGTCCATGTTGTAAACCTGACTAACCTTTCCCTCTTCTAAGGTTACTTCTACACCCTACCAATTTTTCACACATATTTCTTTAATTTCTATGATGAAGAACTGAACTTCTGACCACAATGAAACAATTTGGTAGATTCATCCTGCTTATTGTTAGTACAACCTAGTACATAATAACACTATGTCACTTTTATTGTGTAATATAATTCATCTCACCATTCTTAGTGATTTCTATACTAGTGTAAATATCTTTTTTGATCACTTTTTTTTATTATTATTACTGATTTTTGTATACTTATTTGAACTACTTTCATTTACGATGTTTCAACTATGTTTACCATCCTTGTTGCTGTATTTTAAGTAATGATCTAACTATTAATGTTGGAGCTTTTCTCCCCGAGCCTCTACTGAAAATGGAAATATATCCAGCTAGACTAGCCCGGTCAACAAATGTAAAATAAATAAAATAAATAAAATAAAATAAATAAATATGGTTTATCTATTCCCATCTGTGGTAGGCTGGGCAATATCATTAAAATATGATGGCATAACTGTGGCCAAATGGGTTACTGGCTTCACATTTGGTTGAATTGTGTATAAGTAAAGCTTTTTTGAGATAAAGCTTGCTCCATTTTCTAATCTATAACTAATGAGCAGATACCCAATGACTCTCTTCTTTGGATTATTGGCTGGTCAATATAATTTTTAATATAACACCTCTTTTCTTAATTTCTATTTCTGTGAAGGGCTTAATATTTTTCTTTAGAACCAAGGGTATTACTAATGTTTCCTTTGAACTGTTGAAGTGTTTTTTGGAAGCTGTATTCCTTGAGAGCATAAACAGTTAAAGTTCCACCAGGGTGGGGAAGGGAAAGTTTTTTTTTTCATACAACGAGTAATATTTGTGTTTGCTTGTATTGTATTTTTTTATTTTTTCACTGCAATTACATCTTTGGTATCATATACATGGTCAATAAAACTAATTGGAAACACTCTTACAAATGTATTTCCTTACTGCTGAAGGCATATTTTCTATTATGACACCATGTGGCATGTGGGTGTCTGCTGGTTTGGAGATTGAATAAAGCAGATACTGTGGCTGTCTAGAATAATGAATACTGCATTACATAGAAACTTCTTAGTCATTATCATTTTATCATTTAAAGCTAAATACCATTGATTATATGACACATGGTATAATAACCAGTGAGCAAAAGAGATTAAGAAATCAAGAGCTGTTTAAGTATGAAAAGAGGTAGATAAAAATGAGAAGAATGTAATACAGTTGTTGAATGGACTAGATTATGCAGGAATGAGATGTTCAGAGTAGGAACATAGGAAATGAACAACCAGAGATGGGAGAGTGGTGGGGTTGTATATTCAAGGCATGTGCCTGTTGAAGAAAGTATGAAGGTGACAGTCTTTGAAGATATGTAGGAAAACGTTTGGGCTGTGATGTCAGAATTTCTGGCAATATCTCCATATAAAGAGCTTGTGGAGAAGATTAAAGGAAATGGGAAGAGGGGAGGGGATGCTCATGTAATGGTTGAAGAGTTGAGGAATGTTAGGGGAGTAATTATATATGAGATGATCTTACTTTTATTTTATCTTGAAAAAGTTTTTCATTCCATCCATCATTCACAAGTGACTTACATTTCTTAACTTGGACTACCTTGTAGAGAGTGTAGATGGCAAAGAAGGTCATGTTCCTTTGGATTACTTACTGCCATTAAATTATTATGGATATCCTGCAGAGGGAGTAAATATAGAAACATCCTTGTTTGTTTAGGTACCAAATCACCACTGTGTTATCTGTGATTGTCTACAGAGTTACTGGATTCAGAACTGGCTTAAAGGCTATGGATGATAAATAAATGGAAGTAAAGAAGAGGAGTCCATAGTTGGTAGACATAAACCATTTGTTAGTAGCACTAAATACATTCTTTAACAAGGGTTGAAATTTGTAGATGAACATAGTCTAAATGTTGCATGCTCTGATTTCAAATGTCTCTGAGGTATCAGTGTACCTTCTCCATATAGATTATAATATGATAGTGGGAATACTGAGGATAGATAAAGGCATGATTCCCAGAACTTTGTGAGATATAATTGTAGTCAAATGTTTGCATTATGGAATTGGTACAGAAAAGGTCAAGTATTAATTATACTTAATCCTGGTCAGGGTGATTACAGAAGCTCTGGTGGCAAGAATAACTCTAGAAACGTTTTGGATAAATGAGGCAGTAACTCTAATTAATGACAATTGGGAACATGTTCACACTCTAGATGAACTGCAGAGTCTTTTAAACTGCAAGATGTATAGATGTAAGTTGCCTTGTATAATGCAGATGGCTATGATTTTCCATCAGTTAGATACCTGGCATTTTGTGATCACATTGGGCACAGTAGAAAGGCCAATGGAAGGAAGTGAATAAGTTATGAAAGCCATAATATAAAGTGCTATACAGCCTTAAGAAGTAAGATTAGTTTTCATTACGTATACATATCATCAGGCCATCCCAGCAGGACTTGGCATCAAAGAAACACCCTCATAGAGACTGATTTCACATCCAGGCTGCCAGTCATTACTGAGCATGTCAAATGACCTACAAATGTTAAATGGTGTCAGAATTGGTATAACTTAACAAAATACTAATTTGTGAGATGTTTACTGTTCTGTAGTATGGACATCTAATTTGTAGATAAAAATGTATTAATTTTTTACAGTAAAGTTGTCATATTACCTTTCACTCATGAAAAGCCCTCAGAGTATTTCATTTTTAAGAAAGTAAATGCAAGTTAAATAATAAGCAAACCATGAAACCTAAATTGAAAGTGTGCAGTAACAGAAAATGGGATAAGCAAGAGAGCCATGAGGTACACAAGTATTCTGCATTTAAAATTCAAGCCTCATGTGTTAGTGTGACTATAAGCATAAGAGGAAGATGTTCCATTATTTAATCAATTTTGTAGAAGCTGTAGTAGAAAGAGTGATTTTACAAAAATATTGAAAGAAAAATAAGACAATTTCAAATAATCAAAAATATATTGAAGCAGAACAAGAAAACACAATGTTTGTTGGTACTATTAAAATGGAAAGTTCTGATTGTGTGAAATCAGTGAATAGTGTAACAAGATCAGCACCATAACTATTGGTAAGGGAAACTTAGAATTAATAAATAGTGCCTGAATTTAAACTAGACACTGGTGCATAGTTTAATGATTTGTCATAAAGTGCTTTTAGGAATTGGTCATATGTGATAGCTGAGGCAGTGTCAATTAATGTATTTCTTGTGGGTTAGACAGCGGAGGGTGGAAGGGTAAAGTTTGAGATGAATTTATCAGCAAGTATGATTAGGTATATTTTCAGCTTCAGTGAAAGTTAGCATCATTCATACTCATCTCAGTGCTTTGTGATTATCTTTAGCTTGGGTGGTCTTCACCTCAAATATGGCTTTGGAAGATTTAAATAGGCATGTGAGTTGTTTAATTCAATGACAAGAGCTCTAACATTTTGGGAATTACTCTTCATATTTTTGGCCAACATTATCTTTCTTTTATTGTATAGTTTGCTGATATTATAGTTCCATCATAGGGAATTGTTTCTGGATTTGCCCTGCACTTGTTTCTGCAGTGAACAGCTGCATCTATGCAATTGTTTACATGCTGGTACAGGTCAGTGGTACATGATTCCACATAAGCAGCAACATTTTTAGGATTTGGTCGGGATTTGAAGCTTGCCAAAGTATCACTTGGGCGCACATATTTTTTTAAATACATTTCTGAAGGTTGCTTGGGCAGATGGGGATTCTGGTTTAAATTTTATTTTTAATGAGTCATCTTTATAGTTGGACCTAACAAGTAACTATATGCAAAGGCTGTTACAAAATGTACCCATATTGGTGAGGACAAAGTCCAAAATATTGTTTCCTTTATTGGGTAGTCTGATCAAATGTTCTTTTGACAAAGTCCAGAAATATCTGTGCTTATGCTTTGGTGGTGGTGTAAGTTTCCCAGTCATTAGATCAATAGTTAAAATCACCTAGGAAGATGGCATTGCGATTCATACTGAGCTCTTGTAGATATGTGTTATGGCTTTCTTGGGTCATAGATGAGGTTCTACAGTTAGCCAATGTATGGTGCGGAACCTTCTTGATAGTGACTTGGACATAAAGAACCTCTAGTGCATCAAGCAGCTTAATCAGCCTTGATGAGAGTCTCATGGATGAAGACTGAGAGATCACCACCTTTTTTTTCTGTCATGTGCAGAGGCTAGTCTAAAGATGTGGAAGGCATTTTAGCACTCCACAATGTGTGTACTATCTGTTGCTTAAAAGTATGTCTTAGTTACTATACAAATGTCTACATATTCTGGGGTGGGGAGAGCTTGTATGGAGTGGAGTTTTTGTTTAGGCATTAATCAGAAACACCTTCATATTTTCCTTTGCTTGTTTTGTTATGTTGCTAGATATAAATGGTTGACATTGCATAAAAAAGGTGCTGTTGGGGTAAAGAAGGTCTTTGTCAATATAAAAAACTTGTTGGAGAGAGGTGCAGGCCATCCCTCATGAAACAGTTATGTCTGTTGAACATATCCTCCTAGGCTGGCAAATATTGGACCCTCTTGGAATGACCCAAAAACTAAGCCAGTTATTAAAATTAATTATTTTTTTCTCATACTGCAGCATCATACTTGTTGAAGGTAGAATGCTATTCAATGCTAGATTCATACATAACTGCCTAGGACACATAGCCTAAGAGCTCCATCATGTCTCTCTTTGTATAATCCAAGGAGGTATGTCTCAAGTCATTGACACCCACATGTACTATAGCAGGGTCAAACTTGTAACTTTTCTTTAAATACTTGAGCACATCAGCAATCTGGTGGATCCTGGCACCAGACAAGCAACCGACTGTCATTCATGCCTTGCTTAGCCTGATAAGAGTTACATCTGTATGCATTACAAAGCAGCCACAAATGACTGGGATGTTTGATTGTGTAGATATCTACCTTATGCTCTTAGCATCCAACACTTTGGTGCTCCTTGCACTATGTGTGGGGTGGGTTTTTTAGGTTTAGAGTGTTTCTGAGGGTACCTTATGCTTGACTTAGGCAAGTTAATCTTAAAAACCTCAGCATATGATGGATTACGTGTGTTGGACATAGCATGGCGTAGTGTGTGGTGTGTTGATGATGAGCTTGATGTCGGAGTTATCTGTATGTGAGATTTTTGGCTCCAATGGCATTATATACGTACATCTCTCACACTGTATTGCATTGTTTGAGTAGTAGGAGATTATCAGTCAGCATTAGACAATTTCTGCATTGTCTCAAGATACCCATCTCATTCAATCTGGCTACAGAAATTATGGGGAGATGATGGTCCATGGTTTTGAGTAAAGACTCGGGGAAGGGATTTTCTTTTGGATGCAGGGTTACTATAGTTAATCTTGTCACTATGGCAAATGGTGGGATGAGTTACTAGGGATTGGGTGTATGGATAGCCTGGTCTCAGTTTAGCTGCTGAACAAGGTATGTACTTGCACTTTGCACGGGTCAGGTAAACCTTCAACATAGATTACTAAGGTTGCTGAGATTTTGCAGGCTTATAATATGGAAAAAAGCTGTTCCACCTGCAACCCACTATAGAGCGAGTCCATTGGTAGCAACGCACTGAGTGCAGATCAGCACTGCTTTTCCCCCCTTTTTTATTAAAAACTCTATTTGGAACACCTGGAGGATGCCAAGATCAGCACAGCTTGTATTTGTCACTTCAATGCTTTCTACACCTCTCAGAGGCTTGAATAGAATACCCTGAGTTAGTGCAGCTCAGTGCAAGTTGTAGAACAAGAGCTGGAGAGGAATCCAAAGAAAAATAGCCAACAAATCAACTAATGGACTTCTGAGACACAGAAGATTTATCAAAGTACAGTTATCTCACCAGCATAACAAAGTTAAAGGTCTAGGAGTCCAGGTAGGCTAGAGATTTAGTTTTACTTTTACGATGGGGGCAGATTACTGTGTTTCTTAGAAAGCTGTTTTAGCAAGATATAGCCTGGGAACAGACATGAACTAGAAAAAGTTTTAGAATGCTTAGAAGATTAGTCATAGGGACATCTATATTAAAACCATCATGATGATGATGATCATCAGCGTTAATCCCTTTTCCCCATTTTCTACATGAGGTTGAGATGTCATGTCAACTTCAACTGTTGCTACCTCCCTCAGTTCAGTTCCATGTCCTACGTTCTTTGACATCATGCATGACTGTTACAGACCTTCTCTAACACAATCCGTTCATATCTTTCCTGGATGTTCTTGTTTAATCTTGCCTTCTTCCTGTATCTCTCAAATCCTCTTCAGCAAATCACTTTTGCTTTCCTTCACATTTCCACATGCTGCTGTAATCTATTCTCCTGAACTTCTCTGCAATTTGAGCTACTTAAAACTATATTATTATAATGCTAGTAAGTATGTTTTAGAAGTGAATGACATCCAGAATGGTATAGGAGCTGTGGCCTTATAGGAAATTAGACCTATCTCCTATAATTCCCAAAGGTGTGGAGCCACGCTCTACAAAATAAAACATCCAGCCACCAAATTTTCCTGGTGTTTCTGTTGTGTGCACAAGTTTGACTAACATGACTAACATGACCGCTTCAGAATGCAAAATAGAGCTGAGGTATGGCATCAGGAGCTGCACGTACTACATGTATCCCAACGTCATACTACATAAACTATTGTCTGTTCCACAGAGGGAACAGAAAACAGTATGTGAAAACATGGAGGCATTACTGAAATGGTAGCTGATGACACTATGCTAGAAAGAAGCTGTACTAAGGGAGCACTAACTGAGCATAGTCCTTGATTCAGGAGCTTATCAGGTGAATTGCTGAACTTCCTGCCTGCCATCACACATCGATATCAGATATAGGATGTCCTCCACACTATTCTACTACTGTTCCTTTTGCTTAAATAATGTTTCTTCACTTATCCTGCTCATACCACTTCCCTGTATACACATGCTATACTTTCATGTAACTTCCATAACACCCTAGGGTTGCTGACATGCAGTTATGGTACTTGTGTCACAATGCACCCGCCTGTGTCCTATGTACTCTGTGGAGTATGTGTCTATTAATGAGTCAGAAACTGTATTCTGTATCCATATTACTGTCTGTGTCATTTGTCAGGTTGTGCTTGTGTCCTGTATGGTTCAACCATTTCAGGAGCTGCGAGTGTACTGTCAGCTACCTCCATGTACTCAGCATCCTGGTAGTGATTATATGTTTATTTCTTTATATGTTTATTTCTTTATTCATATTTGTTAACGAGAAAAGTTAACTTGTTCAGGGGCCGTTTTCAGTCATGACCACTGTGACAAAGAGAGATACTGCCAGCACAGCTATCTGGAATTTTGTATAGTGTGACAAAGGGAGATACTGTCAGCACAGCTGTCTGGAATTTTGTAAATGGTTATATGTCATTTGTGAATATCAACATGATCTATATAAGATGCTTGTGTTACAAATGTATTAGAACTGTATGCCATGTGTATATCAAACTGTTCTGTACAGATGTGTGGTGAAAAAGATTTTTGCAAAGTGCTTGAAAGTATCCACAGTGTGCCCTACTGGAACAGAACAGAAAGGTACATGTACTATTGTAACTCTTTAAATGTATATATTTTAACAGTGTAAATTGCAATACAGGAGGTTGACTTCAGAAAAATTGCTGAAATTAAATTACTTTATGGCAGCTAGAGACCAAATTCTGTACTAGGGAGTTTTCTGCATTGTTTTTAAGGTGAAATAATTACTAGCTTTTGAAATGTGAAGGAATGTGATTATTTTATGACTTCCAGCATCTGCCACAGATCTGAGATCTAGGTATTTTCACAGGTAGATGCTAAATATTGCTAGCTTCCAGCAGTGGGGATTTCACTTGGGATACAGTGAGATGACAAGAAATAATGTCATTCTGCAAGCTATCCCAGCAGTAATATTTGAGATATTAATTTAAGAAGTCTCTTAGAGAGACACAGCATTCTGCATTCTGTCTTTGACCTGACAACATCTAGGAATCCATTCACCACATCTGCCTTGCTCTTAAGTAAGTTAACTAGGGTATAGTAATTCTCTTAGATTCAGTCAGGAATATAGTGAAGCATAGTTTAGATGTTTTTCTTTATTTATTTCAGACTGTCCTGCAATGTTGTTTTAAATATTTCCTGTGGTTTTGAACTCTGATGTCACTGTGAATATTCTTGTTCTTTTATTAATTATTAAATATATTTAAACCTTTCACTGTGGCTGATCTTTGTAGAGATATTTAAGATTTGAGAGTACTTGCATATTTTTGGTGACACTGTGGGGTGCTCCTAATAGCTTTGCTCTTTGTCAAACTATCATTTGTATTAATATTAATATTACTATTAATATTACCATTAATATTATGCAGTAAGATTGGACACCCTTTAAGGGCCTTAAAGTAGTTGATAAGAGGTGGCTAGTCGCAGTGATAACTACCTTATAGTCTGAGCAAAAGGGGGCACAGCTAGTAAACCTGTGCCAATCTTTCGCAGGTGTGTGTTTGTGTGTATGTGTAAATCTAACCTCAAAGAGTGTGTGTGTGTCAGCTACTTTGGCAGGGACACGAAGCACTGGTTGGACAGAGAGGTTGCTGGAGGTCTTGGCTTGGCCACTCAGCTGAGATTTCAACTCTATATATAGCTGTGTCAGTGGGGTTTCTTACTGGGGATCTGGAGAAAGAGGGATAAAGCAGCTCTGGACTGACTGTGGTCTCTGTGTGCTCTTAAGGGAAATTGCACTTGATACAGAGAGCTGCATCTGAAAATATTGTGTGTGTACCTCGTCATCCTCAGTGGTGAGGATTGAAGCTCCTTGATTACTGGTCCAGTGGTGGGTCATCACATTTATTGGCTGGTAGTGGTGGGATCACCACATCACATAGTGGGATTCAGTGGTGTGGCTATTGAACTCCTGTAGGCTGTAAACAGTGGTCACTAAAGGTGTTTTTACTCTAAAGTAGCCACCCAGTAGACATTCAGAGTTTCATATCACAATAGTTTTAATTATTTTTTGTTAGCTTAGTTGGTCATGGAGAGCATGCAAGGATGTCAGTGGAGGAGTATGGCAAACTGACAAGGAAACAGTTGGCTGTGATGTGCCAAGCTAAGGGACTGGGACATGCCAACCTATCTAAAAATAATTGATTGCAGCCTTAACCACAGCTGCATCACAGACCACCAGCCAGGAGGACAACCAGACTGGCATTGGGGATGTACAACTCTCATAAAATTGACAGTTTAACTTTGCTTCGGAGGACTTAAAAATCCATCTGGAGTTAACAAGACTTGTACTGGAGGCCAAACATTCAGAAATAGAATCAGCAGATAGACTGTGGCATTTGGAGGTTGAAACCGAATCAGCTGACAGACTGAGACATTTGGAGGCTGAAGAAAGTGAGAGGCAGAGGCAACATGAAAAGGAGATGTTAACTCTTCGCGAGGGTCATGGAGGTAATGGGGAAGGGAGTAACTGAATCCAAGAAGGAATAAAGGACAGTAAATTTCTTCCACAATTTACAGAGGATGATAATTTTGATAGTTTTATTCATATGTTTGAAATGGTTTGTAAATAGTATAATGCTGACCAAGGGCTCTGGGTACGGTTCCTGACACACTTACTCCATGGTAAAGCTCTAACTGCTGTTTCTAACTTGTCTGATACCAATTGCTTAAATTATAATACTATTAAAAATTGTTTATTAGAGTGTTTTAAGTTAACACCTGCAGCTTATAGAAGAATGTTTTGTGAGCATAGATGAAAGGCAGATGAAAGTGTGTGTGAATATATTGCTGAGTTAAGCACTTATTTTCATAGCTGGGTGAGTGGGTGTCAGGTCACCACTTCTGAAGGGCTGACCAAGCTTTTGGTGAGGGAACAAGCCTTTAGCACTTTGCCTGAGGAGATGAGAATCTGGTTGGCAGATAGAGAATGTAATGCCACAGATGAGTTGGGGAAAAAGGGAGACCTATACCTAGTAAGCAAGGCATGACTGCACAGGAAAGGGATACCCAGTGCTGCACATGGGTCTAAGGGAACTCATGGAGGGTAGCCTAAACCATCCCAAAAGAGTCTGCCAGTAACAGGGGAAGCCACTAGTTCAGGTACATGGCCAGGGTCAAGTGTTAAATGTTTTAAATGTAACCAGTGGGTCCATGTAGCATAGAGATGTCCATGGAGGCAAGATGGGGAGCAGAAGGTGGGAGAGCCAGTAAATGAGAATGACATAATGCCAGTAGTGAGCTGTCTGGAGACAGCAGGGGTACCAAACTACCACAAGAGGTTATATCCTATCTTAGTGGATGGGAAAGAAGCCACTGCTAAGAGTGACACAGCCTCTGACCTAACCATTCTAAAGCCTGCAATGGTTAAAGAGGAGCACTACTTGCTTGGGCAGTCTACTCCAATCAGAGCTTTAGGAGGGCTCCCATTCCAAATACCTTTGGCTAGGGTTCACCTTGACTTGGAGGGTGAAAAAGGAAGCAAGCAAGTAGGTGTGTTTGAGGATATCCCTGCAGATGTCATGATAGAGAATGATTTTGATGATATAGTACCTTGTGTGCATGCAGTTGCAGACAGTCAGGCTTGGAGACAAGCATGTGGGTCTGGTAGCCTGGGAGGAGCCAGACAGACTGCACACTTGAAGCCAGTGCTGGTGAGGTGGCTACTTCAGGGAGGGAGCTACCCTGTAGCAGTGAGACTGAAGGTGAGCCACAGCTGCTTGTGGGTACTGATATTCTTTTGGACAGAGTGATTGCAAGGGAAGAGGTGAGTAGTAGTGCCCAGGTTGATAGTGAGGCACTGCTGTCAAAGAATACCAGATTTCCTGTGGAAAGGTGAGCTGGGAAGGGTCACAAAGAGAGAGTTGAGACAGGCTCAGCTCTCAGACCCTATATTACAGGGCTTGAGGGAGGTAGCCAGAGAGGCACCTGATTCTCATGGAAAAGGAGAATTTGTATACTAGGACAAAGGGTTACTGTATAGAGAGTGGACCCCTGAAGGAGGGCTGGAGTGTGAGAGAATACAGCAGATGGTAGTGCCCAGAGCCTTCCATCTGGCACTTCTAGCCATAGCCCATGGCATTCCCTTTGCAGGTCATATGGGCATAAAGTATACAAAGAGACATATTATGCAGAACTTTTATTGGCCTGAGATTTCCAGAGATGTAACAGGGTACTGCAGGATTTGTGAGCAGTGCCAAAAAGTAGGCAAGACAGGGGACAAGGGGAAAGCTCCTTTGATGCCATTGCCTGTGATTGAGGAGGTATTTCAGAGGGTAGCTATGGATATTGTGGAGCCTGTGAGTACCCCAAGTTACACAAGAAAGAAGTATGTCCTAGTGGTGGTAGATTATGCTACCAGATACCCTGAGGTGGTGGCTCTGTCCTCCATTAAGACAGAAAAGGTTGCAAATGCTTTGTTAGAGATTTTCAGCAGGGTAGGTTTCCCAAAAGAAATACTGACTGACAGTGGTACCAATTTCATGTCAGACCTGCTGGCTTGTCTGTGGAAGCACTGTGGGGTGAAGCACCTAAAGACCACCCCCTACCATCCGCAGACTAATGGTCTGGTGGAGAGGTTAAACTCTACACTAAAGACCATGCTATGGGCATTTGTAGACCAATTTAAGATGGAGTCTGACAAATATTTGCCCCATCTGTTGTATGCTTACAGAGAAGTGCCCCAGGAATCCACAAGTTTTTCACCCTTTCAGTTGCTGTATGGGCTTAGGGTGAGGGGACCGCTAGATTTGATTTGTGATGAGTGGAAGGGTGAATGTGAATCCCACAAGGAGTCTATTGTGGCATATGTTCTAAACCTCAGGACAAGGGTCAGGGAACTCATGGGCTTGGCACAAGAGATCCTGGCAGAAGCCCAACAGCAGAAAAAGGTCTGGTATAACAGGAATGCTTGAGCTGGAGAGTATAATGTGGGGCAGCAGGTAATGATTCTCATTCCTGTCAGACAAAATAAGCTGCAGGCAGTATAGGAGAGACCCTTCAAAATGAAAGGAAGGTCAGTGATGTTAACTACATGGTAGAACTGCTAGGCAGGAGGCATGGGCACAAACTGTACCATATTAACGTGATGAAACTTTACCCTGATAGAGAGGCCCTGGTGCTAAGTATTTGCAGTAGATGGTAGGAGGAGTCTGAGTAGGATCTATGGCTACAGGGAGCCAGCGGAGTCTAGGTCTTCAGGCATATGATAGGACAGTGCAGCACTATACTGGGGTCAGCAAAGCCAAGGCAGCTGGAATTTCAATACAGGGAATGGGGTAATGTTTTTCCCAGATATGCTTATCTCTCTCAAGCAATGTTTCTCAAGGGTCTTTTTGGGGGGGTGTAACAAAAGGAGATACTGCCAGCATAGCTATTTGCAATTTTGCAAATAATTATATGTCATTTGTAAATATCAGCATGATCTATATAAGTTGCCTGGATTACAAATGTATTAGAACTGTATGTCATGTGTATATCAAACTGGTCTGTACATACATGTGTGTTGAAAATCGTTTTTGCAAAGTGCTTGAATTATATCCGCAATGTGCCCTACTGGAATAGAACAGAAAGGTGCATGCATTATTGTAACTATTTAAATGTATATATTTTAACAGAGAAAACTGGAATACAGGAGGTTAACTTCAGAAAAATAGCTGAAATTACATTAGTTTATATCTTTGTCTCATTTTTTTCTGCCTATGACATCTTTGCATTTCATATATTCTACATCAGAATTCCTTACTGTTTCTTTTAATTTGTTTATGTTCAACATCATCTTCATACAACTCTAAGATATATATATTTATTTATTAACCAGGAAGTCTGACTTGGAACAAGCAAATTTTCAGCAGAGGCCTGGGGAGAAACGCTCCAGATGCATGTCTTTGTAACATGGGAGGAAACCGGAGCATCCGGAGCAAATCCACACAAACAGAGGGAGGACATGCAGACTCCACACAGGAGGCACCCTAGCCGAGCTGCACCACTGCACTTCCTATATATATATATATATATATATATATATATATATATATATATATATATGTTACACCTTTGTTTCCCAAATCTCTATAAAATCATTTTGGGTCATCATTGAATTGCAGATTTTTGTGCTTTTTTTCAGCTTATGTTAATATGTTCAGTTTCTTATTGGAAACAGTGTATGATAAACTCTGGTCTGTTTTGATACCGTGTGTGTTGCTTTTGCCACATCTATCAATCTATCTTTTTTAAGGATTTTTGATGATCTGTTTCCTTTTCTGTATTCCAGCAGACATACGTCTTGTCCTTATTTTTGTTTTCTCTGATGCTTCCATGGTGACAGTCTACTTGTTCTGTTCCTTTCCTTTTGGTAACACTTTATCTGTTATTAGTTTAGCTGCAAAGTAGTATAGCCGTTTTATTTCTGTTACAATGCATGAATTTGTCTTGACAGTTCTGATTACTGGTACATCTGTTTTACCAGTCTTCTAACATTTTGGGCTTTATTTGCTTACAGCACTTCATTTCTTTTATCTATCTTAATATGTCTATTTAGTTCTGTTAAATCAAGCAAGTATTCAGTTAAATAATTTTCTTCTGCACTGAAGGCATCTTATTTAGTTTCTGTTTCCTTTGTGTCTTCTACAGAAAATTTCAGAACATCACTGCATGACATAACCTCGTTAGATGTATCCTGATTCATCTGTTTCTCCTCCATATAGAGAGATCCAATGATCTGTCATGCAGCAACATTACTTATGTGAGAGCTGACACTGTCATAATTTACTACAAAAATCCAGAAAATTACAAAAATATGAGGCAAAATTCTGCAGTGGTGGTGGGTAGGGAATTCAGGCTCTTGCTACCTGTTTCCAAGGTACAGGGTTTGAGCCTGAGTAACTCTAGTCACCTGGAATATTCAATTGGGGCATTTCACGCGCACACACACACACACACACACACACACACACACACACACACACACACCCCCCCAAGCGACGCACACACATCCCAAGCAACACACACACACACACACACACACACACACACACACACACATATCCCAAGCGACACACACACACACACACACACACACACACACACACACACACACACACACACACACACACATCCCGAGATTGCAAAGTCCGAGTCCTGAGACACACACACATCTCGAGATTGCAAAGTCCAAGTCCCGAGACACACACACATCCTTGATTGCATACAAAGTCCAAGTCTCTCGACATACACACACACGTCCTGAGATTGCAAAGTCTGAGTCCCGAGACACACACACACACACACACACACACACACATACATCCTGACATTGCAAGCAAAGTCCGAGTCCTGAGATTGCAGCAGCAGTAGTAAGACAAACAAAGTCTGAGTCCTGAAGCCCGGGTCCAAGTCCCGAGATTGCAGCAGTAGTGAGACAAACAAAGCCCAGTTCTGAGAGTGTGTCAAATACGAACCAGGAGCCAATCCTTTTATCAAATTTCTTTTTATTAAGTGTTTCAATGTGTAATAATCAAGAAAGCAATCAGTCAATCAATATAAAAACAAAGAGCTCCAGGTAGCTGTTATGTAGAAGAAAAATAAAGATTAGTTAATTGGGAATAAAAGAATCAAATTAATTTGTAGATTATTTAAAGCACAAGCAAATATGCAGTTCTGGCATAGGGCAAGTCTATGATAATGAGATGAAAACTGCTTGTGAGGCTTTTCAGTCTGTAAATTTTTTTCTTGAACTTGGGAGGCAACTTGTATGTATTTAAATACTTAGCTATATGGGAAATAAATCTTGCTGAGGAAATCTTTTTTAGATTAGAAATGTTATTTAGAACATTGCTAACATAGGTGGTGCTATAAACTACAATGAATTATCTTTACTCGTAAAGTAAAACCTTAAGTTTAAAGTCATATGCTAATAGCAATATTAACATCAGAATAACAGAACAAGGGCAAAAAAGAATTTCCTCTAATGTGGAACTTGACTACTTCCAAAGTTCCATAATGAAATGAGAATAAACTTGGTTAAAGTGATTTTATAATACTCATGCGAGGAAAACTATGTGGCATAAGGCCAACCCACCCAGGTGGATAAACAAAGAATAAGATGAAACCCTATTTTTGTCTTGTATTCACCCTTAACATCCACCAGACTGATCTTATAGCTAATCTAGACCAGAATATTTATTGCGTGCTGTTAGCTCAGACCTAAATTAATATATGCTTATTAGTTCTTTTGACCTAATACTTTAATTTTGAAGCTAAGTTGAAACACTACTATATTCTCTTATTTTTCCTTATAGGTTCATAGGTTAGTACTGTGCTAGCTGCCCTTTTTGGCTATTTTAAGCCAAGCCACATTCCCTCAAGGCTCAAAATCAAACCATGTACCTTGTGTCTATGAGACAAACACCTTAACCATTATGTAACCCACCCCCAGCACACTTTGGAATCTTGATTAGAAATAAAAGGTCACCAGGTAGTTTACCCTGTGCTGTGAGCCTCATAGCACTTGATATACTCAGGCCATGTAAGAATTGCCTGAACCTCACTGATAACAATCTTTCACCAAATGTGTTACTATCTATTTCAGAGAGATGCAAGTACCTAGACAAATATGAGGGCATACTCTCACAGAAAACACATCCTATGAGCCTCATTCACCTACACCATACTCTGTACAGACCCATACTAAATTATTATATACTGAGACATTTAAAAAATCCTTGCCCACTCCTCAGTACACTAGCAGGTTCTAGGTCCAGCATAAACCAAGCACTGTAACTCCATTTAGTGACAACACAGGTGGGAGTCATTGGGAAGCAGCACATTTTATACACATTACACCAAAGTAATCTAGAAACACAAATAGAAATGTAGTAGTGAGTAGTGACTCCATAGTTAGGCACACTGATTACATACTCATGAAGCTGCAGTGAGATATCCCTTAGGGGCTAAGACTGCCAATGTTACAAGGGCGCTAAGGGCCATTAAACCAGACAAATATGAATATGATATGATGGTGGTCCATATTACAGTAAATGACCTGGTGAGCAAATCCCTGAGAGATATGGAGAGAGAGAGAGAGAGAGATGACAGAGTTCTCAGTGCATGTCAGGAAAGACCCTAGTATTGAGTAGAATATTTTCATCACTAAAATGATGCTAGGGTATAACAAAAAGAACATATGATTGACTTTAACAATTGGTTAAACATCTGGTGTAATTTTAGGGGGATCCAGTATGTGTCAGCATGGGATGAGATGCTTGACTGTGCTTGCTTCACCAAGAGTGGACTGCAGTTCTTATTCTAAGGCTTTCATATACTGATGACAGCTTTTGTTGCCCCCACTGTGCCAATTTAGGCCGGGTTCACCTGATGGGCTTTCTAACCTAACTTCAAAAACAAACTAACCACTGAACCATATCAAGATGACTCCACTTAATGCTAGAACTCTAAGCAACAAACTGCAAGATCTTGAGGCCCTCCTGAATTTAGAGCACATTCATGCATGTGTCATATAGAAATGTAGTTTAAGAGCCCACCCTAAGCCCCAGGGTTTTGTTCTTTCCACTCATTTAGACCTGATGGAAACTGTGCTGGCATATCCATATTTATTACAGATCACATTACCTCAAGACAGATACCTAGATCCCCACAAGTGGATCTCTGCTATTTATTGTCTACCTCTCAGATCTCCATTTATCGAATAAGTAACTCCAGTTAACAAAGTTCACAGATGATTGAAAGCTGGGGTTGTTGTCATATACCCCTCTGACATGCAGAATTTTAAATGGTCCTTACACTTGTCAATAGTTGGTGTACAAAAAATGGTGTCATACTCAAATGTCAAAAAGTATAATACTGTAGCATTTGGTAAGTACCCCCTAGGTCCACCTTTTAATATAGCTAACACACCACTTCAAAATGAAAAGTTAATGAGACACCTAGGTACTTGTGTGGATAGCCCCTTCACATTTGGTAATCATGTTACAAATGTGGTGAGGAAATCCTTTGCTTTGCACATCTTATAGCAAAAGTAATTTCTTTCAGATCAAAAGAAGTCCTCACCTCTTTGTACTCTGCACTGACTGCTTACAATGCCCCTTTGGGGTGTACTTTAATAAGCATATTAATTAATTAATTGGAAAGACTCCAGAGTTTGTAAATAATGAGATAAGGCTACTGGAAGACCTGAGCCACCAAGAAAAACTGGAGACTTTATCTCTATATTCAGTATCACATAGACTCTTTAGGGGAGATGTGTGCCTTGCTTATAGGTCTAAAAGGGATCCAGACGTCTAAGAAGCCTAAAGCCTCCATAAATTAAACAATCCAGCTAACAATAGGGTCAGAGATCTACATCTTCTCTAACAAATAAATAAGGTAAGGTAAAAAAATAGCTGTGTCATGCACAGTCCACCCCTTTTCTGGAATAAACTTCCTCTCTAAGTTAAGTAGTATGAGACTCACTGTCTGCCTTAAAAAAGAGCTAGACCACTGGATGGACACTGATAAATTCCCTATTGGCATGATGGGCCTAGCCCAGCTTGGAAATGGTGGGTGGATAATGGAAAAGTGGAAATGGCCTCAAAACTCAGTTGTTTTGTAACTCTTATGATCCAATTTTGAAACTACTCTGGACATGCCTCATCTCCTACAATTTTCTGATGAAGTCTCTAAATATTAGTGTAACTGTATTACCCAAATATTGATACAGCTAAGATGTATGCAGAGCACCTGGATAACTGTATTAATTTGGCAGTCCTACAAGATCTAAACAAATGAGGAAGTTTAAAAACAACCTAGAATTGTGTTCAAGTTGCATAAACATACTATACAACATAGGAACTATTCCTTAACTCATTCCCTCCAGTAGTACTTTTAAGTGTGCACTTTTAACTCCCAAAGGATGTGGCTTGAGCCTTTAAAAAAAGATGTTATCACCTTAAAGTTCAAACAAACGTTCATATCTCTGGAACCATGTTTTACCAGAAAACACTAAATGGCAAACTGTTCAGGATAAATTAGTCTTTACATTAATGACATTCATTTAGTTTGATGCTTTAGACTAGATCTTAAAAGCCACAATAAAGGAAGTGAATATTAATTTTGTAATGTTGTATAAACAGCTTATGATTTCTCAGTAAATATTCAAACAAGACTCATACTGCCAGCAGGATTGTTTTCATACTGCTGTGAGCTTTCATATGATGCTAAGCAGTTCTGTCTGTGTTACCTCAATGTTGAGATATTTAAAGAAATACAAAAATTATCACAATACAAATAAATAGTATGCAAATAATACTCAATATCTCTTTAGTTGCATTAGACAGATGTCAAATGTTAGTACAATCGTGTTAGCTACTATGTATGCTTTAAGATGAAATATTTTGACACCTTGTACGTAGAATGGTTTTGGATTTATTAATGCAAATATGAACAAGCAATATCTGACACCTAGAGGCGTCAATAGGGGGTAACTGCAGAAATGCCTGAAGGTGTCACTTGGCTGTAATGAGTTAACCTATAAAACAAAAGACACTCAGAGCATTGATGACATCAAACAGTTAGCTAAGAGTCTAAGAAAGGCCATCAGAAAAATGAAGGCATACCATGAATTCAGACTTAATTCAAAGAGAACTACAAATCCTTCTTCAGTTATGTAAAGAAATTAAGGAATAACACTCAATATTGCTCATAGCTTATTCACAGTGGCACCACATACTCTAGTCTAGTAGATATTGTCAACATACTGACAAACACATTTAGTGCAACTTCACCCTAGAGACAACTATTTAAAGTCCACTCTGGAATGAATTTCCTCTCCAAATTAAGCAGTGTGACACATTGTCTGCCTTTAGAAAAGAACCGGATAAGTGAATTAGTGTTCATAAACTCACCCCAGGTATGAATGGCCTGGCCCAACTTGAAAAGGGAGGTAAGGCCTATGAGTGGGAATTGGCAAGGCAGCAATGGTGTCCTGGTTCAGCTGAATTGCAACTCCTATGATCCTATAACTTATAACTCCAAATGTCCACACATGGTTCAAAACAAAATTAATCCCTCTACAGCAGAAAGCAAACATCTGATTACTATTAATTTAACTAAGCTAACTATGAAAAAAAGTCTTAAGCCATCTACACTCAATATCTCTCTACAGAATGTACCATGCTAAAACAAAACATTTGCTCTGGTCCCATAAACAAGTTGACTATCTTTCATGATTCATGTTGATTCAGTGATGGTAGTTTCACTGAGTGTTGTTATTCTGAATTTAATTACTGAAAACTACTCCCAGAGATAAACATTTTTCCTGTGTTGATGGTGGTGGTGGTGGGGGGGGGGGGCACACCCTCCTACTTATATGTACTAATTCCATGGTAACACAGTTGTGTAGAAAATGGCAAACTCAGTGATCAGTGAATATAGTTTCCAGTATATTCATTCACATCAGTGTCACGTTTCACAAATAGCTATGAATTTGACTGGCTCCCGTATTATTTTAATTCATATTACATATGCAAATAAAGTTGTTTTGAATTGTTTTGATATTTTAGCACTTGTCTGTACTTATTTTGCTATATTTCATTACTGCATATTTATATTTTAGGCCTGTGTGTTTATATTTTTCCACACATTTTGCTATCCCATTTTCCCTATATGATTTTAAAATGGGACTACACCATTTCCATCTGTATATAGATGCTGACTATAATATTAGTCTTTTATAAAATGTTCTGTATTTTAAGAAAAGCTTACATTTGTGATCTTATACTTTCATTAGATTACATTGTAGTATTAATTACCATATTTAATTGTCCCCAACACAAAGGCTTCAACCCATCCTAAATAAAATGCGTTAGGTCACCACTAAGTCCAACAGAGAAAACATCACTTAGAAGGAGGAACTGACTAAATCACTGCTTGAAGTTAATATTTAAAATAAAGGCTTCTAAATAATATGAAACTTAAATATATTTAGCAACCCTTATACCTGATAAACGTAGGAAAGTATTGCAGAATAAATCATTTATGTATTTGTTTCGGAAACCAGAAGAAAACATTAGACATGACCTGTCGATTTCAGATGTGATCAGAGAGAAAACAGTTGATAAGACATGGTGTAAGATTACAGACATATTATTATGTAAATGGCACAACTGAAAGTGGTCTGAAGACATTATGATCAAACAATTATGCTGAGTATAATGATATACAAAGTGTTCAGTCATTATTTGGTACATAGATACTGTCAGAAGGATTCCAAGTTATTATTATTACAGTGAAGAGGTCAAATGTAGAATAGTTTTCATTTAGAAAAAAAAAACACAGTATGCTTGGCAGTTTTGGAATGGCACCAATTGGTGGAAGAGGCACAAAATGGGGTCTACAACTGATAATGCTAGCAGAAAGTAGCAGGCTCATCTAGCTCCCCATGCAGATCACTGTATCTTATAACTTCATAGTAACTTTCGCAAGCTGCTTGCTAAAAATGTAACAAGCAACTTATTTTATTTCAGAGGTTTCATAAGTTAATGTCGATACTGCCCTCCTGCCCATCAATACATGCTGATTGCCCTTCCTTCCTGACAGCCTGCACTCAGGGAAGCCACTCCTTTCACTCTGTCCTAGTTATGGCTCTGATGCCAATACCTCTGTTTCCACCTAGAAGTCACTAATAATAAATACATCTTGGAAGAAAATGTTTTAGGTAAAGGAGACACTGTGCTGAAACTCCCAACTGCCCAGATTTTTGCTGAATGTCTAAATTTTGGCCTTGTATATTTTGTCTAGTCTTTCTAAAAACTGTGGTTTCTGGCAAAGTATTGAGGACTGAAGTTACTAAATAATGAGATACATTTGAGTTTCAGACTTCATATCCTTCAGAAAAATCCATAGAAATACACAACCTGTTATTTGAGCAATTTTGTTTGGATTTCTAGTGCTAAGAACTTGAGAAATAAAGGCTGTTCTGCCATTTAGTTTCTCAATCTGTGAATAGTTAAAGAACACACTAATTGTAGATGGTATAATTTACTGAATGGTTTATGACTTGGAGTGACAAACTGTCTTATGAAATGTCTTAGTTGTCCTGCTTGGGTAGCAAGAAGGTGAAAAACAACTTCTAAATGCTTGACATATATGTCATCTATATAACTGACTGTTGCAATATGAAGAGGCCCAAGCAACATCTATGTATATTATGCCATTTAATGAATAGAACATGATCCGCTGCTGCACAGCAAAGACACAGAAGCAAAGAAAAAAAGATCTGCAATCCAATCTAAATGTTTATCAGATATATAGTTAATTAAAGAGTTAGCTGTGGAAGAATAATGTTATGAATGAGTCGGATATTTAATAGTGCAGCCCTAAAATGCTAAAATGCTTTCACATTATGCGTAATAAACCTGAAAAAGAAAAACCCATTTTCAGTTATACAGACACAGTTACTTTTCCAGTAAAGTAAGGTACTGGTATTAAGGCCATCTGTTTGCTGGACAGAATATATACAGAAATAATGAGCTATGTAAGAGAACAAGATACTGCAGTTAAATTGAGCACTATATAACTTCTAGCCATAGTTCACATTCAACAATAAAAACTAATTGATGCTGCAGTAGGAATAACCATGAAGTTACAGAATATAGAAATTCAGGATAAGTTACCGCTATTCAGTAACTTGCAAAATGAAACTTGTAAATTGCATTAATTCATCTGAAAAGCAAAAGGTAAACAGAGGGTAGTACACTAGTGAAAAAGAAAATGTCATTTCTTTTGGCATAACAGGAAATTTACAAATAGCTGCTGCAACAGAAATAGGCATTTCTTCCTCTGGGATGTAAAAGCTGTGAGATTAATGCCTGTACCTTCTACTGCTTGCAGCTACAAGCCAAAAGCAGGCAATATTTTACTTCACTATTGGCATTACCCAGCATGACATACATTGAGAAGTTCAGTTCTTCACAGTAATAACTGGCAGCTATTATAAATTATCCTTTTCTTACCTTTTGACATTACTTGAAAAGGCAGCTGGCTTATAGCTAGTTGTCCACTCAGCTAAAGGCAGGTCATGAGCTTAAATCACATTAGGCTGCTTTTTGAAACAATTGCTTAATTTTTGTCTTTTAGTTGTATTGCTAGAACAAGCAGATCATTATAGTTAAAATTTTAAAAGCATGTATATGAGACATTGTTCGTACTACAGTCAAATTCAAGACTATACACCTAGTAATGACCACAAATGCAATATTTAGATTTCCATGTACATACAGATTTTAAGAAGAGTGGCATCTGTTTACCTTCACATCATCACTCAGAAGCTCATTATCTAGTAATTCATTCTTTCACATTTAGACCTATTAAGATTATTGAGTCCAATGTTTTATTCCTTGAGTTTCTTGTCAAGGAAAATAGGAAATACCACAGCATTAGCTCCTTAGAGTGTCAGCTTTGTCACTCTGCCCCTGTTTGGATATCACTTAAGAGTTAATGGAACTGTATATGTTGTGTTAAGTCATATCTTGATAAATGTGTTTGAATGCATGCAGGCATGAATTATCTACAGCCCTCTATATTTTTGTGTGTGTGTTATCTATAGCTTCATAGGTTCATACTAGGCTATCTGCCCTAGGGCATTTATAAGCCTAGCCAGAGTGTGTTTGGCTTTCGCCACCCATTTTAAATTTATTTTGCTATGCCCTTTTTCGAGGTTAGTATACTGTGCCTCTGTCTAACAGTGACACAGAAGTGATACCCGGGGTAAACCTACGATCTCCCAACCACTCATCAAGATTCCTCTTGAAGAGAGTCAATGAGGGACTCTGCCTAACCTGGACTGGGATTTTATTCCAGTGTGAAGGGAGCCTCTGGGTTATGAATCTGTCCCTCCAGCATGTCCTATTTATTTCAGTGCTGAGGTTCAAGTCTCTCGAGCGTGTAGCTCAATGAGATTTGGATTTTTTGAGGTGCAGCATGTCCCTTAATTCCGGGTTGGACATGGCTTTATACGTCAGGCACAGGTCGCCTCTGAGCAGGCGGTATGCTACTGAGTAGAGCTGGAGTTTCCTTAACCGGGCAGCATATGGCATCTGTTTGAGCCCTTTGATCCTCTTGGTGAGGTACTTTTGGGGTCTTTCCAGTTGCTGCAGGTGTTTGGTAAGGAACATCCCAAAAGGGGCATTGTACTCGATTATGGGCCTGATGAGGGATGAGTAAAGAGCCACGATGACCATCCCTAATCTAGATGTGAATCCCTTCATGATTAGGTGGGCTATATAAAATGTTTTTCTAACCACTTTGGCCACGTGGTTGTCAATGGAGAGATTGCTATCAACTTGGGTCCCCAGGTCCCTAATTACTTCTTCTGTACTTAATGGATTACCACCTATGTAGTAATTTGTGGACACTTTGTTTTTGCCAAAGGGGATGACTATACACTTTTTGGCGTTTAGCTTGAGGCCATGGCACTGGCACCAGTTGTCTGTTTCTATAAGGCCCTTTTGGAGGATGCTTGTGTCGGCTGGAGAGTCGATTATGTTGCCCAGTTTGCAGTCATCTGCGAACTTGGTCAGCCACAGTCCTTCTGTGTTGTACCTCTGAGAAATATATACCGAACAAGAGAGGTCCCAGGACTGAGCCTTGTGGGACGCCACTTGTAACTGGTTTGGAGTCTGACATGGCTCCAGCAATTCTAGCCATGTGGGTTCTGTCCTTGAGCCAGTTTGCAACCCATCTAGTGACATAGGGGTTTATATTTAAGCTGGTGAGCTTATCTATAATGCCCGAGTGGGGTATTGTATCGAAGGCTTTTGCGAGGTCCAGGTAGGCTGTGTGGACCACCTTCCCTTCGTCAATGGCCTTGGTGACTGTTTCAAAGAAGTCGACCAGGTTTAAGAGGCAGGATCTGCCCTTAACAAAGCCGAACTGGGTAGGATCCAGTGTCTGTAGATCCACAATATCTTTATTTATGAGGTCCATGATGATCCTTTCCATAGCTTTGCAGACCAAGCTAGTCAGGCTTATGGGGCGATAGTTTCCAGGGTTCATAGGTTCATAGGTTCATAGTTTAGTACTAAGCTAACTGCCCTTGTGAGCCATTTTAAGCCTAGCCAATTATCCCTTGTGAGACTCAAACCCTGCACCTTGTGTTTGTAAGGCAAACACCTTAGCCATTAAGCCACCCTCACAACCGTTGAGGCACCACCTTTGTGGAGAGGGACCACTGTTGCTGTGCGCCACTCTTTGGGTACATATCCTGTAGTAAGGCTGAGATTGAACAGTAGTTTTATGTTTGGGTTTAGCTCTTCTTGGAGTTCATGTAGGATGCAGCCTGGAACACCGTCTGGTCTACAATATATGTCCATATACAAATATATATATATATATATATATATATATATATATATATATATATATGTGTGTGTGTGTGTGTGTGTGTGTGTGTAGTGCTGAGCGCTCTCGTGTGTGTGTGTGTGTGTGTGTGTGTGTGTGTGTGTGTGTGTGTGTGTGTGTATGTGTGTGTGTGTGTGTGTGTGCACGTGTGTGGTGTTTCTTGGGGTACAGAAAAAAATAACACAGCTGTACAGTATTAATGCCTTCCACTCCATTAGGCCTCCTTGTATTTACATTTTTTGCTGAATTTAGACATTGGCATAATTAGTCCACGTTACCTACTTGCTCTTAATAAATAAATATTCTGCCTGTGATATTATGCCCTCATTTGTGATAGACAAGACTCTTTAGTGGAACTTTTCAGTGTGACCACTATAAGATGATCTGTATAAACAATGAATAACATTGAGGTTTATCAATATAGCTATTTCTTAATATAGTTTTATTTATTTATTGGCATTTGATTATCGGGAAAGTCCACTGGGCCAGGCAGCCCATTTTCAGTGGAGGCCCAGGGTGAAAAGCTGCAGGTTATACATAAAAACTGAACAAATCAACAGTTTATAAGATTTACATAAAATAAGTTGCTTTAAAATTATACAAAAAAAAATAGTAAAACAGATGCATAAGGATCAAAATACAAGAGTATAGGTATAGTATTTACAACACAATTTACAATACAATGGAGTATTGATTTGATCAGCATCAATACGGCATTGGAGAAAACAAGGAAATACATAGACTACAAAGTCTAAACAGGCTAAATTTAGGAGCTGAATTGTACTGCTAAATAAAATGAAGAGGTGAGATGCAAGTTAGAGAGAAAAGGGAAAAAAAAGGGGAGTAGCTCTCTAGGAGAGGAAGTAGGGTTGGGAATAGAGGTAGGTATGATAGAGAATTTGGTAACAGATAGGATATATTAATGCAACAGATAATAAATATAGGCAGGGGCTAGAGAAGGACTTGACTGAGCTCAGTGGACTAATTCATTAAAGGCAGAGGGGGAAATAGAGCAGTTACATATCCAGTGGGAGAGGAAGTGGTTTTGAAGAGCAGTTTTAACGTTATTAGGATTATGTTGAGGGCAGATGTTTGTAGGGAGGGAATTCCATTTTTTAGCCATGGCCCAGGAGTATAGCTGTCCTGCTGGTAATCTGGGTTTAAGGACTTGAAAAAGCTGCTGTTGTTCAGATCGTAATGGTCTAGAGGGGTTGTAGGGGGACAGTAATGAGTTTAGTGTGGGGCAGAGTTGAGGTTTATAAATAAGTTTGTGAGTAATTGTGAGCTGAAGGAATAATAAGCAGTGAGGAAATTCAGGCCATTGTAACTTTTTTAGGGCAATACAGTGGTGAGCTGAGTGGCGGGAGTTTATAGCAAATTTAGAGATCTTGTTGTAGCATATTTGTAATTTAGATTGTAGGGAAGGCTGCAGATTGCTGAACAGTGGAGCACTGTAAGTTACAGAAGGCAGCAGGAATGTTTGTGCTAAAGCTAGTTTGGATGGAAGGGAGAGGAACTTTTGAAACTGTAGTTTTATTGTCCACTAGGGGTCATTTCCATAACTCCTTCATCTTCCTCTCTTAAAACCTAGTTGCCTCATGGTTTGAGCATCTTTTCAGGCTTGTTGGCTGTTGGTGAAGCACCCTCCAAGAGGAAAAAACGCTGACAGAAGAAGGGAGCCACTTTTGAGATTTTAAGTATTTTTTCTCTGTTTATTTGCTAAGTTTTTCTGCATAGCTGCCTAGCTTGAGCATTTTCTGGCTTGTTAAACTTGATTTCTGTATTAGTAGCTGTATTTAGAGCACAACCAAAAGCTGTTTGCTGAATTTCCTGTTTGCACTTAATTTTAAATCGTTTTTTTCTTAAAACTTGCATATTTTCTGTCCTTGACCTAGCACTCTTGTGTGGGGTCATTTACTGCACTGTTATAACTTGATATTACTTGTGAACCTCTGCTATCTCTGTAAAAACAAAACAAAAAAAATCTTGTTTTTTCCCACTTTTCTGAGAGTTAAAAAAGTTCAGTTACAGGCTTGCTGTTCCTGAACTGTTTGAAAGTTTCTGTGAGGCCATTTTTGCTTGGGCTGAAGGAGGGTCTCTCTGTTCATCAGTGGCAGTGACTAACATTGAGCAGCTTCCCTGCCCCCCGTAGAGGTGGTTACTGACTTGAAACAGTAGTTTTATTGGCCACTAGGGGTCATTTCCATAACTCCTTCATCTTCCTCTCTTAAAACCTAGTTGTCTCGTGGTTTGAGCGTCTTTTCAGGCTTGTTGGCTGTTGGTGAAGCACCCTCCAAGAGGAAAAAACGCTGAGAGAAGAAGGGAGCCACTTTTGAGATTTTAAGTATTTTTTCTCTGTTTATTTGCTAAGTTTTTCTGCATAGCTGCCTAGCTTGAGCATTTTCTGGCTTGTTAAACTTGATTTCTGTATTAGTAGCTGTATTTAGAGCACAACCAAAAGCTGTTTGCTGAATTTCCTGTTTGCACTTAATTTTAAATTGTTTTTTCTTAAAACTTGCATATTTTCTGTCCTTGACCTAGCACTCTTGTGTGGGGTCATTTACTGCACTGTTATAACTTGATATTACTTGTGAACCTCTGCTATCACTGTAAAAACAAAAACAAAAAAAATCTTGCTTTTTTCCCACTTTTCTGAGAGTTAAAAAAGTTCAGTTACAGGCTTGCGGTTCCTGAACTGTTTGAAAGTTTCTGTGAGGCCATTTTTGCTTGGGCTGAAGGAGGGTCTCTGTTCATCAGTGGCAGTGACTAACATTGAGCAGCTTCCCTGCCCCCGTAGAGGTGGTTACTGACTTGAAACTGTAGTTTTATTGGCCACTAGGGGTCATTTCCATAACTCCTTCATCTTCCTCTCTTAAAACCTAGTTGCCTCGTGGTTTGAGTGTCTTTTCAGGCTTGTTGGCTGTTGGTGAAGCACCCTCCAAGAGGAAAAAACGCTGAGAGAAGAAGGGAGCCACTTTTGAGATTTTAAGTATTTTTCTCTGTTTATTTGCTAAGTTTTTCTGCATAGCTGCCTAGCTTGAGCATTTTCTGGCTTGTTAAACTTGATTTCTGTATTAGTAGCTGTATTTAGAGCACAACCAAAAGCTGTTTGCTGAATTTCCTGTTTGCACTTAATTTTAAATCGTTTGTTTCTTAAAACTTGCATATTTTCTGTCCTTGACCTAGCACTCTTGTGTGGGGTCATTTACTGCACTGTTATAACTTGATATTACTTGTGAACCTCTGCTATCTCTGTAAAAAACAAAAAAAAAAATCTTGCTTTTTTCCCACTTTTCTGAGAGTTAAAAAAGTTCAGTTACAGGCTTGCTGTTCCTGAACTGTTTGAAAGTTTCTGTGAGGCCACGTTTGCTTGCGCTGAACGAGGGTCTCTGTTCATCAGTGGCAGTGACAAACATTGAGCAGCTTCCCTGCCCCACATAGAGGTGGTTACTGACTTGAAACTGTAGTTTTATTGGCCACTAGGGGTCATTTCCATAACTCCTTCATCTTCCTTTCTTAAAACCAAGTTGCCTCGTGGTTTGAGCGTCTTTTCAGGCTTGTTGGCTGTTGGTGAAGCACCCTCCAAGAGGAAAAAACGCTGAGAGAAGAAGGGAGCTACTTTTGAGATTTTAAGTATTTTTTCTCTGTTTATTTGCTAAGTTTTTCTGCATAGCTGCCTAGCTTGAGCATTTTCTGGCTTGTTAAACTTGATTTCTGTATTAGTAGCTGTATTTAGAGCACAACCAAAAGCTGTTTGCTGAATTTCCTGTTTGCACTTAATTTTAAATAGTTTTTTTCTTAAAACTTGCATATTTTCTGTCCTTGCCCTAGCACTCTTGTGTGGGGTCATTTACTGCACTGTTATAACTTGATATTACTTGTGAACCTCTGCTATCTCTGTAAAAACAAAACAAAAAAAATCTTGCTTTTTCCCACTTTTCTGAGAGTTAAAAAAGTTCAGTTACAGGCTTGCTGTTCCTGAACTGTTTGAAAGTTTCTGTGAGGCCATTTTTGCTTGGGCTGAAGGAGGGTCTCTCTGTTCATCAGTGGCAGTGACTAACATTGAGCAGCTTCTCTGCCCGCCGTAGAGGTGGTTACTGACTTGAAACTGTAGTTTTATTGGCCACTAGGGGTCATTTCCATAACTCCTTCATCTTCCTCTCTTAAAACCTAGTTGCCTCATGGTTTGAGCATCTTTTCAGGCTTGTTGGCTGTTGGTGAAGCACCCTCCAAGAGGAAAAAACGCTGAGAGAAGAAGGAGCCACTTTTGAGATTTTAAGTATTTTTTCTCTTTTTATTTGCTAAGTTTTTCTGCATAGCTGCCTAGCTTGAGCATTTTCTGGCTAGTTAAACTTGATTTCTGTATTAGTAGCTGTATTTAGAGCACAACCAAAAGCTGTTTGCTGAATTTCCTGTTTGCACTTAATTTTAAATCGTTTTTCTTAAAACTTGCATATTTTCTGTCCTTGACCTAGCACTCTTGTGTGAGGTCATTTACTGCACTGTTATAACTTGATATTACTTGTGAACCTCTGCTATCTCTGTAAAAAACAAAAACAAAAAAAAATCTTGCTTTTTCCCACTTTTCTGAGATTTAGGAAAGTTCAGTTACAGGCTTGCGGTTCCTGAACTGTTTGAAAGTTTCTGTGAGGCCATTTTTGCTTGGGCTGAAGGAGGGTCTCTCTGTTCATCAGTGGCAGTGACTAACATTGAGCAGCTTCCCTGCCCCCGTAGAGGTGGTTACTGACTTGAAACTGTAGTTTTATTGGCCACTAGGGGTCATTTCCATAACTCCTTCATCTTCCTCTCTTAAAACCTAGTTGCCTCGTGGTTTGAGCGTCTTTTCAGGCTTGTTGGCTGTTGGTGAAGCACCCTCCAAGAGGAAAAAACGCTGAGAGAAGAAGGAGCCACTTTTGAGATTTTAAGTATTTTTCTCTGTTTATTTGCTAAGTTTTTCTGCATAGCTGCCTAGCTTGAGCATTTTCTGGCTTGTTAAACTTGATTTCTGTATTAGTAGCTGTATTTAGAGCACAAGCAAAAGCTGTTTGCTGAATTTCCTGTTTGCACTTAAGTTTAAATCGTTTTTTTCTTAAAACTTGCATATTTTCTGTCCTTGACCTAGCACTCTTGTGTGGGGTCATTTACTGCACTGTTATAACTTGATATTACTTGTGAACCTCTGCTATCTCTGTAAAAACAAAACAAAAAAAAATCTTGCTTTTTCCCACTTTTCTGAGAGTTAAAAAAGTTCAGTTACAGGCTTGCTGTTCCTGAACTGTTTGAAAGTTTCTGTGAGGCCATTTTTGCTTGGGCTGAAGGAGGGTCTCTCTGTTCATCAGTGGCAGTGACTAACATTGAGCAGCTTCCATGCCCCCGTAGAGGTGGTTACTGACTTGAAACTGTAGTTTTATTGGCCCCTAGGGGTCATTTCCATAACTCCTTCATCTTCCTCTCTTAAAACCTAGTTGCCTCGTGGTTTGAGCGTCTTTTCGGGCTTGTTGGCTGTTGGTGAAGCACCCTCCAAGAGGAAAAAACGCTGAGAGAAGAAGGGAGCCACTTTTGAGATTTTAAGTATTTTTCTCTGTTTATTTGCTAAGTTTTTCTGCATAGCTGCCTAGCTTGAGCATTTTCTGGCTTGTTAAACTTGATTTCTGTATTAGTAGCTGTATTTAGAGCACAACCAAAAGCTGTTTGCTGAATTTCCTGTTTGCACTTAATTTTAAATCGTTTTTCTTAAAACTTGCATATTTTCTGTCCTTGACCTAGCACTCTTGTGTGGGGTCATTTACTGCACTGTTATAACTTGATATTACTTGTGAACCTCTGCTATCTCTGTAAAAAACAAAAACAAAAAAAAATCTTGCTTTTTTCCCACTTTTCTGAGAGTTGAAAAAGTTCAGTTACAGGCTTGCTGTTCCTGAACTGTTTGAAAGTTTCTGTGAGGCCATTTTGCTTGGGCTGAAGGAGGGTCTCTCTGTTCATCAGTGGCAGTGACTAACATTGAGCAGCTTCCTGCCCCCGTAGAGGTGGTTACTGACTTGAAACTGTAGTTTTATTGGCCACTAGGGGTCATTTCCATAACTCCTTCATCTTCCTCTCTTAAAACCTAGTTGCCTCATGGTTTGAGCATCTTTTCAGGCTTGTTGGCTGTTGGTGAAGCACCCTCCAAGAGGAAAAACGCTGAGAGAAGAAGGGAGCCACTTTTGAGATTTTAAGTATTTTTCTCTGTTTATTTGCTAAGTTTTTCTGCATAGCTGCCTAGCTTGAGCATTTTCTGGCTTGTTAAACTTGATTTCTGTATTAGTAGCTGTATTTAGAGCACAACCAAAAGCTGTTTGCTGAATTTCCTGTTTGCACTTAATTTTAAATCGTTTTTTCTTAAAACTTGCATATTTTCTGTCCTTGACCTAGCACTCTTGTGTGGGGTCATTTACTGCACTGTTATAACTTGATATTACTTGTGAACCTCTGCTATCTCTGTAAAAACAAAACAAAAAAATCTTGCTTTTTTCCCACTTTTCTGAGAGTTAAAGTTCAGTTACAGGCTTGCTGTTCCTGAACTGTTTGAAAGTTTCTGTGAGGCCATTTTTGCTTGGGCTGAAGGAGGGTCTCTCTGTTCATCAGTGGCAGTGACTAACATTGAGCAGCTTCCCTGCCCCCGTAGAGGTGGTTACTGACTTGAAACTGTAGTTTTATTGGCCACTAGGGGTCATTTCCATAACTCCTTCATCTTCCTCTCTTAAAACCTAGTTGCCTCATGGTTTGAGCATCTTTTCAGGCTTGTTGGCTGTTGGTGAAGCACCCTCCAAGAGGAAAAAACGCTGAGAGAAGAAGGGAGCCACTTTTGAGATTTTAAGTATTTTTTCTCTGTTTATTTGCTAAGTTTTTCTGCATAGCTGCCTAGCTTGAGCATTTTCTGGCTTGTTAAACTTGATTTCTGTATTAGTAGCTGTATTTAGAACACAACCAAAAGCTGTTTGCTGAATTTCCTGTTTGCACTTAATTTTAAATCGTTTTTTCTTAAAACTTGCATATTTTCTGTCCTTGACCTAGCACTCTTGTGTGGGGTCATTTACTGCACTGTTATAACTTGATATTACTTGTGAACCTCTGCTATCTCTGTAAAAACAAAAAACAAAAAAAAAATCTTGCTTTTTTCCCACTTTTCTGAGAGTTAAAAAAGTTCAGTTACAGGCTTGCTGTTCCTGAACTGTTCGAAAGTTTCTGTGAGGCCATTTTTGCTTGGGCTGAAGGAGGGTCTCTCTGTTCATCAGTGGCAGTGACTAACATTGAGCAGCTTCCCTGCCCCCCATAGAGGTGGTTACTGACTTGAAACTGTAGTTTTATTTTCCCTTTTGGGTCTATTCCTGCTTCTTTCCAGCTCCTGCTATCAAGCACGCTTTAACGTGCTTTAGCGCGATTTAGCGCGGAGTTGCCACTAGAGCAGCATCGGGCAGTGCTGGTTAAACAAGGTTAAACTCTTTCTGGCTCCAGAAAGTCTGTTCTTCAATTTTTCCCTTAGAACTGCTCTGTTAGGAACCTAAACAGTTTACACCTACACTAAAAAGTGCAGCACTTGTTCCAAATAGCTTTTTCTTCTCAAAAGCTCAGCACTTGTCTTATAAGCATATCCCTTGTCTTATAAGCATTCTCTTTGCAGGTCAAGCACTCCTATATTATACAAATCTCTCACTAGCAAAACCCCCAGGAGTGCGCACTTCCCTGCTAAGCCCACTACTTTTCTGTCTCATACCAACTCATAATTCTTTCTAGCATGTCGAAGGGTCAGATGCTGGCGTCCTCTCCTGCCCACTTGGTGAATCTGGGAATTCTGAGACAATGTTACAATTGCCTCATGTACACGGACAACCATCTCCTCCTCCCATGTAACACTAACACTTGTGAGAGATGCAGCTATTTAGCCAGACTGGAGGCTGAGCTCTCTCAACTCAGGACTGGCAAGACCAGGCAGGAGGAGAAGGCAACTACACACACCACAATACCAGTCTCACATAACTCAACCACACCACTGAATCAAACACATAAACACACTAAGACATACTCGAGGCTCTGAGTAAAAATTTACCTAAACAGCAGAGGCCTCCAAAGCAGACACCCAAGCAACTGCAAACTCAATACACCACACAAACAACACATAAACAACAAAATCAGTGTGCAAAGCAGTCACTGCCCTTAAGGCCAAATACAACACCAAACATACTTGTCATAGGTGACTCCATAGTCAGACCCACTGACGTCCCGCTCACCAGACTGAGTAAGGAGAAGGTCACAGTAAGCTGCCTGTCGGGCACTAGAATCCGCCACATAACACAAGCACTCAGGTCTCTCAACAGCAGGTACAAACGACTCAGTCATTGTCCACGCTGGTGTCAACGACCTGAGACGTACCTCCTTGGACTACATGAAAAGAGACATTGAGGAGCTCTCTGATTATGTAGCCCAGGCAGGTATGACCCTGACCTTGAGCAGTATCCTACCTTCACCTAGAATGATGCCACAATACAGTGATAAGATGATCAGCTTTAATAATTGGCTTAAATTCTGGTGTCATTCAAAGGGGATCCAATGTCTGTCTGCCTGGGATGACATGCTGGACAAGCCACGCTGCTTCGCAAGGGACGGCTTGCACCTGTCACCCCTAGGCTTCCGGATATTGGCAAAGGCTCTTGCCACCCCATAGTGCCTTTTTAGGCAAGGCTCAAATTCTAAACCTACCACCCTAGAACACAAAAAGTAAAAACTAAGGGTAATGCTGCTCAATGCCAGAAGTCTCAATCTCAAGATGCACGCACTCGAGGCCCTTCTCAGTATGGAGAACATCAATGTCTGTGCTGTGACAGAAACCTGGTTCAAGGCTCCTGAGAGCACCCCAGCACTAGCAGGTTTCACCTCATATCATGCGTCCCGGCCCCAAAATCCGGACAACACCAAGAAAGGAGGGGGGTGTCCATATTCATAAAGGACACCCACACCTCAAGGTTGGTGGCAACGCACGATGAATCGGAGACCATCCAGGTGCAATTAACCATAGGCAAGACTGCTCTGCAATTTGTAGCATGTTACAGGCCACCCTCTCAAACTCAGGAACCTCACATGGCCTTCCTGAAAACAATGGAGGGATAAATGTATCTCCAAACACCATCATACTAGGTGACTTCAACTACCCTAATATAGACTGGGAACACTACTCAAGCCCAAACACTCTAGCCCTAAGGTTCCTGGAGTTCATAAACTCAAATGCCATGGAACAACTAGTCACCATCCCCACAAGAGGAGAAAACATACTTGATCTCATCATCACGAACATGGGATCACAATGTTCAACACCGAAGTATACCCCTCACTGGTGAGATCAGATCATAAACTAATCTCGCTGGAGGTCCTCATCCCGCCCCACCTGAAACAAAAAGACCACAGTGAAAAACTTCTCAAAAGCCGACTTCACACTTCTAAAAACTAGTGTGGTCTCCTTTAAGGCCCCTGAGCCAGTGGTAAACATTACTCAAACCGCTGAATCACTTACAAATGCCTTCTACCAGCACCTACAGGACTGCATGGATCAGGCAATCCCAAACAAAACTAAGACTCTTTGTACCAAAGGCAAGCGTCCAGTCTGGTGGACCCCAGCCATAAACAAGCTCTACAACAAAAGGAGGAAGCTACTACAAGATAGAGCAAAATCCTTGAAAGGTAAGACACCTTTGATCATTATAAGTAAAAAACTAAGAGCTCTCATACAATCATCCAAGGCAAATTTTGAGAGAAAAATCGCCAAGGATTCAAAAGACAATCATAAGGCCTTCTTTAGCTATGTTAGAAACCTAGGAGGAAACTCCCAGATATGCTCAGAATTAGTTCAAAATGATGTGAAGATTACTGAACCTACACACATTGCCAACATACTGGCTGACAGGTTCAGTGCAAACTCCCCCTCCCCCAAAAGGAGAGATATCTATACCAGAGGATTGTAGCCCCCAAACATCTCCAACGCCCAGGTGCGAACTGCTCTCTCCAAAGCAAAAAACACAGCATCCATGGGACCGAATGGTGTCCCCGGCTGTGTGCTCCATGAACTCAATGAGGAATTAAACCCGCAGTTAGGACAGCTGTTTAATCTTAGCCTCACCTCAGGATACGCATTCCAAGGAGTGGCGCACGGCGACTGTGGTCCCACTTCACAAGGGCAATGCCTCCACCGACCCTGGAAATTACCGTCCCATTAGCTTGACAAGCCTTATCTGCAAAGCCATGGAGAGGATCATAATGGAACTCATAAATAAAGACATAGGGAACTTGCAGACTTTGGATCCAACCCAGTTTGGCTTTGTCAAAGGCAGATCATGCCTTTTAAACTTGGTTGACTTTTTCGAGACAGTCACCAAGGCCATTGATGAGGGAAAGGCAGTCCATACAGCCTACCTTGACCTGGCAAAGGCCTTCGACACAATACCCCACTCAGGTATCATCAAAAACTCATCAGCTTGAATGTAAACCCATACATCACAAGATGGGTTGCAAACTGGCTAAGTGACAGAACCCACAGGATCAGAGTTGCTGGAGCCATGTCAGACTCAAAGCCTGTCACAAGTGGTGTCCCACAGGGCTCAGTCCTGGGTCCACTCTTGTTCGGCATCTACTTTTCTGAAGTACAAGCAAACACAGGAGGGTTATGGCTGACAAAGTTTGCAGATGACTGCAAACTGGGCCATAGTCGAAAACACATCTGACACAGATATCCTTCAGAAGGGCCTCACAGAAACGGATAACTGGTGCCAGAGCCATGGCCTAAAGTTAAATGCCAAGAAATGCATAGTCATACCCTTCGGGAAAAACAAGGTTACCCCTAGCTACCATATAGGTGGCAATCCACTGAGCACAGAAGAAGTCATCAGGGATCTGGGGACCCAGGTTGACAGTAGCCTTCGTTTGACACTCCTGTTGCTAAAGTAGTTAGGAAAACCTTCTACATTGCCCACCTGATCATGAAGGGATTCACATCTAGATCAAGGGAGGTCATCGCCCCTGTACTCATCACTCATTAGACCTATGATTGAGTACAATGCCCCATTCGGAATGTATCTGACCAGACACCTGCAGCAGCTGGAAAGGCCCCAAAAGTTCTTCACCAAAAGGATAAAGGGTCTCAAAAATATGTCTTATGCTGCCCGACTGAAAGAACTCCAGCTCTATTCAGTCTCATACCGCTTGCTCAGAGGTGACCTGTGCCTGACATATAAGGCCATGTCAAACCCTGATTTGATGAATATGCTTCATCTCAAAAAATCTAGATCCCTCAGAACCACAAGGGCGGGAGACTTAAACCTTGACACGGTTATTAATAGAACATGCTGGAGGGACAGATTCATCACCCAGAGACTCCCTATGCTGTGGAACAAAATCCGGTACATGTGAGCAGAGGCACCTCGCTGGCCTTGTTCAGGAATCTTGACCAATGGATGGGGGACGCCATATATACCCAGGGATTACTTCAGTGTCACTGCTTGACAGGAGCACAGCAAATAATACCCTAGACATCCACATCCCTCCCCCACTCACCATTAGGGAAACCACAGTAAAAAATTTCTCCAAAGCCAACTTCACGCTTCTTAAGACAGAAGTGGCAAACTTCACGACACCCATGCTGACGGACAATAGAGGTATGACTGCTGAATCCTACACAAATGCACTTTATAAGCACTTACACGAGTGCATGGATCATGCAATCCCTAACAGAACCAAGCTGCTATCTTCCAAAAAAAGGAAGCCAATCTGGTGGTCCCCTGCCATAAACAAACTCTACAAAAGAAGAAAGAAACTGTTGCAAAAAGAGTAAAATCCCATGATTGGAGAAACTCCCTGGTCAGCCTCAGTTAGAAGCTGAGATCCCTCATAAAATCCTCCAAAGCTAGTTATGAAAACAAAATCGCCACTGACTCTAAAGACAACCACAAAGCATTCTATAGCTATGTCAAGAATCTCAATGGCAACACTCAGATCTGCTCTGAGTTACAGCACAATGGCACTAAATATACAGAACCAACTGATATTGCCAACATCCTGGCAGATAGGTTCAGTGCTAACTTTACCCCCCTGTCATCCCCAAAAGGGCCCATCTCTATACCAGAAGAATGCAAAGTTCCTGTAATTATGGCTGCACAGGTAAAAAATACACTATCCAAAGCCAAGAACACAACATCCATGGGATCTGATGACATCCCAGGCTGTGTTCTACATGAACTACAGAATGAACTGGCACCCCACCTAAGTACCATGTTCAATCATAGCCGCATCTCAGGCTATGTGCCCACTGAATGGTGCACAGTGACAGTTATCCCACACCACAAAGGGGGAGCCACCACAGACCCCGGAAACTACTGCCCTATTAGCCTAATGAGCCTGGTCTGCAAGGCTATGGAATGTATCATCATGGAACTTATAAACAATGACATTGGTAATCTCCAAACTCAGGACCCCACCCAGTTCAGGTTTGTAAAAGGCAGATCATGTCTCCTAAACCTGATAGACTTCTTTGAAGTAGTCACCAAAGCTGTAGATGAGGGCAAGGTGGTTCACACAGCCAATCTAGATCTCCCCAAGGCTTTCGACACCATCCCCCACTCTGGAATTATAGATAAACTCATTAAACTAGGTATAAATCCCTATGTCACAAGATGAGTTGCCAACTGGCTCACTGACAGAACCCACACTGTGAAAGTAGCAGACTCCAAATCCAACTTCAGACCAGTGACAAGTGGAGTACCACAGGGTTCAGTCCTGGGTCCTCTCCTGTTTGGTATCTACTTCTCTGAAGTACAGGCCAACACAGAAGGTCTTTGGCTAATGAAGTTCGCAGACGACTGCAAACTAGGAACCATAATCAAAACTCCAAAAGATGTGGACATCCTACAAAAGGGCCTCACTGAGACAGATGCCTAGTGTCAAAGCCATGGCCTCAAGCTCAATGCCAAAAAGTGCATTGTCATCCCTTTTGGTAAAAACTCAGTATCCATGAACTACCACATAGGTGGTAGTCTACTTAACACCAAAAGTGTGATAAGAGACCTTGGGACACAGGTGGACAGTAGTCTCTCCTTTGATAATCACATCACCACAGTAGTCAGGAAATCCTTCTACATGGCACACCTCATCACAAAAGGTTTCTCATCCAGGAT
Organism: Protopterus annectens; assembly: GCF_019279795.1. Classification (NCBI taxonomy): domain Eukaryota; kingdom Metazoa; phylum Chordata; order Ceratodontiformes; family Protopteridae; genus Protopterus; species Protopterus annectens. The sequence continues at coordinate 790,795,568 of NC_056732.1, read as the reverse complement.
AAAAGAGGTCATTGTTCCCCTCTACTCGTCACTCATTAGACCCATTATAGAGTACAATGCCCCTTTTGGTATGTACCTCACAAGACATCTACAACAACTGGAAAGGCCACAGAAATACCTCACAAAGAGGATTACCAGCCTCAAAGAGATGCCCTATGCAGACCGTCTCAAAAAACTGCAGCTTTACTCCGTTGCATATCGCCTACTCAGAGGCGATCTCTGCCTAACACACAAAGCTATGTCAAACCCAGAGCTTTTAGACATGCTCCACTTAAAGAAATCCCAATCCCTATGAGCTACACGCTCTAGGGACTTAAACCTCGTCATCACAATAAACAGAAGATGCTGGAGGGATAGATTCCTGTCCCAGAGACTTCCCATATTCTGGAACAAACTACCTGTCTATATCAAACAAAGCTCCTCATTAGCACTTTTCAAGAAAAATCTTGATGATTGGATGGGAGATAGGAAATTCACCCTGGGCATCACTTCTGTGGCTCTGCTCGACAATGGCACAGGAAAATAATTTTCTTGGGTGGCGAAAGCCAGGGTACCTTTGGCTAGGCTTATATAGGCCCCAGGGCCAATAGCCTAGTAACTACCTATGAACCTATGAAACATTTTTCTTATTTTTTTTAGTAAATTTGCAAATCTGCATCAAGGGCTGGAGCCCTAACTGCATCTCATCTGATCTTGGTTCATGTAGTGGCCTAACTGGGAGTGGACAGGTATAAAGAGGTGTTGTCTGTTTCTCCCTAGGGGAGGTTGAGATGCATGATGTGGTTTGTTTTTCCCACTGATAATTTTCTGAGTCTAGGGACTTAGCAGACACTCTCTGTTTGTAGACAGGAAGGTGGGGTTGCTGGAGAAGCTACTTTAATTGTGAAAGTGTGTGATGGCACAGAATTGCACATATTGTATACCTTTACCCCAGGTTTATATTCAGCTTGCAGAGGAGGCATTTGGGCATAAACAAAAATGTCCCTGTGGCTACTGAATGATAGGTGTGTCACAATCAGCTCTCTCTTCCATCTCTTCCAGGAGAGAATGAATGGACAAATTCACAGTGGTTAACCACATGATCAGCATGCAAGAATTTGCATCCCCCCCCAAAAAAAAAAAAACTCCATGATCAGACCTAGGTTGAATAAACAAAAACAGGAACAGGAAAAACCATGAAGCCAGAAACTGAGAAAAACCATGAAAAACTGGAACACAGCAACACTTTATTCCGGTACCTCGGCAGAGTGCCTTCAAAGGAATAAATTACAGTCACAGGTTTCATCTATTTATACTGTGCATAAGGTAATTAATCAATTAACATAATTTAATTACAAGAAATTGCCACAAATTACAAAGAAAATTAAAGAGACATTCCCAATACCAAGAAAAGTAAATAACTATTTCATCTAAATACATATATAAATGCATATATAAAATGTCTAAATATTTATAAAATAGACAATAAGTTACACCTTAAACTTTTTAAACAATTAAAGACATTAAATTATGACATTAAATTATTAAATGGTGAGGTTAACCTCCAAATTCATGCCCCTGGGTTTCAGGGTGCCAAATTTTAAGATGAATTCACTCTCCAGCTTTAATAAATTTTGTAAATAATTTATGCCATTCTTAAATTTTGGTTTGGCTAAGGCACAAAAAGTTAATGAATCCATATTCCTTCTGTGAATTGTATTAAAGTGTTCTGAAATGGGACTATCCAATCTGACATTACGTATATCGCCCATGTGTTCTAAAACACGTATTTTAAGTTGGCGTTTAGTTTGACCGATATAATATTTAGGTGGTTCACAACCACAACCAAGTATATATACCACACCACAAGATTTACAATTAAATTCATCATGGGCGACATATTTAACGCCATTAATCAAACTACCAGACAGATTTCTAACCTTGTGGCAAATTTTACATTTGCCACAACTTGACATGCCATGTGTCGAATCAATATTCCCACAAAAATTGGCATTTCCAAACTTAAATTTCAAAATTTCTTTAAGATTTGGATACCTTCCATAAGAGAATGACACATGGTCGGGGAATAAGTGACCTACTTCCTCATTATAACAAATAATGGGCCACAAAAAATCAACAATATGCTTCAAATATGAAGAAAAGGGAGAAAATTTTGTAACAAAAAATATATTTTCATTTTTATTACAAATAAATTCACTAGAGTTTTGATTTTTTACTTTGTTGGGCATGTTTTTGTATATATTGGAATCTAACAACCTATCCAGACTTCCTTCTATAATACTTCTAGAATAACCTCTAGCTAGAAGTCTAGTTTTGATATTCAAAAATTCTGCCCTCCATTCTGTACTATCTGAAGTATGTTCTTTAATGCGTTTGAATTCACCAAAAGGAAGTGCCTCAATTAAATGAGCAGGATGTGCACTGGTGGCATGTAAGAAATTATTAGAAGCAGTATTCTTTCTAAAGGGCCTAAACTGTACAATTTCCTTTTCATCCACATACAACAAAATATCCAAGAATTGGATTGTTTGTGTGTTCACAGTAAATGTGAATTCAAGACCAAATTTATTTTGATGAAGTTGATCCACAAAAACATCAAAATCTGAAGTTTTTCCCCTACAAACAAAAATCAAATCATCAATGTATCTGCGATATAAAATAACATTCTTGTGAAAAAAATCTAAAGTATACAAAAAACTATTTTCAAAATATGACATAAAGAGAATGGCATAAGTAGGAGCAAAATTAGCCCCCACTGCCGTTCCCTCCTTTTGTAAAAAAATCTTTTTTTCAAAAAGAAAATAATTGTGAGTAAGTGCAAATTCCAACAATACAATGATGAAAGAGGTGCGTGGTCCCTCCCCCAGAATTTTATTAATGGCTTCCAAACCAAATCTAGTTTTGATGCTAGTATAAAGGGCCTTTACGTCAACAGTTGCCCAATAGAAAGTTTTGTCCCATTTGAAATCCCTAACCAGTTCACAGTATTGATTTGTGTTACTGATGTGTGAAATAACATTTTTTAGTTCTTGTTTGAGTATACTATCTAACAGTATACCTATATGTTCCAAAAAGCCACCACAACAGGATACTATTGGGCGACCAGGGGGGTCTAACAAATTTTTATGAATTTTGGGCAGGGCATAAAAAGTCGGGTCCTTAGGATTGGTGATGAATAATCTTCTAACATCTTTATCACTTAAGAAACCCAGCCTTTCGCCCCTTTCCAAAAGCTCCATTAGTAATGAATTGTACTCATTAACTGGGTTGTAAGACAACTCCACATAAGTATAATCATCACACAAAAGGTCATAGTTCATTTTTAAAAAATGACTTCTTTCCATGATGACCCAATTACCCCCTTTGTCAGCCGTACAGAATATGTATTTATTACACACACTTTTCATACTCTTTAAAGCCAACCATTCAGCTTTGGTAAGATTATATACCATATATTGCTTTAAAAAAGAAGCATATTCCAGTTCCACTTTCTTACAAAGAACACTTTCAAAAGCTTTCAAAGTGGAACAGTTTTTTGGTGGATTAAATGAGCTGTATATCGGCAAAGATGGAACTGTAAGTTTGCCATAGCCAGTATAAAAACGTTACATCTGTACTGAATCATTTATAATAGAATCAACACTGCTATCATGATCTATATTACTCAGTGCATGGTTATCAACTTCACATTCATATTCATAAATGGATACATTCATCAAAGAATCATCCAAAATGGACACATTGACAGAATCATGTAACAAATTACTGTCACTATTAGTCTCAGTTGAATCAACACTTGTGCATAGTCTAACATCAGATCTTTCCATAAGTGTATCGGTTTCTACATGCAACAGATTCAAAGGTTTTTTAGAATCAAAAAACAACTTTAAATAAAGTTTTCTACAAAAACGCTTTACATCCAAAAGTAAATCTGAAATAGCAGGTATTCTAGTGGGAACAAACTTACTGCCTTTATCTAAAACAGCTAACATATCAGGATTAGGTACAAAATCACTTAAGTTGACAATGTGTGAAAAGACAGCATTAATAGAAACAAAATCTGTACAAACATTCACACAGTCACTTTGGAAAACAGGACACAGATATTGTGTGTCATTCACATAATCAGTACCTCCGGTTACGGCCCTTCTGCCGTGACTTCCGTTTTGAGCCTTGCCGAAAATTCCATCTGCCCTGTTCTTCTGTATCAATGGTATCACCATTATCAGCTACAATGTCCACTCTTTCGAATGAAACACTTTTCTTACTTCCGACGGTATCGGACGAAGAAGCAGAGGAGTCCCGGCTGCTACGTGAACTTCCATCAGCAGTTTTATTTCGGACCAAACCATTTTTGCGTTTCCTTTGCCAGGAATAAACCAAATTATTCCTGAAATCACCAACATCTCTGTTAAGCTTCTTCTTTTTTCTGGCAACCACATCACGCTCTGCTTTGGATACTTCCACATTGATATCCTTAATAGCTGAACTGAAAGCCGTATTGGAAAACTCATTTAATAAAGCTGCCTCACCTTCCATAATTTGCGATTGGATCAGTCCAAGAGACCTCCGATTACGCTTTATCAAAATTTTAAGCCAAGCAAGTGTGCACTGTAGTGAGGCTGCCTTCCATTCATCCAGGAACTCACTTTCATCTTCAGAAAAGTTATAAGCGGGCAGTTTATCAATCCTTAAACCTCTTGGTGTAACAGATAATTCAACGTACTTTTCCAGTAAACGAATGTCATAAAAAAGAGAAGTCTCCTTAATTCTTAATTTCTTAAGATCTTCAAACCTTTTGTCAAAAGTATTATTACCGGCCACAGTCCATGGATCAAAGCACGCCAGCTTGTTCTCCCTTTCCTTAACCAAGCTGGCAAATAAAATGCCATTAGTATCCGATGCTGTAGACATAATCGACGAACCAGCTATTCAAACAGGAAAAACCATGAAGCCAGAAACTGAGAAAAACCACGAAAAACTGGAACACAGCAACACTTATTTACTAGGTTGAATAAATCAAGGCCTCTCTTACATGCCTCTAAGCACAGCTATTGTCGATTTGTATGGTTTGAATGAGAAAAAAGCACTTTACATCTTGCAGCGCGAAGAAACAACACACACATATATAGTATATATATATATATATATATATATATATATATATATATATATATATATATATATGGGTTACCCTTAGTATGTCAACAGCCCACTACATCGAATTCCACTTCACCGACATGGCAGAACATCGACAAATGAAGAGCCAAAGTTTCCCGCATGGTAAGTTACTGTTTGGATATCCAGAACTGAAAAACTGCCATTAAACTGACTACACAAATGTGTATGGGGGGGCATAGCCCCCCACACCCCCTAACTTAATATTCCAACTCTGAGAACGCAGTACCGCGGGGGTACAGGGCAAAATTCAGGTGGATGGCCAAACGGTAACTTACCGTGCGGGACACTTTGAGTCTTCATTTGTCAATATTCTGCCATGTCGGTGAAGTAGAATTCAATGTAGTGGCCTTTCTACGTACTATGGGTAACCCATATATATATATATATATATATATATATATATATATATATATATATATATATATATATATATATATATATATATATATATATATATATATATATATATATATATATATATATATATATATATCACTTCATAGGTGTTTACTAGGCTAGCAATCACAAAGGCCTTTTTAAGACTAGCCATGCATCCCAAATCTCTACACACACACACACACACACACACACACACACACACACACACACACACACACACACACACACACACACACACACACACACACACAATCTTTCTCCTCCGGGAGATGAGCACAGATCTGTGAAGTCAGCTTTCCAGGTAAAAAAAATATATAATTTGTTCACTGAATGACATGATTAACCTATCTTCATTTAGCAAATATATTAAGTTGAAATCAGGGACTTTTTTCTAGAAGTTGTATGTTAATAGTACCTGTATTTAAGTCTCCTTAATTTGAAGCCTTTTTCCATAATTATTTTTGCTTTGTCTCTAATTTTGGTGGTATGTGAATAAGAGGTAACATTCTAGTTGGGATGCTATTGCTTATAATTTAATTGTTTTAACAATTACTTCAACCAAGTTTACTGCTCATCTTTAAATTGTAGGCAAAATTATCTACAGTGCTCCATCCAAGAACTGAAGTCTGGGCTGCATTTGTAGATGTTCATTTGCTGGTTACCCATATGCATTTTTTTCACTTTCATATAAATTACATCATCACACATTTATCCATGTTGCAGAGTTTTAGGTGCTTTGGCATTTGTTTGTCATGTCTACTGCAGTGTTTATAAATCAAGCTTTATATAACCTGGTGTATTCTCAGTGACTGGTCCTACATGGGCGACATTTTATTTAATAAGCACTTGCACCATGAGTTTAATTAAAATTTTTATTGGTTACTCATATCTATGACACCACAGTTCAACTTACATATGTGAAGTATATCGAAAATTGGTCATTAAAACTTATTCATGAAATTGCATTTTAAATATATCATATTGGCCAGTCTAACAGTTAGAACAAGAAAGAATGGGTGCAGGTAGGAAGGTACTGCAATGTGTTACTGATAACCTGATATTACTACTCCATATATTGAATTCCACATTATTAATACATGAACAACAGTGTAGCACAAACAATGGTGTTCACTTAAAACAAAGTAAGTTTTTTTTATATACACCTCTTTACTTAAATATACTTCATTGTCAAACAACTGTGGTGAGAAATCAAACACGACAGGGAAGGTAAAAATGTTCATAATTACAAAACTCCAAAACAAGGTTAGAAATACATTTTTGACTATTCAAAAGAAAACAGTCAACAAACATTGTTTGCAAAGTAGTTCAAAGTAAACAGTCAACAAACATTATCTAAAAAACATATCAGCTTAAGGAGATACATGTTTTCAAGATATTGTGAGTAAAATCCTTTGCATTCTTTGTCCTTTGGTTGAGACATTAAACTGAAGTCCCATCTGTTTGAGTAGGTCATAACTCAGATAGATGTAAAAGATCCCATGTCACCTATTGAAAAGAGTAGAGTTTTTTTATTTAAAATTCATAATAGGTTCATAGAATACTGCTAGGCTAATTGCCCTTGTGGGCTATTTTATTCCTAGCCAGTTATCCCACATAAGAATCAAACCCTGCACTTTGTCTGTAAGGTAAAAAGTTTGACCATTATACCAACCTCCCTCCCTCATACATTTTATAATTTTATATACATTATTTACAATTATACACAATTGATGTATATACTTTTCTTTACATTTTTACATTTTAATCCCCCCACTGCTTTTTTCCATAACCAAAATTATATTTATTTCAGAATTTCAGACAGCGACCATTTTCCATCAAATCTTATTTCATTTAACCTTTCATTCCAAATAATCCATATTATACAAAATAACTTTTTAACCTATTTATTCACATCTTTTCCTTTTACATTTTCATAATATCCATATTTCATCATATCCATATTTATACTTTTCAATCCCTTTATACTTTCTTTTCCATGTATTTTTCCATACTTGTTTTACTCTATCACATTTTATAAATACATGCTCTGTTGTTTCCACCTCCCCACAATATATATACAAATTATTTTGTCTGTCTTCTTATATGGCATATTCATCTTTACTGGTAGCTTATTTATAGATAACCCCCTTAAAAATCCGTACATTCAAGATATTTCCCCACATCTATTCATTCTTGCTTTTACTGCTCTTATTTTTTTTGTTCTAAATGCTTCCAAGGAAAAATGTTAGAAAACGTTTTCATATTGTTTCATACCATTCTTTTCTATTCTTTTTCTGTATTTTTTATATCAATTTTCCATAGCAATATTTTCTATTGATATATTTTCATTCCTATATTCATTATACTGTTCTTTCTTTTAAGATATTCAAGTTTCCCCCAAGTGTCTCTATATTTTTCTTTTAGTATATCAACTACCGATCTTCTTTGTTTTTCTTTCATCCAAGTCAATACTTTACAAAAATTCAATGATGTCATATATACAATTGGATATATTAAACCCAGTCCTCATTCTTTTCTTGAAACATACAGAATTCATATTTTATTTGGGTTTAATCCTGAACCCCATATAAAAGAAAACCATATAGACAGTAATTCTCTTTCAAATTCAATTGGCATCAAAAATACACTTGCCAAATAAGCTACTTTTCCTATTACTACTAAATTAAGTAAATGTGCTTATTTCTATAAGTAAGATTGAATGTTCACCAGAATAAACAAATGTGTCTTATCTTGTTTAACATGTTCTTCCATTGTACTAATCTTTGTTGTTCACTATCAAACTTTATTCCTAGAATTTATGTTTCTTCCTTATTAAATTGGATACCTTATTATACCTGAAAGTCCTAGTCCTTTACATTTTTCTTCATTAATACTCAGATGTAACGCTTTTAATATCGTATTAAGTATCTTAATACCTGTTTTCATCCATTCTTCATTTTTAATCACTAATACTAAATCATCTGCAAAGAGAACATTGGTGGGATCTATATTCCTTCTATTGTGCAATATATAGCTTCCTTTAATGTTAAGTTTATTTCATTTATGATTTCACTCATTATTAAAGCAAACAATACACTACTTGCTGGACACTCTTGTTTTATACCACTTTTTAATTTCTATTTTCTCATTTAACCAACCATTCACTACTAGTCTTACTTATATTTTATTATACAGTGAAACAAAAACCTTAATTATTTTTCTATTTAAGCAATATTATTCTAAAATATCCCATAGTAATACATACATTATTTTATCAAATGCTTTACTAACATCTCTTGTTAAAATGTTAGCTTCTGCTTTTCCTATTGTCACATTTTCTACTATTTCTCTTATAATCATTATTAGTTCCTGACTTCCTTTCCTTTTTATTCTGAAAATTGTTTCATTCAATAACTTATTTGCTTTTTATTCTATTCTAGTTTGTATCTTCATAAATATCTTATAGTCTACATTATTTAACACTATAGGTTTCCAGTTCTTTATATCTGCTTTGTCTCCCTTCTCCCATATAAACTGCATTGCACCTATATATTTTTTTCATCTTGTATACCTTTTTCTAACCATTCACTGAAATTTTCCAATAGATACATTTTTGCCATTCATTTATATTCTTATACCTCAAATATTCAGTTCCATCTATTCATGTAGCAAATTCTAGGTTTGCTGTTTTTAAAACTTTTTTTACTTCAATCATATTAATTATTTTTTTCCATTTGTTCATTATCATCTTTAACTAATATTTTGAAATTCCATTTACATTTTTTAACACATTTTCATAATGGCATTTCTTATTACTTGTGTTATTTCTTTTTGTGTCTCCACTGTTTCCTTCCTCATTTCTTAACTCTCTTATTATTATATTATTTGCTTTTACTCTCTTACTTAGGTAAGGTGCTATTTCCTCTTTCTTCCCTTGTAAAAATATCTTTGTTTAAACATCCTTTTAATCTTTTCTTGGTTCAGTTCATATTTTTTTCTATAAACCCCACTATTACTTATTATATCTCTAAATATTTGATCCCTGATATTTTTATATCTACAACTATCTTTTCTTTTTGTCCTTTGCCAATCCAAAACCAATTTTTATATTTCTCTTTTAAAGCTATCCACCAGCTTGTCCAATCTTTGTAAAAAAAATGTCTCATATTTATATGATCTCACCATAATTCTAAAATTCGTCTTCTTCTTATATGTTCATTTAATTCTGTATCATTTATTTTTTTAATACCTCCTCCTATTTTTATACATCCTTCCTTGTTTTGCACTTCTACCCAAATTGCTAGATGATCCAAAAAAAAAATGCAATTTTATACCTTTATTTAATACTTTTAGACTACCTGATAACATTAAATAATTTCTGTTTTCAAATTACCTCTTTCATATATCCAATGTTTATTGTTTCATAAATACATTATACCACTTTTTATTTCAGAAACTACTTTAACATCTGCTCCTTCTTTCCTCCTACCTGTCTTAAATCACAGTTAAAATTTCCTGCTAATATGATTTGAATAGTGCACTGACATAATCAAGAATTTTCCTAAAGGGTGAGTAGCCAAGATTGGCTCTGAGTAGCAGCAGATTTCAACAGCTCTACTAAAGAAATATTATTCTGACAGGAATTATGCCTTCAAACTAAAAACTGAAAATACTTTTATACATGATTTGAGAGAACCTAATTTCATCTATAATATCTAGTTAAAAACAAACAAAAAAGGCATATTTTCCTGTCAAATTATTCCTGGATAACTTCATCTTATCTGAAGAAATTAATCATGAGCTTCACTAAATCCAAGTATGAAACACAAGTGGCCAGCAGTTAGTGTATCCGAAAAGAGCACAAAAACTGAAAAGTTATATAATGAAACTTTATTAACCACAGACCGGTTTTGGCAAATCCATGCCTTCTTCAGTGTGAGTAAATGGACATACATAATCACTCAAAACATGCATATTTATATGTAACCTCCACCAATGAAACCATGGTCTATTACATATACATGAGCTGGTAAAAAGATATATGAAATACCTAAACAATTAATTTATAAATGTGATAAGGTTAATCATAAATGTAAACAGATCCTGAACAGGTTATACACTAAAACAATAGCCTATATTATGACCAAAAGCCCAACATAAAAAGCTATAATGTACATATCAAAGATTATAATACATGAAACAAAGCTGATATAATAAATATGTATCTGCTGACAAAAATATTAGTGTGACCACTATGTCCCCTATTTTTAATTGGAAAACATGAATAACAATATTATATACATAATGTATATAAGTATATAATAACTATAACAATAATATCAAAAAGGGAATGTATGTGTTCCCATAAAAATTGTGGTGTTAACCAATCATACAATTCCCATGTTAAGGGATGATATTTGTCATCAATAGCAAAATCCATATCTTCCGTAATAAAGAATTAATTATAAATGGTCATTCAGGCCCGGTGGAAAACGCGCACCCAAAGTGATGATCCAGTATTTTTCTTTATGATTTAATATGCTATGCCATTCTTGTGTATTGCTTCTGTCCCCAATGATTCTATCAATAATCATAAAAGAGAACTGTGCAAGATCATGTTTCAACACATGTTGGTAAAGGGCATTGGTTTCCTTTTTGTTCTTGATGTCACTTCGATGTTCATTGATACGGGTTCTGAGTGGTCTAGAGGTCTGGCCTACATAAAAGGCCGAACACCTACAACTAACCAAATAAATTACCCAATTACTGCTACAATTACCAAAAACCTTGCAATCATAAATTCTACTAGTATTCTGACTGGAAAATTGTTTTGATTTATTTATCTGTTTACAGGAACCACAATGGCCACAAGGGTAGGTACCAACTAATTGATCACCAGACATAGTTAGCTGTTTATAAATATCCCCACCGCTTTCAGTGTGTTTAAAGTGAGAAAACAGGGATCCCAAGGTTTTACCTCTGCGGTATGTAAACTTACATTCCGAACCCAAGACAGTTCTCAGATAGTCATTGGCTAGAACAATGTTCCAATGTTTGTTTATAATAGCCCTGATGGCATTATAATTCCTGCCATAAGTGGTAATAAACCTAATGGTAGACTCTGAGGATTCCATATCCCGTCTCTTGAATTGTAATAAAGAGTCCCTATCCATGTTGGTGGCAGAGTCCCAAGCCCTGGAAATATCTTGATGTTTGTATCCCCTGTGGGCAAATCTCTGATAAAGATCCAAACTGGCACTATGATAATCTGTTTGTGTAGAACTTGGGCTTCACTAAATCCAGTAACCAAGATTCCAGCTTCAAAAGAGAGATTCAGACTTTGATAACCAATATACAGGATCTTACCACAAAAATTGATAAGCTGGATACTAAAATAGATAATTTCAAGGAGAAGACTACCAAACAAATGGATTTACTTCATTAAGACTTACTACAACAAAAAACTCTGATAACAGGTATTGAAGAGGCTCTGAATGATATGGATGGGAGAATTACTGAAAATGAAAATAATGTGGAATTGCTACTCAAACAGAACACTCTTCTACAAAATAAGTTAGATGATCTAGAAAACAGATCTAGATGCAACAACCTAAGAATATTTGGACTACCAGAAGGTATTGAAGGGAACAATATGACTAACTTTCTCACCACTTGGGTACCTAAAACTCTTGATCTCACTGAAGCTATGTCCTTTGGTATTGAGATGGCACATTGTTCCCTTGCTACAGTGGATACAGCTAACAGAAAGCAACCTAGAGCTATCATTGTCAAATTCCTCTCATCTTCTGATAAGGAATTAGTGTTAAAAACTGCATGATCCAAGGCACCAATTAAATTAAATGAAGCTACAATACGTTTTGACAATGATTATTCATCTTTAGTTATAGCAAAAAGAAAAATATTCTTACTTTTGATAAAGGAACTGAAGAAAGCACAGGTGAAAACACACCTTTTGTTCCCTGCAAAGCTGAAGATATTTTCATCGGAAGGTCCTAAAATATTTGAAGACTTGGAATCAGCTCTGAGCTATGTAAAAGTCCATACGATCTTGGAAAAAATAGAAGAGATGGAATGGGCCAATCCCACGCTTAATAGAATGGCATCTAATCCCACTTGGAAGACTTCGGAGAAACAAAAAAGACTAAGAAACAAGTGACTTAAATATTTATGTTTGCAGTTTGTTATGTTTCTGGAAACACTGTCACTGTGTTAATTACTTGTTGATATTTTCACTCACAAGGTAAGCCAGCTTTTTCTTTTTTCCATCCCATTGACATATAACCTTAAGTATACACATAATTTCATGTTTTACTTAAAATGAGCTAAAAGTTTATACTAATGGTAAATATATAGTCATGGGTATTGTTATAAAGATATTTCAAGATTGAAGGGTAAACAAATGGAGCCACTGTGTTAGTAAATTAATGACTTCTCATATATAAACATTCTAGATTCCCTCTATAATTTCCAATTAATTTAGTTTAATTATAGTCAGATCAATTCAATATACATAGATATAAGTAAATAAAAGTTCACTGCACAATCATTTGTCATTCTATGTTATTCACACTGAACACTGGTTTTTATTTTATAGTTTATACCTTAAGAATCAGTTTAAAACTTTTATATATGTTAAATTCATATGGTGATAATATGATTTGATAACTTTTCAACATTCTACTAAAACTCATAAGTGAACTCTCTTACAGTTTTATATATATATATATATATATATATATATATATATATATATATATATTATGTGAATGTTAAATGGATTAATGGGGCTGTGTGATTTATTTAAAATGCTTTCTGCTACATTTGAAGCTGTGTGGTACTGTTTGGTTGTAATGGGTAGCTCAAACTCTTGCTGTGCATGTCAGCAGGCTATGGGAAGCTTACAGATGTCACACACATGAACTTTCCCTATACTTATTGGATACAGCTACATACTTGTTATTTTTGGCTTTTTTCATATAAAACGAAAGACAACTTCCAGACACTCTGTGAAGCTTGAGCTTGTTGTCCACAAGCTTATTTCTTCTTAAACTGCCTTATTTTCACTAAAAATCCTCTCTACATTCTTGAATGAGCTCCATGAAATTGTGATGCATTTTGATGACATCAGAGCTGGTCGACCAGCCTAACCAGGAAGTCACTACATGTAATTTTGTTGGAAAAGCCACATAAATGTTGGAAATAGAAGTAATTAATATAAAAATTTATTTTTAAGCCTGCTTAATATATCATTCAGACAAATTTTGATTCCTAAGAAAGGAATCTTCAACTAAGTCATTCTTATTCACGTCTATGGTAAATTCAAGGGGAAATTAAAAAAAAAAGGGAAAAGTAAGTGTGCAGTTACTTGAACTAATGTATGCCAAGTTATTTATAAAGCTGTACCTTGCTTAATATGATAAATCAGTCTTATTATAAATTATAACTAATTTTTCATTCAGAGGCTGACAGCTGGTTGGAAAATAGCATGAATTAAAATAAGTTTACTTAAGACATGAATACATATTCTAACATAGGTGCTTATACTGTCACTTGACCTTTCACTTTAAAGATATTCATATTGATATGTTTTGATTACTATACCAACATATAGCATTTGTGTTAAAATGGCTAGTAGTTACTTTAATTTACATTTTTCACTATCAGAATGCTGCTTTTCCTAGACTTCAGACTCATTTCTTTTGAATGCTACCTAGAATAATATGTCATAACAATGAATTTATATGCTAACTTGGTTTAAATTCCACAGAAGGGTCATGTGTTCTGTTGATGACAACAAAGAGTATTAACTAATCAACTATTATAGCATATAATTCAGCAGAAGTTAAAATGCCTTGTTTTTCCCCTCTCTCAACAAGTATAGAGAATGACTTTATTGATAGAGCATTTTTTACAAATGTTATTTTATTCTAAGACATACTTAGTTATATAATTTACATGAAATATACTTATGGTATTAGCAATACCAGAGGAGTTACATTGAATATAACTCTGTTTTACCAGTTTTAAGGAATATATAATCATATATAGAATTACTATTTTGTCTGTTTAATTTTTATATACAATGAAGGTTATGTCTTGTTGCTGCTGTCTAAAGGTCAAATTCGAATGACAGATTGGTTTAAGCGATACCTGATGAGTTACACTGATTATATTATGCTTTACTTGTGTTACCGGATGAGTCCCACTGATTACAGATCTGCTTCACTTGTTTAATGAATATGTAAATGTATATAGAGTTACTGTTTTATCTATCTCACATCTATGTATAGTGGAGGCTGTGTTTTGCTGCTACTGTGTAGGGGTTTGATCCGAGTAACAGATGTCACTGGGACAAGGAGTTTACAACTCCAGGCGGGTAGCTACCCCATTTTTTCATAACATATACACTACATTTAATTTTCTTAATAAGTTTTTCCTGACATCCATCATAATTCAAATATATATAATTGTAAGTTGCAAGAATGGTATAACACATACTGTGTATCTCATACTAACATACAAAGACTATAATTTACATAACAAATATTTTGGAGAGGATTATATAAAATATATTCAAGATAACACACAAATCACAAAGATCCCTTACTCATTTATAAAGCTATCATATAAAAGGTTTATCAATCAACATAAATGGTCTGAATAACCCTATTAAAAGAGGAAGTTTATTTAAATACTTAACTATACACAAACCAAACATGATATTTTTGCAAGAAACACATCTTTTAAAAGAAAATATTAACTTTTTAAATACTAATAAATATATAGTTATTGACAGTTCTGAACATTCTAAAAAGAAAAGAGGAGTAGCAATTCTCTGGAATAAAACTCTCCCTTTACCTAGAATTATTAAATCTTATCAAGATGATAAAGGGATGTTGTGCTTGGTGACAATTAAAATAAATACAAAATTTTTCACTTTAGTAAATAACTATTGGTTACCGGGCATTGGAACCAGTACCATTAAACAATTATTGAACCAAATTGTATCTCATTCTGTGGGTAATATTATTTTAGCAAGGAACTTTAATTGTGTTTTAAATGAAAAGAACTCTAGCACTTCAGGGAAAAGGAAGATAACCGCACAAGCTAAACAACTAATACAATTTATGGATACATATCCTTCTTCCTTCTCTTCTGTTTCTTCTTCCCAAGAGTCGTGTACTCGTGACTGGTCAGTTGCTTTTCCGATCCCTATTTGCAGAGATGCCACAGGCATTAAAAATATTGTTCTTAACAATTGGGATATTTTAACACATAGTCAAGAGGTGGCAAATAAACTAGGAGTTACACCCTTGTTTTCACATAAAAGAACCAAATCACTCAGGGTTTCCTTTGAAAATAGGGACCCTCCTTTCTCTGTAGAGGTACTGTCTGCTCAAAATAACACGGTTGGTATGTTCCCTTGTGGTGGGTGTGTTATTTGTCCATATATTTTCAGGGGTGATTCATTTGTGTTTAGACATAATAATTTTAGGGTACACTTCTATAGTCATTTGGATTGTAAGTCTACTGGTGTTGTTTACGCTGTGATTTGTAATTCCTGTCCAGCATTTTATATTGGTAAAACCTCTAGAATGCTTTCTGCTAGGGTTAAGGAACATTTAGCAGCAATTAGAAAAAAAGATTCCAAAAATGCTTTAGCGAAACACAGTTTGAGTTGTGTTAAATTTGTCAGTTTTACTTTCCTTATTTTACAAAAAATTGAAGCCTTTTTTGGAGACATCAATACACTATTAGAAGTGAAAGAATTAGGCTGGCAACTTAGATTTAATTCTGATGCTCCTCCTGGGTTGAATGAAAACCTGAACATTAAATGTGTTCTCAAATGGCAAGGCTAAACATGTGCTCTGTATTTTGCTTTCAGTTACAGCATAACATGTGCTTTGCATTTTGTTTTTAGTTACAGCATAAACATGTGCTCTGCATTTCACCTGCAGTTACAGCATATTCATGTTGTTCATTGGCTACTGTAGTTACAGTTCTATTTCTATGGTTAAGCTTAATTTTGTACACTCCCACTTAGTTTAAATTGTTGGTTTTCACATATTACTGTCATTGATAAAGTTCTTAACACTAATAAAAGGACGAAAGCTATCTACTGGCTCCTCCGTTTTTAGTGTATTCTAAGAAGTGATTTTTGCATATGTTTTAGATCTTCTTCTTCATATGACAGTCATTTGTAGTATGCAAAAGATATACATGACTATACAGACTTGAGCTCACCTCAATTTACATTCTATTCTAATAGATTCAAATCATACTCTAGAATAGATAGGGTAGTTATATCCACACAAATAATAAATGATTTAATAAACACCAAGATTGTGTCTTGCCCTATTTCAGATCATAATACAATTATATTTGAGCTTAATTTAAATGATACCCCAATGACTCATATAAGAAGAATACCTGCATATATAACTCAATTAAAAGAATTTCAAACATTTTTTGAAGAAGAAACAAAAATTTTATAAAAAACAATCTAACATCTAACTCTCATGACATTTATATATGGGATGCATTAAAAGCTTATTTATATGGACAAATAAATAAATGGTACTATAACAAAAGGAAGTCCTGGAATGAAGATTTAAAAAAAATACAAGACAAACTAGATAGATTACATCTAAAGTTAATGACAAGTTCACTCCTAAAAATATCAGAGATAAAATAAATAAAACTAAGGAGGAATATAGTGCAATCTTACATCATAAGACTATGATTTCCTTAGAGAAATTTAAATTCCTAGCCTATTCAGTAAACCCAAAACATTTAACCAACCTTGCAAATAAAACAAAAAGAATCAACAAACATAATCATATTAAAGAAATATACTCGTCAAGAAAAAATAAAAAAGTTTATAATATACATGACATAATAGATGAATTTAGACATCATTTTCACACAATTAATCAAACTTCTCAGATCATTCAAACAATAGATAAAATAAAACAATACATTAAAAAGAACTTGTATGCCAAACTCAACAAACAACAGTCAGAAATCATAGACAGACAGATCTCCTTAGTGGACATACAAACTCAAATTAATAAACTTAAACAGAACAAAGCACCAGGCAATGATGGCATCATTCCTGAATTGTATAAAATTATGCCTAATACAGCTATTTCTTTACTACATAACATATTTCTTATAGCCCAGAATGCCATTATTTTGCCTCCATCTTGGAAATATACCTTTATTTCGCCCATTCTAAAATCTAGTAAAGATCCTAAATTATGTTCCTCATATAGGCCCATAACTCTTTTAAATATTGACTACAAGATGTTTATGAATATATATATGCTGACAGATTAAAATTTTTTTTACTCCAGTTAATTAATGATGACCAAACAGGCTTTGTAACTAATAGAAGTACACATGATAACATCAAACGGTCTCTTATTTTAATTGAATATTCACACAGAAAGAAAAAAAACTTGTCTCTGATTAGTCTCGACATTAATTCAGCATTTGACTCAATACATTGGGACTATCTATTCACATTATTACAATGTTTAAACTTTTCATATAATTTTATTAATCTACTATTACACCTTTATAAAGGCACTCTGGCTTATATCAAAATTGGATCATACACATCGACTCAAATACCCATCACTAAGGGAACAAAGCAAGGTTGCCACCTATTTCCCTTATGGTTTACTCTTATAATGGAACCATGAGCTAATGATATACGAGGAAATAAAAACATAGAAGGTTTAGAAATAAGCAATGAAATAACTTCTAAAATTCAGTTATTTGCTTATGATGTGCTCATCACTAATAAAGGAGATATTTCCTCCATAACAGTCTTGTTTGAAGCTGTTAACACATTTCAAAATATATCTGGAATGAAATTCATTGATAATAAAACTAAGATCTTACCTATCTATTCAAACCATAATAAGAGAAACATTAACATAGAAACAAACAAATACATCACAGATCAAATTACATATTTAGGTATTATTCTTGCTAAAGATACTAAATTAATCACAAAACTAAATTATAATACATGTTATGTAAACATTCAAACCTTATTGATGAAATGGAATGCAATTATATTTACAACTGAGGAAAGGTTAACTATCATTAAAATGATAATCCTTCCTAAAATTCTCTATATTATACAATCTATTTTAATATTTCCCAATAAAGATTTCATTAACAGGATCAATTCCCTGCTATTAAAGTTTTTATGGTTTCCCAGGAAACCTAGAATAGCACTCAAATACCACCTTTATAGCTGGAAAAAAGGGGCATAGCTTTTCCTGATTTGAACCTTTATTCTAATGCAGCTATTATTAGATCCATAGCACAACTTTTAGATACATCATATCAGGCCAAATGGAAAATATTTTGGGAATCCTCAGCTATGCTACTAATATTGAAACCACAACCTTACAAATTAGAATTAATAAACAATCCAATACTATGGATACTTAAAGATTACTTCATGTTGCACATCATACCCGAAGATTCATTTAGCTACTTGCATAATATATTAATAAACTTTAGAAATGTTATATTTAAACAGACAAGATACAAGGAACTTTTCTTTACAATTTTCCCACTAGCCTTTACTCAAGAATCCTTACAATCCTCAGATATAGATAAAATTACCTTGCTTAAACAAAAAAGGTCTTTTGTATTGGTTCCAACTAATCACTGATGAAAGGGTTAAGGACGTAGATCAGATAAGTGAATATCAGTTAGAGAAATCCCTTTGGCTTAACATACAATCCCTCAGATTATTTTTGCAAAACAAGATCTACCTGATTACTCCTACTAATAAACAGGTCACTAGTATACTACTAGTTTTTTTTAATTCAGTTATTCAACATAAACTTATTCAGACAAAATGGCATTTATATACAGACTTATTAGAGAATAAACATATTGTTGTCTAGCTAATTTTTGGAACTATTTTTATATAACAAATAACACACTTCCAAGGGATCTAGATAAAACAAATATATTAGAATCTGCAGGGAAAAGAACACTTTCACTTAAATGGAAATATATTCCTGGAGATTTTTATATAGATCCTTCTATACTCCTCAACTAATGAACAAAATTAATGGTAAACAAAATATATGTAACAGATGTAAGTCTAATATAAACATTAATACACAGTACAAACAAACTTGAATCCACCAATAACAAAACTACTAATGTACGAGTTTACCAGGAATCCACTGGCTAGGTTGTGGCAACAAAAAGTAGACTGAATATACAAAAGTAAAGACTAGATTTGTTGTAAAAACAATAGTTTGAATATAAACGGTTAAGCTCTTTCATCTAATATAACTAGACTTCATCAGAACCATGGACCCATATGTTTTATGACTGCCCTGCTTTAAGTGTACTTTGGAAAAACATTAATGAATTCCTGCAAGCAATATTCACAGACAATTTTGTTTTGACCAAATCATTAATGCTCTTCAATACACCCATACCTGGTTGTGTAAAAAAAGTTAAACATTCCTTACTTTGGGCAATACTGGCAGTAGCCAGGAAAGCTATAACAAGGAACTGGATATCTGAATCCTCTCCTTCCTATAATGATTTTAAGAAAATTCTAATGGAAGTTTGTCAATTACAGATTGCAGCTATGACATCTAGAACATCTAGAAAAGCTTATAACTATCATTTATGGGTTAATTTACAGAATTTGTTGAAAAGAGATTGACAGCAATAACATATAAATTAAATTGCAACCTCTCTATGTGCTATATATATGGAAAAGTCAAATACTACTCAACATAATGATATTCAAAGGATGTCTTGGTAAATAGTTTTAGTAATTTCATTTTACTTGTTAAACATTATGTGAATGCCTATGTGAACATCTTTTGAATTGCAAATATTTTTATGTTAAAAGAATATGTAATTGTTTATACTTATCTCTTTAAAAATCAATAAAATTGTTTAAAAAAAAAAAGAATTTTCCTAAACATAAGTTCCATTTGTTTTTGTATGACATGTGCATATAATGGTACAATTATGTATACTTGGTTCTTCCTTTTTATATCCACTATTAACATTCTTCCTGATATTAATAATGTAAAGTCTAAAATCTCAATATTTTCTTTACTTAGAATTGCTATTCCTGAACATTTTCCTCTCCTATATTCCATGTTACCTTTCCTTCCCATAATTAGTTTACTTGTATTCTCAGCTCTTTTGTCAAAATTATTATATCTATTAGTATTATAATATTGATATCCAATAAGCTATACCATTCTAGTATTCCCCATCTTATTTTTACATTATTGATACTATTCACATTTATAGATAAGATTTGCACCATATAAAGAATATTTTGTAATTCTTAAACCTTTTCCTTTCTTGTTTTCTATTATTCCTATATTTTTAAATTTACATTTTCTTTTACTCTTTTCCAATAGAATTTCATTTACTTTTAATTTACACCCAATTCTCTTCTCTTCTTCACTTTTATTGCTGATTTATTCTTCTTGTTCTACATCTTCCCTTATATTTTCTTTTATTGCCAGAAAAAACTTGTAACACCCAGCTGTAAACTTATATCCAAAAAAACCAAACTCGGACAATGTTGAATAGCGCTTTCATTCACTTTTTAATACTGTGAACATTTCTCATTTTCTTTTTGTAGCTTTTCTATATTATCTTCTATCACAGCCTCATTAACTGTAGCTTTCTTATTTTCCTGTATATTCTTTTCTTTTGCATCACAGCCCATACATGGAATGTTCTACCTTTTCACATTTAATACATTTAAAGATGTTTTGTGGATGACCTGTTCTTTATTTGCACAGGAAATCCACAACAGTTGGACTTGTTTTTTCAAGAATTGAACAACTTGACTATTTTTTTAAAGTTTACTATTGTATCCTCTGAGACCAGTATAGCATATCTTGATGTCCTAATAGAGAGGTTGGAAAAGGGGATGCTTAAGACTGGAATGCATAGGAAGACCTGCTACAGGAATACCCTTTTGAACACACATAGTATGCAATATTATTTATTATTCTGCATATATTTTGTGTAGGTAATTATGGTAGCTTGATAGCTTCCTTCCACATAATATGCACCCTGATATGTTTTTAGGAATGTCATAAGGTACCATGCTATGCATGCATCAAGGTTGAATGCCTCTGAGGAGGGATTTCAGTCTGAATTATTAAGTCTAAATGAAAGGCTGTTAGCAAGAGGCTATAATAACTCTGAAATCTGTAAAGGGATGAATGGAATATCTAGGTTGAGGACAGATGTAGCACATCCATATTTTTCTGACTATGATATGGATGCATCCAGTAATGTGAGAAAGAAATTAAGTCATCAGGTTAAGGTCCCATTGTTTTATACACAGGATGCTGATGAGATCAGAGGAATTATTAATAAGCATTGGGGTATCCTAACTGTTGACCTTGACATCAAACAGATTGTAGGGGACACTGCCGGTTTTGTTTATAAGAATAAACTAAATGTGAGAAGTGTGCTATGCTATCCTAAGGGTTCCACCAATACAGTGACTATGGATACTCTTTGTTGCACTACCCCTTTTAACTGTTGTAATTATTTTGGGTATATAGACAGCAGTGGATATTTTTTACATTCTATGACTAAACATAAGTATAAATTTAATGCAGTAGCCATTTGTCAGACAGAACATGTTGTATACCTAGCTTACTGTGTATCCTGTTGGTCATATTATGTTGGTAAAACCAACAGAATGTTTAAAGACAGAATAAAGGAGCACTTATATCACACCCGACTTAAGTCAGGTAATAATGCTCTGTCTAAACATGCTCTACAAGCAGGTTCTAAGCATACCTTTAAATTTTAGTCATTGAGGTGATTAAACCCAATCCTTGTGGTGGAGATGTTAGGAATTATACTCAGGGGAGAGAGGCTAGATGGATTCTTAGGCTTAGAGCAGATCAGGGACTTGGGCTTAATGACAAAGTCCCCTTAAAACCTGTTCTTAAATCTAGAGCTCTGAGCATTAAGTAACCAGTATATGTATATATACCTTTATTTCATTTTATTTTTACTTCTTTTATATATGTTTACACATATATATATTATATATTTTTTATGATATAATATATTATTTTTAGTTGTTAGCACTTTAAAGTTCCAAGTAGCTTTGATTGTTTAATTAATTGCACTTGAGCAAGATAGTTCTTAAGCTGGCTGTTTTTACTCTGTGTATGGTCTAAAGAAGCCTTGTTGTTGAAAGTGCTTATCTGTTTATGTCTTTTGTTTTTGTTTATTAAACAGTTCCACATTTTTATACATCTGATTACTGGGTTTTTATGGTTATACTCAGCCTTGGTCTGCTCTGCTGTTCCTGTGTTCTACATGGACTGCTTTTTGGATTTATTATCTACAGTGGGGCGTTTGTTCCTTGGAGGTGCCTCATTTTACTGTTATTTAACTTTAATCATTTCACATAAGTCAATACAATCTACTAATTTAGTTATGTTTTTTTTTTATTTGTGAAAATCTTTATCCATAATTCCGTAATTTGTTAACAAGGTAAATGGCAATACTTTACATCAATGTTCTTTACTGCCAAATATCCCATTACAGTCATGACCAGACAATACATTCATTCATAAGGTCATATTATGGTGTTCGTAACATTTTGCATCTAGAAACATTGATTCTTCAAATTTTGGATTATAAACTTCATATCCCATCCTTAGACCAAAACAGGATAAATACATATTAAGTAATCAAAAAATGCTTCAGAGCATAATCAAGCAAGCAATCCAAAAACACTGTGGTTGTGCCTTTCAAGAATCAATTCGAATTTGTATCCAGTGGAAAATTTCAAATAAATAAATTACAAGAATTGAGTGCTTTTGTTGTACTCTTTTAAGAACTTCACCAGAATTACATGCACTCCATTTTGGTTTTAATAACCAATGTAATCACATGACAAATGGAATTGCCTGACAAATGAAAACCTCCCCAAGCCATTCTTCCACCTCTCTCAGAAATCTGCACTTTTTCCAAAATAAAAAAATATAACTTTTTACAGTTAATACACTTCTTAGGGTGCTTTTCACCCTCTTTTTATTGCATAAGTGTGTTCATAAATCCTAGAACATAACTCATACTCAGTCTTCGGTACATAAAATGCAGGACATGTAAGACAAGATGCAAGGTAAACTACCCCTCTTGTTGTACAGTTGTATTTACTCATGCAAAATAAAGTTTTTAAATAAGAAGGGCTGGTGATGTTTGTCATAAATAAACCTACATTGCAAATGGGCCCCACACATTCACAGCCTCCAGTTTTTGTCAGTATTTCCTGTCATTTCATTGGTCCCTTTTTGCAGTAACCCTAACATTTGTACTGTGTTTAAAGACAAAAGTCAAGGCTTCACCTAAGGTTTGAAATAGAGAAGTGGGACGAAACAATCCCATCCAATTTTTGCAAAACTTTTCTTCACAACACTTGCACTATGGTTAAATGTAAGAATCAAGGCATTATATCACTGGCTGTTCCTAGTGTTTTTTAATACCACAAACTCTCAATTTTGTCTCTTTAAAAGTAGCTTGGGGAGATTTTCATTTGACATGTGACTATGCTATTTAAACCAAAATAGAGTGTGTGTATATAGTTCTGATGAAGTTCTTAACCAGAGTAGAACAAAAGCCCTTACCTATTGTGATTTATTCATTTGCAGTAAATGTCCATTGGATATGAATTTGAATTGGTTCTTGGAAGGCACAACCATAACATTTTTTGATTAAATATAAATGAAGGATTGAGATATAATTAAAAAAATGTTTAATGTGAGAATTGCTTAATGAACTCTACATAAATGAAGGCGGATAATAGTTTAAATGCACTGAAGACTGGTGTAGCATTCTAATGATACAAGAAGCTGCTAAATGCTATTTTACAGCATCTTTAGAGCAAGGATGTGTAGTTTTAAGCAAAGATGGTTGTGCAAATGAAAAATTAACTATACAGTGCTCTGTGTGAAGTTGCAAATTTAAATAATTAAAAATTACAACAGATTCAGTTATGGCACTCCAACATATAACATTACAGTGAAATACTTATGGAAATCCTCCTTAAATGTATCTTTTAGATAAATTATGTGCATATATTTTCTTTAATTATGTGGACATCTAGTTGTTAGTTTTAGGCATTATTTCACTTACTGGAGATTTAGATTAAGAAATCATGCACTGTCACAAACTGATAAAACCTTTTAATGTCATATGAACTAAGTACAAAGCAAATACCAGCCTAGTGTTACAAAATGATGATGCAGGTTACCATAAATGAGGACAAAGTTCAGATGTGTCTTAACAGTATATTTTTAGATTGTGCTTGAAATCCCTTATCTAAGACATTGATTAGAATAATGTAGGGTAATGTGACAGTTTGCCTCATCTAGTACTAATATTTTAGAATGAAACAGTAATGAATGCATTAAATATAGAATAAATCTTTACAGGAAAAGTACTAGTTAAACTTTATACATCAACAATACTGCAGTGTGTTCCTTAATAATATTGTATTTTACCCTAATGTTTCTAAGTAA
This sequence comes from Protopterus annectens, assembly GCF_019279795.1. NCBI lineage: Eukaryota > Metazoa > Chordata > Ceratodontiformes > Protopteridae > Protopterus > Protopterus annectens. The sequence goes on along the minus strand of NC_056732.1, from coordinate 790,770,387 downwards.
GTACATACAAGATACTTTTATTTTGTGACTGTTAATAAAAAGAAACTTCACTTAGGATATGTAAGGTACACATCTGAGAGTACAAACCAATACATACAACACAAAAAAACAAACAAAAAAAAAACTGTAAGCCTGTTTCCTACCTTTCCTGTAACTAGTGTTTCAGATACAGATTTGCTGTATCCAGGATTGTATGTAAGCTTCTGAGTCCCTCAAGCCTTTCTGTGCTGGAGGGAAGCCTTCTAGCTTATCAGTGGGAGTGGTAAGCACTAGGTAACCTGTCTACCACATAAGTAGTGGTTCTGGCCCAGAATTTGTAGTTATTGGCCGTTTGGGCAATCTCTTCCATCTCTCTCAACTTTCTGATTTGAAAGCCTGTATTTGCACTTGTTTCTGTCCTGTAACTCATCTAGTGCAGATACAGATTGTTAGTTTTAGCACTTAAATTTGCTTGTTCATGCTCAGCACTTGTTCAGAACGTGTAAGCACTAAATAAGCTACTAATTACCATAGCACTCTATCTTCCTCATTACCTAGAGGAAAACAGTTTTTATACTTACTTTTCTCACTTGCTTAGAGAAAAACAGCTCTTGTACTCACTTTCCTCACTTATCTAGAGGAAAAACCCTGCAACTCTCTTTTTGCACGGGCTTGGGCACAGAGCAGCGTTGCGCAGCGCCGGTTAGCTGGGGTATACTATTCCTGGCCCCACAAAGTCTGCACTGTAAATTTTCCCTTAGAACTAGGCAAGCCTCAACTCAAGTGCTTCAGATCAGCTGCTCTTATTGCAGCACTTGCAAAACAGAAATCAGCACTTGTCCTAATCTCCTAGACAGCACTATTATTCTCCAAATTTCCTAGACAGCACTATTATAATATAGCATAAGACCCTCGATCGTCTGCAGGACAAGTTCAATTTACTCTTCAAAGCATGTCCAGAGGTCAGCTTCAGGTGTACTCTCCAGTTCATCTGGTGGAATTGGGCATCCTGAGGCAATGTCACAACTGCCTCATGTATACAGACAACCCTCTCCTCTTACCTCTAGACACAAACACTTGTGAGAGATGCAAATACACAGCCAGACTGGAGGCTAAGCGCTCTCAACCCATGACTGTAACAGACAGTCAAGAGGATAAGGGACACACTTGCATCACACCACCTGTCACACATGAATCTACAAAACAAGCACCGGCAAAACATATGCATAAATACAAAAAAAATATTCAGAGGCACTAGGTACCAATCTGAAAAAGAAACGGTGCCCTCCAAAGTAGACAAGCAAGCAACCTGCACCCCCAAACACAAGCCAGAAAACACATAATTCACCTCAGCAGTGTGCCTCACAACAGCCCTTAAGGCAAAACACCATACCTAACATGCTAGTAATAGGAGACTCTATAGTAAGGCACATGGATGTTCCACTCACCAGGCTGAACAAGGAGAAGGTTACTGTCAGCAGCCTGTCGGGTGCTCGGATCCACCACATAACACAGGCACTTAGGTCACTCCAGAACAAGTACAAGTATGACGCTGTCATTGTACATGTTGGTGTGAATGATCTAAGATGTACCTCCCTGGACTACATGAAAAGAGACATTGAGGAACTCTCTGATCATGTAGCCCAAGCTGGTATGACCCTGACCTTGAGTAGCATGCTACCTTCACCTAGAATGATACCACAATACAAAGACAAAATGATCAATTTCAACAATTGGCTAAGCTTCTGGTGTCATTCTAAGGGGATCCAGTGTCTGTCTGCCTGGGATGGCATGTTAGACAAGCCTTGCTGTTTTGCCAGAGTTGGGTTGCACCTGTCACCCCTAGGTTTTCGAATACTAGCCAAGGCTCTTGCTGTCCCCATAGTGCCTTTTTTAGGCAAGGCTCAAAGGACAAACCAACCACCATAACCAGCACAGGTAACCAAAAACTAAGGGTAATGCTACTCAATGCCAGAAGTCTCAACCTCAAAATGCACACACTCAAGGCTCTCCTCAGCATGGAGAAAATCGATGTTTGTGCAGTGACAGAAACCTGTTTCAAGGCTCAAGAGAGCACCCCAGCACTGCCAGGTTACAATTCATATCATATCTTCTGGCCTCAGTTACCGGATTGCAGTACAAAGGGCGGAGGTGTATCCATATTCATCAAGGATACCCATCTCTTCAGGTTAATAGCACAGCATGATGCCACAGAGATCATCCATGCGCAACTATCAGCAGGCAAAACCCCATTTCAAGATATAGCCGGTCATAGATCACCCACCATGTCCCAAGGTGCTCACTCTCCATTCCTTGAGACATTGGAAAATATAAAGGTCCTACCCAACACCATAATCTTGGGTGATTTCAACTACCCTGGTATAGACTGGGCGAACTACCAATGTTCCAACTCCTATGCTCAGCGATTCATAGAATTTATAAATTCAAATGCCCTTGAACAACTAGTATGTTCCCCTACTAGAGGGGGCAACATATTAGATTTAATCATCACAAATATGGGCGCCCATTGCACCACACCTGTTATCACTCCCTCCTTGGTCAGATCCGACCACAAACTGATAACCCTGGACATCCTCACCCCTCCACCTCCCCCAGTCAAAGAAACCATAGTCAAAAACCTTTCCAAAGCAAACTTCAAACTACTTGCATCCAAAGTGGAAAGCTTCACTATTCCCTTGCAGAAGGATAATGATATCCAGGATGCGGAATCCTACACCAAGGCACTCTATATGCATCTTCAGGATTGCATGGACCGTGCTATCCCAAATAAAACCAAGAATCCTTCCTCAAGCAAGAAGAAACCAGTCTGGTGGACCCCGGCCATAAGCAAACTTTACAATAAAAGGAAGAGACTTATACAAAAAAAGGCCAAATCTCAAGTAGAAAAATCATCCCTGATCAGCATTAGTAAGAAATTAAGGGCCCTCATCAAGTCAACTAAAGCTAATTTTGAAAAGAAAGTTGCCAAGGATGCCAAGGATAACCATAAGGCCTTCTATGGCTATGTCAAAAACCTAAATGGCAACACTCAGGTCTGTTCTGAGCTAGTACAAAATGGAACAAAATACACTGACCCTTCTGACATTGCCAACATCTTGGCTGACAGGTTCAGTGAAAATTTCTCCCCCCCCCCTTCACCACCTACTACCTATTCCAGGGGATTGTGTAAGTCCAATTATTACTGATACATTGGTTAACAAGGCTCTATCTAAAGCTAAAAACACTGCCTCCATGGGACCAGATGGTGTCCCAGGCTGTGTCATACGCTAGCTCCAAAAGGAATTAACCCCGCATCTTAATACCCTGTTCAATCTCAGCCTCTCCACAGGATATGTGCCCATAGAATGGCGCATGGCTATGGTGGTCCCGCTACACAAAGATGGGGCCACAACTGATCCTGTGAACTACTGACCAATAAGCCTGACCAGTCTGATCTGTAAGGCTATAGAGCAAATCATTATGGAACTCATAAATGGAGAGATTGGGAATCTCCAGTCGCTGGACCCCACACAGTTCGTCTTCGTCAAGGGCAGATCATGCCTCCTGAACCTGGTGGATTTCTTTGAGACAGTTACTCAGGCTATAGATAAGGGAAAGGAGGTACAGATGGCTTACCTTGACCTTGCTAAAGCATTTGACACCATTCCCCATTCAGGTATTATTGATAAGCTCACCAGCCTGGGCATAAACCCTTATGTCACAAGATGGATCGCAAACTGGCTCTCAGACAGATCCCATAAAGTAAGAGTAGCGGGATCTATGTCCGAATCTAGACCAGTAACAAGTGGTGTGCCTCAGGGCTCTGTCCTGGGGCTCCTCCTGTTTGGCATATACTTCTCAGAAGTACAGGCAAGGGCTGTTTCTGACTAAGTTTGTGGACAACTGGTGCATTGTACTCTATTGCAAACTGGGTGCTATAATAGAGTATCTGGCCAACATGGAGATCCTCCAGAAGGGCCTACATGAGACTGATGCATGGTGTCAAAGCCATGGTCTCAAGCTAAATACAAAAAAATGCGTAGTAATCACCTTTGGAAAAAACAGAGTACCCGCAAACTACAACATAGGAGGTAATCCCCTGAAATCTGAAGAAGAAATAAGGGATCTAGGGACCCAAGTAGATAGTCAGCTTTCCTTTGATAAACCATGTTGCCAAAGTGGTTAGAAAATCCTTCTATGTGACCCATCTGATCACGAAAGGGTTTGCATCAAGATCGAAGGATGTAATGGTGCCCCTCTACTCTTCCCTCATCAGACCCATTATTGAGTACAATGCACCAATTGGAATGTACCTGGCTAGATATCTCCAGCAGCTGGAGAGACCACAGAGGTACCTAACCAAGGGGATTACTGGCCTCAAACAGTTGCCCTATGCAGCACGATTGAAAAAGTTAAGACTGTTCTCTGTTGCATACCGCTTTCTCAGAGGTGATCTATGTCTAACGTACAGAGCCATGTCCAACCCAGAATTGTTGAACATGCTCCATCTTAGCAAAACCAAATCTACTTGAGCTACATGCTCTAGGGATATAAACCTCAACACAACAATGAATAGAACATGCTGGAGGGATAGATTCCCTTTGCAGAGACTTCCCTTACTATGGAACAGGGTCCCGATCTACATAAGACAGAGCCCCTCACTATCACTCTTCAAGAGGCACCTTGATGAGTGGATGGGTAACAGAAAGTTCACACCAGGGATCACACCAACAGCACTACTAGATAGGGGCCAAGGGTACTAGCTGCTAGTACAAGGGTCTAGGGAACTACTAAAGGGGCTGTGAATACCGCACAACGTGGCTGGGCTAATATATGCCTTTGGGCAGATAGCCCAGTACCAACCTATGAACCTATGAACCTATATCCTCCAGTGTTCCTCGTTTGATCACTGCTGCAGTAGTCTAAGCTGTATGGGTTATGTCCTGCCAAGAACATAACAGACAGACAGTTCCCAAAGCTTCTGGGTATGGTCTACACACCCAAACCATTAGGCAGCTTGATCTGAGGTGACTAAAAATCCTACTCGGTCACCAAGCCCTTCAGAACTTTCCTGCTGCCAAAGAGAGGTCTCCTCTATCAACTTTCTAGGATCAATGGTTTGCTAAGGCTGTTCTATTGCTGGGCAGATAAGTTCCATTTGGAAAAAAAACTTGCAGTCTAATTTTTGAGAGAAAACTTACTTTTTTGTAAAATATTTACAAATATTTAGATAGGAAAAGGTGTTTTTATTGTCTGTCATGTAACTTTTGTTCACTGTAAAATGGAAAGTAATTTTGTTTATTTTTATGTTAGAAAGTTAAAACTTTTTTAAAACTACTTTTCTGTGGAGAAACTGGTATTATTTTACTTTTCTGGCTGGGTTAGATTTTAAAGTGCTTTTTTACTGTGTTTTTTGTTGGGGGAAATTTACTTCTTTATAACTTACCTGCTTTAATGGCTATTGCAGGTAAGCTTCCCCATGGAATCAAGCAATTTTTTTGGCTTAATCATGGAATAACCTACCAGTTCCTCAGTTGTACTTTCTTCCAGCCACAGTTGTTAAGTAGCTTTTTTATCACAGCTGACTGATATTTTGCTTAAGCTGCAGGCAAGTAACTTGGCTGTGGCCAAAGCTGGTTCCTTGGGCCACTCATCTTTTTTCTTGGGTCCTGTTGGTATAGCTCCTACAGTCACCATGGACTGGGGGATAGCCATGTCTTCTGCAGTTGCTGGAATTCCCTTTTTGAGCAGAAAAGAGCCACTTTTGCCAGTCCTGGGAGAAGGGGCAGTGCATGCCTCCCTGCTTACCCAGAAAGCTGTGCCAATCAATCACTAGGGAGGTGATCATTGGTGACTTTCTGTTTCATCAGGAATTCCTGTCACAGAGTAACAAAATACTAAACTTATGTCTTCTCCTGTCTCATTGACACTGAACATGAGTAATTTACTGGGCTTAGTTCAAGATTTAGTACAAGTTGTTGACCCTTCTTGCAGGGCTGGTTTTGTTAAAAGAAAAGGGGATTTTTCTTTTCCAAAACAGATTCAAGATTATGAAGCTCAAAAGCAGTGTGAAGGGACAAATAATGTAATATCTTCAAATGTTTCTGATTCAGATTCTGAGGAGAGTTTGGCTTTGAATAGTCCCTGTGAAGGATTCTCTTTCTCTGAGACTATTCCCAGAATGAAACAGTTGTTTCAGTGGGAAAACACTGATGTTTATCGGTCTTGCCCTAAATATTATAAGTGGTATTCATAGTCCAACAGTTTGCAGCTACATAGTGGTTATTAGCAAGAAGTACCGCTACATGCATATTCAAATAAGCTAAGTGCAAGCTATTAGCACTGAATAAGATAAAGTGAAGGTATTTTGAAAACCTGCATATTTATTGAAAAAGTATAAAGTACCTAAAGTAAAGTGTTAAACACTTATGAAGTAGTATGTGAAAGCCATAAGCTTCATATTACTTAATATGAATTTGTACATGTTCAGACATTTTAGACAGCTATGGCTATGCACCATCACACTTAAAACACTTAAAGCAAGTGGCAGACTACTCAGCTATTATTATTAATATTTTTAAAAAAATAAATGGGATTAATATGTTTTATATGGTGGTATCCTTATGTAGACATCCAGATGCTTTCATTAAAGAATAGAAAGGGGGAGATAGGAAAGATTGAAAAAGGGGAGAAACAAAAAAAAGGGGAACACAAAGGAAAACATCAAGAAAGTTGTGCTGGAGGAGATGGTAGAGGAGGGGCACAATGAATTTGGTGGGGGATAGACCCTCCCTATTTTTTCAAATATTTTTTATATAATAGAGCAATTTGAGTGAGCAGTAGGTAAGATGACGTAGATGAGAATATTAGGGAAGAAAGGCTGCAGAAGCACCAATAACAGTCCCAGCCCACAGACACTGAAATGTTTCTACTGCCAGATGGTGGGGCAGTGGAAGACCACACTGATGAGGGGTAGGGGCCTGTGGTGGTGCAGTGGTCAGTACCAGCTGGAACAACATGTCTTCAACATGCAAGGCTTTGCCAAGCTGAATTTGTCTGTCAACCACCTCTTCAAACACATACTCAAACAAGTCCTAAAGCTCCTGATCAGTAATGCTTGCCAGGCTGCCACATGCTGGGGTACCTGCAGTACCAGCGCCACCACCTTGTGATTATACTGACATTTGTTTGAAACTGTATGTGAAGTGCAAACTTTGGGATGACACTTTTTATGGGAAGTGCTTAAGCTTACTTGGCAGGATAGTGTTTGTTATCAAGTAATGATGGGGTTTACATGTTGCAGTTTACTACACAAACATAATGATAATATCTGTGCCTGATATGCATTTGTGTGCAATATTGCACTGAAAATACCCTTTATACATACTTACATCTTATAAAATCAGTTAAAGACTGAATATAACACTCATAGACTGACATATCATTTACTCTTGCTTGCAGTAATGTACTGAATGCACTCTAGTGCTTTAATTGTCTGTGTTAATTGCATTTCTTTGAATACAGTAATAGAATGAGTTAAAGACAGAAATACTGCACTTCTATACTGACATGTCTCTCTTGCTTGCAGTAATGTACTGAATGTACTCTACTGCTTCAGTTACAACTCTGTATGAATTATTATAGTAATAACCAATGACTGGGTGTGGTATGTTGAAGATTTACCCTCAGTCGGTGTGGTTTAATCATGAGGGTAAAGCCCGAGTGATTAAACAAAGGCAACCATGGGTAAATCTTCTATATATCACACCCAGGATTTCGTTATTGCTATTATACAATGACATATTTAAGAAAGGAATTACTTACTTTTCTTAAATAATGTCTTTGTATAACAGCACAGTGGTGTTCTGCTTTTTTTCATATCCTGCTGCTTTCTTGATGATCTCTACATTCATAATGGACATACGTTCCCATGCTTACACAGTACATCAGTGTTTTGGAAATCAAGCAACAGAAAAAGGAAGATCTCCTTTGCTTCTTCTTTTTTTTTTTTAAGTTTGAGATTGGGACAGTTTAGCGGTATGAGAGAGCAAAGAAAATTAGGTAAGGTTCTATAGTTTTGCATAATATACTTGATTTTCCTTGTATTTTCTCTGCCCTCTGTACATACCTCTCAACCTCCTAGCTCAAGAAAACTGGAAAGACTTAGCATATATTAATAGAAGAAAGTCTGGATGACCGGGCTTTTTTCTGTTGGTATACGGTTGATTTACAATGGGCACGTTGGTTGGGCTGACTAATCAGCGTGCACATTTTTGAGCATTAATGACCTGTCGTTGTATAATATTAATTATTCCCCAAGATATATATAGTTAAATGAAGTCAGTTAAACACATACTATTTACTGCTTTATTCAGGCTTAACATTGGACTCAACTAGTTACTTTATGCCATTCTTCTGCTGTCTCCTATTATAGGAGATTTGCTATTCAGTTATAAAGAGAAGAAGTAAGACATAAGATAATTCTTGTTTACCTGTATTTCACTTTCCCCCTTAACATTAATTATCTGATTCTTATTTCTGAGCCATTCCATTCACTGTAGTATTTGCTTACCATGCATTTGTTCAAATATATATTAGTAACAGAGATCTCATACTTTGCTAATCTTCCCTTTACTCTGACTTATAAACACATAAGCACAAATAAAGTTTACGTGGAATTTTTTTTTTAATATTATGCTTTGCATGTAACATATTCTAAATTTCGTACATCAGCTAGAATGTGTATACACAGAGCACTACAGCAAGTCATGGACGTTTTCATTTCCTAATCTGTACAAAACTGTGTGCTAGATAGTTGCCATCCTTAACAATTCTAAGCATGTAAGGGAATACTTTAAAGTATATGAGAAGTAGTAGAAAGGTATCAGTATTGGTCATTTCTCACTAAAATATGTGCTGGATATTCACTTGACACTGCATTATCCCCCACTCCCACCCTTTTCCAACCTTCACTCTAACTTGGGTTTGGTGCCTGACTGAATTCAGCCATCTTGTAAGTGCAGTTATAATTGTGAAAGTAATTAATTTCTTATACAAATACTTTACTAATAAATATTTTCTGACCTACACAAACTGTCTGCATGTAATTTAACTACTACTTAAGTTAATGCAATGCTAACTGAAAATATGGATATGCAAATTTTTTATTTTTGTATAAATACATGAACAGGTTCTTGTAAGAGTATTCAAACAGATCTATATCTATGATTTTCAGACAAATATATGCAGATTGTTATATTACTCATACATGTCTTATATTTGTGTTTATACAGATAATTATGTTATCACTCAAACATTATGCAGTTCTATGTACAGATATGTTTATGCATTATTATTATAACATTACAGATAATTTCTGCAGGTGCACATGTTTCTTCTAGCAAATGACTTCAGTTATGCAATCTTCTTCTGTTTTTAACCTATGTTAAATATGACCCCCCCCAAAAAAATGTTTATACTTACTATAGAGCTCTGGCTGTCTAGCTGCTCAACCCACTCAGTGAGCTGGCCTGACATATACTTCTGTAGGCCATCATGAGTGTGACAGCACTGCTGGATAGAGCGGATGAGCCCTGTCACAGTTTCCAGGCATTCACTCAACTCCTAACAGATATTGACCTTCTTCCAATCTGAAACTCTGGTGCATGCCTTGATCTATTCTAGATATAACTCCCTGAGAAGGTGCAGCATGATTTTGGTCATTATCAGACCAGCTTAGAGTTTGGCCTTGAGCCATGCTTAGAAAAGCCAGAACCAGAATGAAGAAAGTATGAGCAGGACTGTGCTTCACAGGTTTAGAACCACTCCCTCTGGGATATGACACTAGCCATCTTATAAGTGCAGTTATAATTGTAATGATAAAAACTTGCTTATACAACTACTGTGCTATTAAATATTTTCTGGCCTACACAAACTGTCTACATGTAATTTAACTACTACATAAGTTAATGTAATACTAAATGAAATTATGGAAATGCAAACTTTTTTGTTCATTTTCATATAGTCAGTCAGGCAGTAGTTGAACAGCAAGGGTATTAGTCCAAGTACTGTTATTATTAATAAATCTGGTTTAACCAAAATGCTTTGTCACATACATTTTTTTAAGGAATATATTCTAATTTAATTTTGTATGGTACATAAAAAACAGTATGCAATAATCATTTTTTCTATTCTATTAGTTATAATTTTTACTGTTGCTGTACCTTGCCTTAGCTATCTTTTTGGAAGTATTATACCTGAATGTAATTTATTCCTTCAGTGTAGCAGCAATAATATTTTTTGGTGGTGGGAGGTGCATAAATACATATTCCTATGTGCTTGATGATCAAATATTATTAACTATTGAGGAGTATGAGGTAAGAAGGTGTTAGATGGGCACAGATTGCACTTCATGGTTGTGCAAACTGCAATATGTATGACTCAATTTTGTTTATTTCTGAACATCTTCAAATATTAGCATATAAGGGCATATCTGTGTAGTCCCATGGTGGGGAATGTTTCAGTGTGCTGCAGACTCTGCTGCTTTCTGTAATGAATTCACTTAAACCCGGGGCTACATTCACAAGCAGATGAGAGCTAGTCACATCCATAAGTGGCCATATATAGTCACATATTACTGCAATCTATAGAAATAAATATAAAAGAGGCTAATCTGAATATAAAACATGTAAATGGAACTGAATTTATGTGAAATAGTTGAATATTGCCATACTAACTTGCTATTATTTGAGTTATACAGAAAATATCTTAGGAATCTGTACATTTCTTAAAGTAAGAAAAACATGAAAATATTAACATTTAATGTGAAACACTTAAAATGATGTAAAAATAGTGAGATACGTTGAATTGTTTACTTTACTGATATTATGGGCATATTATTACAGCTATAATGAATAGTATAAAGCTGTCATTTGCAACTGGGAAATCATTATAGCAGCAGGGGGAAATGATTAGTGTTCACTGATAAAATCCTTAGTTTGATGTCATGTAGTGACTGTACATACAAATTTGTGATTTAACCACGAAGTACTGAAGTAATGTGGATGTGTTGTTTGCTGAATATACGTGTGTCCTTCACTGTAGATTTAGAGTGTCAGTGAAGAATGAAAATAACAGTGTTATGAATTATGAAATGGTGGGGTTAGGGGAGAAATGTTATAAAAAAGTGATTGATTTACTGTTGTGCATGATGCTGCAGACAGTAGAGTACAAATCTGTTAGAGTGAAATTTTGCATATGTATATAATTATGTGGTTTGTTTTAACTTTTTTATATATGGACAGAGACACTTGTGCTGATTGACTGATGATGACCATTTTTTTGTGTATGACTGTGTTTTTTTTTATGTGCAATAATGATCCAAAACAAGGGATCAAGATGGGACAACTTCAGCCATGAGAAAATTTGCATCTTTATGGCAGTCCTGAGGACATATGGGGAACATTTGATGGTGGGGGGGGGGGGGGCTCAAACAAGCTGAGAGTACACAAGCCTGGAATCAAGTTGTCCTGGACAGTAATGTAGTGGGTGGCGAAAACTGCTCAATAACACAGTGCAAGAACAGGGCAAATGATATGGTAGAGCATTCTAGAAACAAAGTGAGACAGAGTGCAATTGCCTGTACCAGTCCTGGGGTGGCCTCCAACAATTATTCCATTAACACCAGATGAGGAATAATGAGAAATACCTTCTCTCCATCTGTGAGGATGACTATGACACAGAAGATGATGGCACTGGAATAATCAGAGGTGGTATGGACACTGGCTATTACCAATGTCTGCAGCAGCAACACTTGTCTGTTAAGGAAGGTTGGTTTAAAAACAGTAACATATATTTATATAGAAAAGTGAATGCAAACAAGGAATGATTACATTAAACACATAAGACACATGAGTGCTTCCATCTCAAACTCACCAAAGAATGGAACTGTGGGAAGCAGCACAGACTCTACATGGCACCCTACAGGGGGAAGAATTTTATAAATCAACCACTTTGAGCATCTACTGTGGTGTGCAGTATCCTCAAGATAGGAGACCAAGAATCACAGACTGTGCACCGTGGCAGGGCTAACCTCTCGATAGTGTAAAATATGGCACTAGGTGATTCAGTCATGTTGACTAATGTCACCAAATGGGCATGGATATTTGCCAGTGATAAGTGGGTTGAGGACCTGGCCTAGTCCAACCTACTCCAGGCACCCATGCTAACAATGGGAGGGGTGCATGTCTCCCTATTGGCCAGTGTGTGCCCAACATAAAGCCCAGCAGCCCTGTGTCAATAAACTACTGGATGGCCAGTGTCCAGTTGCCTGGCTTGAGTTAACTGGAATATCTCTGTTGAGCAAAAGCTGAACATAAAATCAATCAACCTGCCAAACATGAACCAAGAATTGCTACACTCATTGTAGGCTCACTGACAGGATGGAGCTTGGAAGTAGATGACATGATGGTAAAGAGGAGGATGGCCATCCAATGTATCCAGGAGAAGAGGTGGAAGAGCAGTGCAGCAAAACCACTTAGCTTGGGATCCAGAGTCTACTACTCAGGGGGAGGACAGACTACAAATGTTGTGGGAATTGGGTTGAGGAGAAACTTCAGAAGGCACTGATGGATGTCATCAGAATTAGTGACAGACTCATGGTAATCAGATTCCAATGTAATGATACGGCAGTATTCATAATCAGTCTATGCCCCACAGCCGGGTTGTGATAGTGAGGAAAAGAGTGCACTCAGGTAGCAGTTGCATTACCTAGTAGATAAAGCAAGGAAATGTGAACTGGTGTTGACAATGGGTGATCTTAATGCACATATCGGGATAGACAGAACAGGATATGAGGACTGGCTGCTTCCACATGGGCTGGGCAACAGGAATAAAGAAGGAGAGGCCATTCTAAAGTTCTGTTTGGCAAATGGCTTGATAGTAGCAAACGCATGGATAGGAAAGAGTGACAGTCAGAAGATCACATACAAGAAGAAGAGGAAATAGGTGAAGCTGAAGAAGAATGGCAGCACCTCAAAAATAGCACGTGTTAAAGATATTAAAGATATAACGACCCTTAATTATAATAATAACTTAAATTCCATAAAACAAACTCTTAATAAATGGAATACATTTTTTCACTATAGAAGAGAGACTCTCCTTAATTATAATAATTATTCTTCCTAAAATTCTATATATATAACACAATCTTTATCCCCCCACTCCCAAAAAATATAAGACTATAATTCTTTGTTTCTGAGATTTTTATGGTTTCCTAATAAGCCTAGACTGGCATTAAACCATCTCATTAGAGATTGGACATTGGGTAGTATTGGTCTTCCAGATTTAGAATTATATTCCTTATCCTCAATTGTTAAGACAATAATTTCTTGGTTAAACAACAATTATAATGCCAAATGGAAAGATATTCAGGGAGGTATTTAGTGTGAATCCAATAATTAAAAAAAATCATATCATACTAAAATAGCTACTAATAAATTTCATTGGTTAGTAAAAGACTATTTTATAGAAGACAAAAACAAACCAGTTAACTCCTTTTGCATTAATATAATAATAACCTCCTTTAAAATGTCATTTTTGAGAAGTCCGGAATATAAAGCATAGATTTTCTTTCTATTTCCAATTGACTATATTCAAAATAGTATTACTATATTTAATTAACAAGTACATTTAAAGACAAAAACCTGTTATACCAGTATAATACTAGACAATAGGAAGCTACAAAATGTCGACCATATCATTAATAACGTTGAGTTAAGCAAAGATATGGGGTTATAAATTCAAAATTATAGACAATTAATTGAACATAAGATTAAAATAATGCAACCAGTAATTACAGATTCTTTCCCCACATTCACTGATTTACTCATTATTCTAATACACCAGAATATAATTGGAAAGAGACTTCTATCTAAAATAGATAAGGTACTTAAGAAATCAACAGTATGTCACAGAGAAAGCTATTGGGATTATTTTAGACTTGTTAATAATAACTCCCCAAGTGAAGATGATAAACTAATACTCCAGTCTTCAAAACCAACTGCTTTGCCACTAAGGTGGAGGATATTCTCTTGGAAGTTCTTACACAGAACCTTTATCACACCACATAAAGCTGAATTGATGTATAATAAAGACATAGGATGCTGGAGATGTGAATGAAAGGTTAAAGCTGACTGGCAGCATATGTTTTATGAATGCATAAAACTTAAAACATATTGGGATAATATGGATTCTCAATAGCAGTCTGTTTCAAAACATATTTGAATAATATGGATTTTCTCTTGCAGTCCATTTTAATGATAAATGTATGCTGATCAGATCTGTTATTTTATTTAATACACCTATTCCCACTTGAGTCACGAAAATAAAATACCCTCTTTTATGGAGTATCTTAAAATTAGTAAGAAAAGTCATCACCAAGAACTGGAAGAATCAGACGACTCCTCCTGTGAAGGAATTTGTACACTTGGCAACTGAAGTTTGTCATCTTGAACTTATCCCAGTCAAGACAGGAACATCTAGAATCACATCTTCATATAATATATAGTTGAAATTCAAAGAACTGCTGGATAAACAATAATTAACTAACAACTACTCATCACATTTCTTTTTCTGTTTAAAATGTTGTGTTTTATAGTAGTTACCTTTGTAAATATTTTAGTTATTTATTATTGTTCTTTTAGAAATGTATATTTGTTTTATAATATTTCTGTTATCATATATTAATGTTTTGTTAACATTTTCAATGAAAACAACTGAGAAAGAAAATAAGACATGTGAAGACTGTAGATCACTGTGTATATTGTACCTAGTCAGCCACTACAATCAGAGAGCACGTGCATATAAGTTACTGAGCTAGTGTGAGATCAGTGCCATTTTGTATAGTCATTCAATGTTAAGTGCTAGCTTGAATGGAGCTGCACATGTGAGTGTGTTAAAAGTAATGAGTCAGTCAGTAAGCATATGAAGTTTGAAGTATATGTTCCAGTTACAGCTCCTGATGTGTTTATGTACAATAAATTACTTGAACCCATCTTGTGCCTCAATGTCTCATTTGAATACTTGAGACGTGATATGGTGTCAGAATGGGACCCAAAGCTGAAGCAGTTCACAAACCATGAGGCACGCAGTTAGAAGAAGTGGAGTAGTATACAGCTGTGAACTCATAAACAGGTCAGCAGTTATTTGAAGCTACTTTTAAATATGTTTAAATGATTTTTAGTCATCAGATATGTGGCATAGCATTCAAAGTGTTTGAAATAATTACTGAGTTATTCAAAATGTCTGAAATAGTGACATGATTAAAATATTTGAAATAATCTCTTGTGAAGTGTTTAAAATGTTTTAAAAGGCTAAAATGTCCACATGTTTTCACAATATACAACTTTTTCACAGTAATTAAGACTTTTCAAAGTGTCCAAAGTGTCTGGAGTGTTCAAGGCATTTGCAGTGTTAAGATAAAGTATTTTCAGAGAGATTGTTGTGCATTTCAGCAAAATTACAAGTACCAGGTCTATACTTAAGTATGTTTAAAAGAAATTTGTTGTTATGGCAGAGGGATTTTGCAGACCTGAACTGCTGGTGTTTGATAATTATATCACAGAGAACTGGCAAGTGTTTGAGCAAGAATATATTTTCATACAGGCTGCATTTTCTGATAAATACACACACACAAGAGCATTTATACTTCTCAATTTAGCTGGCCTCTGAAGCCATTGAGTGAGAAATTAATTTGTGTATGCATCTGCTGTATATGCAGGGGAGGGGGAGAGCCACCATATTGTCATACATGCTGAAAAGTGAGAAGTCCCTGAGTGCTTACATTTTTTTTTAAATTTAGAGAAATGTATAACCCTCAAACAAATATTACAATGGAAAGGCACACATTTTACACAAGAAATCAAAAGCCTGGTGAAACTATTGCAGTATATATTACTGAATTAAGAAATAAAGCAAAAGCATGCAGATTTGGTGATCTAAGAGATGAGTTGATAGAAGACCGTCTTGTATGTGGTGTTAATAATGATGCAGTGAGAAAAGATTTTGCTTCGATATAGTGAATTAACATTAAGCAAAGACATTGAAATTTGTCAAATACATGAACTTACAGAAAAGCACACGAAGATGCTTACGAATGAGAAACGTATCTGCTAGTGTGAATGTTGATAGTATGCAGCAGAAAGTTAAGATGAAAAAGAAATATAAACAAAGAGGTAGCGCCACACTCAACCTCATCGTTAACTGTTGCAATTGTGGAGGCAGCCATGAACCTAAATGGGAAAACTGTTTAGCTTTTGGTCAGCAATGTCACAAATGCAAAAAGTGGAATCATTTCAAAAGGCTTTTCAAGTCTAAAGTGTCGCAGACTTATGCCAAAAGAGAGTATCTAAAGAAACAAGTAGATCAGATATAGGCTGTAGCAAACTTCTGAGAGCTGGGACCAAACTTTTTATGTTAATGGTGTCTCTGTGATCGATGAAACAGTTAATAGAGTAGACTATCAGTTGTCAGCAAAGAGTGAAATATTTTGTACTGTACAAATTAATGGGAAATCTGCTGAGCTTCAAGTAGGCACTGGATCCAAGTGCAATGTTGTATCAGCACAAATGTTTGCTAAAGTAAATGCTGTTGAAAAACTTGACTCAACAAAGTGCAAAACTAGTCGTTTATAGGTTCATAGGTTCATAGGTTCATACTAGGCTATCTGCCCGAGGGCATTTACAAGCCTAGCCCATAGTTTTGTGGCTTACGCCACCCCTTTAGTATGGGGAACTATACCCATTATTTTGCTGTGCCTCTGTTGATCAGTGACACTGAGGTAATCCCTGGGGTATATCTGCGATCTCCCATCCATTGGTCAAGATTTCTCTTGAACAAGGCCAGCGAGGTGCTCTGCCTCACATATACCGGGATTTTATTCCACAGCATAGGGAGTCTTTGGGTGATGAATCTATCCCTCCAGCATGTCTTATTAATAGCCGTGTCGAGGTTTAAGTCTCCCGCCCTTGTGGCTCTGACGGATCTAGATTCTTTGAGGTGAAGCATATTCATCAAATCTGGATTTGACATGGCCTTGTATGTTAGGCAAAGGTCACCTCTGAGCAAGCGGTGGCGACTGAATAGAGCTGGAGTTCTTTCAGTCGGGCAGCATAGGACAGATGTTTGAGACCCTTTATCCTTTTGGTGAGGAACTTTTGTGGCCTCTCCAGCTGCTGCAAGTGTCGGGTCAGATACATTCCAAATGGGGCATTGTACTCAATCATTGGTCTGATGAGTGATGAGTATAGGGAGACTATGACCTCCCTTGATCTAGATGAGAATCCCTTCATGATAAGGTGGGCAATGTAGAAGGTCTTCCTAACTACTTTAGCTACATGGGTGTCGAATGACAGACTACTATCAACCTGGGTCCCCAGGTCCCTGATAACTTCTTCTGTACTCAGTGGATTGCCACCTATTTGGTAGCTAGGGGTAACCTTGTTTTTCCCGAAGGGTATGACTATGCATTTTTTGGCATTTAACTTTAGGCCATGGCTCTGGCACCAGTTATCCGTTTCTGTGAGACCCTTCTGAAGGATATCTGTGTCAGATGTGTTTTCTACTATGGCGCCCAGTTTGCAGTCATCTGCAAACTTTGTCAGCCATAACCCTCCTGTGTTTGCTTGTACTTCGGAAAAGTAGATGCCAAACAAGAGTGGGCCCAGGACTGAGCCCTGTGGTACACCACTTGTGACAGGCTTTGAGTCTGACATGGCGCCAGCAACTCTGACTATGGTGATGAAGAGATTCAAACTGATGGCGCAGTAGTTCTTTCATGCCATTCAGCTGGAAACAGCTATACCTTGCAGTTTTATGTAGTCAAAAGACATGTGCAGTCACTATTAGGCCTCAAAGACAGTCTGAGAATGGGACTGATTTAATTTAATACAGAGGTTCACCATATAAGTCTGAATAACAATGATAGTTTTAGACAGAACATTTTTAGTGAATATGCTGATATTTTCAAAGATGAGCTTGGTAAACGTCCAGTCACATATTCCATGAAGTTAAACCATGAGGTATATCCAGTTGTCAGACCAGTACAGAAGATTCCAGTAGCAATACAGAGTAAAGCAAAACAGAACTAGGCAAAATGGAGAATTTAGGTGTCCTTACTCCAGAAGAAGAACCGACTGAATGGTCATCCTCTATGGTCGTAGCTCATAAGAAAAGCTCAGATGATATTCAAATATGTATTGATCCAAGACATTTAAACAAAGCACTTAAGTGTCTTCATCATCTGATGCATACAGTAGAAGAGGTAGAAATTCTCATGTCAAATTCTTCTGTTTTTTCAGCTTTAGATGCAAAAATCTCCTTTTGGCAAATCCACTGGATCGCAAATCTTCATTGTTAAATACATTCAGTACACCATTTGGTAGATACAGATTTTTGAGAATGCCATTTGGAGTCACTTCTGTCAGTGAAGTCTTTCAACTTGCTATGGAGCACATTTTTCTGGTTATCCTTATGCTATTATAGTAGACAACATTATTGTAGGGGGGCAATGGTGAAGACAAACATGACAGAAATCTTAGGAACGTTCTAGACCATGCACGTGAAGCAAATCGTAAACTAAATCCACAGAAATGCAAATTCAAACTGAAAGAAGTTACTTATGTGAGACTTTTGTTTACCATTTCTAGCTTACAACCAGATCAGTGTAAGCAAACAGCAATTCTTGAGATGCCAGTCCCAAAGAATGTTACATCTTTACAACATTTTCTAGGTATGATCAACTATTTAGGAAAGTTCATCCCAGACTTGAGTGAGCTTTCTGCACCCTTATGTGAGTTGACATGGAAAATTGTACACTGGTCCAACACCAAAGAGCATTTGATTTTCTGAAGAAGAAAATTGCCAGTCCACCCACATTGAGATATCATGATGTTCACATACCTGTAACTCTTTCTTGTGATGCTTCAAAGTACGGCCTTGGTGCAGCATATGTTCAAGAAGACATACCAGTAGCCTATGCATTAAGAAATTTAACCCAAACAGAGATGCATTATGCAGAAATAGAGAAAGAACTTTTGGCAGTAGTGTTTTGCATGTTTGAAGTTCAATGATTATATTTATGGCAGACCTATCCAAATACAAACTTACCATCAACCACTAGTGACAATTTTAAAAAAGCCAATGCATACCACCCCAGCATGATTGCAATGCATGATGTGAAAATTGCAAAAGTACAATTTAAATATTGTTTTCAAAAAGGGCAAATACTTGTACCTTGGTGATGTTTTGTCACACACACCCAGACAAAGGACAGAGCAGCATGAAAATAAAACAGCAGACTTTGAAGTCATGGAAGTCAGAATTTTTTCTTCATCGTGACTTGATGAACTAACAAATTACACAGCTTCAGACCCAATTCTCAAGAAGCTGAAAAACGTTATCAGTCAAGGATGGCCAATGCGACAAACTATTTTACCACGTGACATTCAACAGTATTTTCCTTAGCGAGACAAACTCATAATGGAAGATGGAATCATCATGAAAGGTCCAAAAGTGGTAATTCCCAAAGCATTACAAGAATATAACAAAATCTTGCATCATGGTCACCCAGGTACTGATTCAATCAAAAGAAGGGCAAGAGACATTGTATGTTGGCCTTCTATGTGTAAAGATATAGAGAAGGGAACTCTAGCATGTTCAGTTTGCAACAGCACCAAACCACATCAACAAAAAGAACCACTTCAACTACACCAAATTCCTGAATTACCATGGTTGAAGGTTGCCACAGATATTTTCAAATGGAATGGTCAGCATTACTTAGTGATAGTAGACTCTTACTCAGATTGGTTTGAGATTGATCGACTTCCTAACTTGATATCCAGCACAGTCAGTACAAAATTGTAGAGACATTTTTCTGTCCATGGTAATCTGCACAAAGTCATGTCTGACAACAGTGCACAGTTTAAAAACCAGCAGTTCAAGAAATTTGCTGAGTCTTGGGACTTTGTCCATAATACTAGCAGTCCTGAGTATCCACAAGCCAATGGGTTAGCTGAATGTGTAGATCAGAGTGCAAAACGTTTGTTGGAGAAATCCGAGAGGGATGGTATTGATGTTTTCCTTAACATATTCAGTCTTAGAAACATTCCTCGAGATGACTTGCTTGGTTCACCTGTTCAGAGATTAATGTTCATAGAATGGTCAAGGCTCAACTTTCGAGAAAACGTCAGTAGCAAAATTTGTACTATGTTAAGACCAGTAAATCCCTTAGACCATTACTACAAGGAGAAGCTGTGAGAATACAAACATCTAAATGATACAACCAAGTGAGAATAATAAAGAACATTTGTGAGGAACCAAGTTTTTACATCATACAATCAGAAGGGATGGATTTCAGACAGAATCATAGGCATGTGTTACCTGTCTCCGAACCACTGATGCAGCAGATTGCCTGTGTCAATGACTAATTCCCAGAGTAACTCTACACCTGTTCAAATTCAAAAGGACAGTGTGCTTCCTTCAAACAATTTTGATGTAGTCCCTGATGTTCCAGTTGTAAAAGAATACCCAGAGATTGCTCCTGTTGCTAAGCCCAGTCAGAGTTTCTATGCTACCAGATTGGGTAGAATTTCCAGACCGAATCCAAAATACACAGCGACTTGTACTTGAACAAAGTTTTGTTTGTTTAAATGTTGATACAATGTGTAGCTCTTAAAATGTCTTTGTTCTCCTATTTACAATGTTGAACAAAATTAAAGAGGGAGGATGTAGATCAGTGTGAATATTGTGCCTAGTCAATCACTGTAGTCAAACAGCTCATGCATATAAGTTACTTAGCATGTACAAGATCAACGCCATTCTATATGTCATTCAGTGTGAGTGCTAGCTTGAATGGAGATGCAAATGTGAGTGTGTTTGAAGTAATAAGTCAGTCAGTAAGCATATGAAGTTTGAAGTATATGTTCCAGTTACAGCTCCTGATGTGTTTATGTACAATAAATGACGTGAGCCCATCCCATGCCTCAGTGTCTCATTTGAATACACAAGACATGTGACAGGAACTACATAACAGATGTGTGGCAGAGCCAAGCATGGAAATAAGGTACAAAAGGAAAGCTGGTGGTGGAATGCAGATGTTCAGGAAGTCACCAGAAGAAAGAAAGAGTGCAGGAAAAGTGGGAGATAGAAAAGATAGACCAGGGTAGGAAGCAATACTGGTTGGCTATCAAAGAAGCTAAGAAAGGAGTTTCAATAACAAAGAACAAGGCATCAGAGGCACTCTACCAGCTTCTGGAAAGTGACTCAGTAGATGGCACAAAGAAACTATATCATGCATTATCATTCTTAAAGCTGACAGGTACCTACAACTTAGAAGTAGTAATACATAAATTTTAAAAGAAACACTAATTAAAAAAATTCACATGAAAATGAATATCCTACCATGTAAAGAACACTGCTGCTACTTCACCCTCACCACTGCACAAATGACGATATTGTTTTTCTCTGAACTCACAAATTATTATTTATGACAAGATAAAATAATCTTATGTGCACTATCTCAGCAAAAAGCGTACTTTAATCTGAGATGAAATTGCATATTATGAAAAAAAACTGCATAATACATTTTCATTCAAATGCAAGATAAGGTATGAACTCATGTTAAATACTGACGTAGCAGTTTTTTTTTTTTTTTACAAATTATCCCTCATGAGCCTTGAGGACATTCAGTTTTTGTCCTCTCATCTTTTTTGGGCCCCACATACTAAACAGACATTTCCAGACATTCCTCATTTGCAGAAGCGTAGCTGGTTCAACCAGCATCCTAAGCCAGTACTATGAATCAATGCCCCACCCCTTCAACTCTTCAAGTGAAGAGGGGAAAAAAGGGCACTTCACTATAATAAGCCAATTAATATATTGTAGGCTTATTACAATTAGATCTACACCCCCTAGCTCTTCCATTGAAGAGACAAAAAAAGATGTTCCTTCTACTGGCACAACAACCAGGTAGCCAGATGTATGACACACCCCATCTCCATCCAACTAATGGAACTTGTGCAATAATTTCTTTTATTTTGAAGGGGAGTTTTTTTAAACCGGAAAGTGGAGTAACAATGGGGGCCTGTTGTGCCCCAACTTAAGCAAATATAGTGTTGTTCATTTGGGAACAGAAGTTTTTATATAACTCCATCTATGTTTAATGCTGGAATTATTACAAATAAAAGATTGTTTTTATAACCTTGTAACTTTAGAAGGTGTCTTCTTTCATCTTGTGCCTCCAGGTGCCATTTTTTTCAGTTTTAGTGGTTGCTGTTGGTTGCAGTCTTTAGGTACTTCATTCCTTTTGATTCTTCTTGAGTTTTAGTTGATCTACTTATGGAGAAACGGGTAGGCCAGAACAGTTTTCCAAGCAGGGAAACTCAAAAGGAGTAAGTTATGGATGAGTTTTGTAATGTGATTGGACAGCTCACACAGCTGATGGTCTTACACAGACTTGTGCAAGGCTTTCTGGGACTTCTAGTCTGGATTATGTCATTCTTAGCAATCAGGAAGTGAGGCAAAAAGAATGTTATTTACTGGCAGACCGAGAACAGGAAGTGACATGTTTTGAACATGAAGGTATGCAAGAACTGGGTAATGGAAGAAGTTCCCTGGGATGTACTGGCTTTCCAAACACTGGATTGACTCAGACTGGTGTAATAGACATGAATGCAGCAGTGGACTCTACAGCACCTAAGGAACAATGGAAATTTCATAAGGGTGACTGTCTTACTTTTACCAGTGACCCTAACAATAATAATATAAACTTTAGAGACAAAACTCATTGTTTAGGGGCCTGGCTTATGAACAAGTATTCTTTCTCTCTGAAGGTGGCGGTAGTACCAATGAAAAGTACTGTATGGATATATATAATGACAGTTTTTATAAATTACATGACTGTATCCTGAAATACAAATCCTTGGGACTTGATAATAATTATCTTAAAGAATGTATTTCGGGAAATATTGTACCCAAGGGACTCAGTATTAAAGTATCCTAATAACATTATTGAAAATAGTGATTTTCATAGGGATTTGTTAAAAATTTTTGATAACTGTGGATTTGAAATTATGAGGGCTATAATTAAATAGAATGACAGGGATATGGAGGCCTTGTACAAACAAATTGAATCTCTTAACAATATTGTTAGCTCCGACCTCATTTTCATTATTGAGGAGGAACTGAAGAAATACTTAGACATTAGACAAAAAGTGGATGTTAAATGTGCCTTAATTCTTAAGAGAAAGAACAAAAAACTAGAAAGAGACAGGATGGAGTACCTAGAGAATCATAGCTACTCTAAACCAAAAAGTGTGAATGGTAACAAGTACATGAATGGTGTGGATAAGGGAGGGATTATAATTCATACAGTATACTTGGGAGACAGGGGAATGCACAAGATGGACCCCAAACCATGGGTGATTACAACCTAGAGGACCCTTTAGAGTCTCCCCCCAAGGAGATCTGAAAGGTTGTGGAACAAAACAACAATGCACTATTACAACGGGGGAGGAACCCAACCAAGAGAGGGGGGAGATATTGAGGAACAGTGGGCATACCCAAATTGAGAGCCCTGTAGAGAATTCAGGGGTTCACATCATGCATGAAGGGTATAAATATACATATAAAAACTTTAGTATATGTAATTACAGTAATTTAGATATAAATGAAGTATATTTCAACTTATTTATTAAAGGAGTTAATTTTATCCCTAACAGAAAGAGTGACATTAGTATAGAGTTTTAATAGATTTAAAGTTATTTTTAAGGAAAATGTACATGGAGTTGATGTTTATGGACACTAGTGCAGAGACTGGACAGCAACAAGAATTTAGAAAGAAAAGTATGTTTAACACTCCCCTTCATCAACAGTTAAAGAACTTTGAGAGCCTAGTAGAGAAAGAACTAATAGGACCTATTAAAACTAATAAAACCTACCCCAATCTCCCTTTTTAGGAAAATAGTTTACTGGATGAGTTAAGAAATAATAAATATATAAGAATCATGAAACCTGATAAAGGGGGTGGGATGGTGCTTATGGATATCATGATGCATGTGGTGAAAATGATGGAGATTCTGAATGATGACACTAAGTGTTCAGGAGTATCTATTAATGAGATTAACGTAGTACATTATGAGCTAGACTTTGTGCCAAAAGAGTTAATAGAAGAAGGCATGATAGAGCTGGAGATATTCAAATATTTATGGATGGATAAACCCCTGATATCATCAATATGTGGTATCCTGAAAGTATACAAATCCCTAAGTGATCCTCCTTTCAGGTCCATAGTGGTCGCACATGGTTCCAAGACTTACCCTATAGCCAAGTTTTTAGACTTCAAACTAAAAAATGCCTGGAGAGACTTAAATAGTGTACTGAAAGACTCCTGTGTCTTTTTAAGGGGTATTAAACTGAATTTGTACAAGAAAAAGTTGATTTTTTTTTTAACGACTGACATTGTAGATCTTTTTACGGTGATACCTCACTCCACTGGCCTTCCATGGTTTGAAGAAGCCTTACTGGAAAAGAAAGGGTTTTCTAATGATGACTTTAAGTTTTTTTTGGAACTAATGGAACTTGTGTTGTGCAATCATTTTTTATATTTTGAAGGGGAGTTTTTTAAACAGGAAAGTGGCATAGCAATGAGGATCTGTTGTGTCCCAAACTACGCAAATATAGTGTTGTCCATTTGGGAACAGAAGTTTTAATTTAAGTCCATGTATGCTAAATGTAGGAATTATTACAAATAAAGGTTTGTTTTACAACTTTGTAACTTTGGAAGTGGTGTCTGCTTTTATCTGGTGCCTCACAATGCCCTTTTTTCAATTTTAGAATTTTTAGATTTTTACTAGCATGAAAAGGATATCAAAATCATTTCTTACTGAACTAATCAAAATTAAATTGTATTGCCAGATTTTTGAAATTTTCCATACACAATTAATTCCACACCATTCACTGGACATTAGCCATAATGGAACACAGTATCACTTTCCTGGGTTGTTAGTAAATTAGTAAACCAAAACAAAGAAACAAGAGTGGAATTCTGGTACTGGAAGAAACAAAGACTGAGAATAGC
The DNA here is from genome assembly GCF_019279795.1 of Protopterus annectens. Classification (NCBI taxonomy): domain Eukaryota; kingdom Metazoa; phylum Chordata; order Ceratodontiformes; family Protopteridae; genus Protopterus; species Protopterus annectens. The sequence continues at coordinate 790,745,276 of NC_056732.1, read as the reverse complement.
AAAACAACCAGTAAGTCAGCCACAAGCCTCAATACATGCTTCAGGAAGTGATGGATGTAAAAAATAAGTTAAAAACACAGTCTTTACTACAGAGACATCATCAAAACTGTGAATGCAACACACACAAGGCCATTTAAGAGCATGCAACAAGGTAGACACACCTCTTGGAATCAACCAGCTTCTGCAGATAGTGCAAAGCAAAAAATCTAAATAAACACCATAAAAGTCAAATAAATGTACATATTACAACTGAACCAAGAAATGAAATAAAATAAAATAAAATAAAAAGTTAACCAAAGTACATCATAATCTACTGGCTCCACTTTTTAATTCACTACTAATAGAAATATTGTCATTCAAACCAGGAAAGGTGGTAGCATCCAGCTTTAGTTGTCAGAGCATTTCCCAGTGAAGCAGATTATTCTGCCAGTCACCTATGTATTGAAGAATCTGCATTTGTTCTAGAACCAAAAAGTAAAACTTAATAAAACCAGCACACCCAATGGAATGTTTGGCCAGTGCACTTTTCTTATCTTTGCTTTGAATACTGTACACATGCTGATAAATACAATATTCAAACATTTCCTGTGATGTGTATTGAGGCTCGTAGCTGACTTACTGGTGGTTTTGCTGTTCTGTTTGCTGGGTTGTTGCTATAGCTTCTCTAAGACATTATCCTGAATTTCCTATCAGACCTGCTAAATGCACTGCCTTCACTTTTGATTACTTTGATTCTGTAGCTTGGAACTGAATACTGCTGACTGCAGTCACTGACAAACTAGTATTCTTACACCTGTATTACTGGTATATATAGTGGCAGTGCTTTTTAAGTCTGCCATGCCGTACAGTTTTATAGTCAGCCTATATAAATATGCATAACTTTACTCTGGGAAATACCTGCCTGATATCTCTTACCTATATTTTTGTTAATTTCCCTATCATTTGTCAACTGGGTCAGTGGACTGGTGTAAGGATTCTTTTCAGCCATGACCCATGGTATAAACAAAAAGAAACAGGTACAGATAAAGCAAACAAATAAGGGTTTAACAAATGCTAACAGATATGCAAAGACAAATAACATTTAAAGATATATACAAATATGTAGAAAATGAGTAGAGAGAGCGTAAAGTGGAAAAAATGAATGCAGACGGTGATAGGAAAGTATGTGTAACTAGGACATTATTGATTAAATTGAAAGCAATGGCAATTACATTGAAAGTATATACACTGAATAAACTCAAGATTAAAGTTAGCAAGATGTTTCTTAAACAGAGTGATGAAGGCTTGCTGGCATGTGGTAGAAGTGAACTGCCAACAGCAAGGGTCATTTTGTTGAATGTTCTATCAGAGGTAGAGAATGCGAGTAGGAATCCATAGAAGGTCATAGTAGCTGATGCATGAGCTGTTTGTGGTCAGTAATGAAAGGTAATGGATAATGTATGACTAAGAGGTGGACAAAAGTCTAGAAAGAATGCCTGTAAATGGTTAAACATAAACATAAAGTTTATCTATGGTACGGATGGAATTGATAGAGTTTAACACAGTTTAGTAATCATCATAGGAGTTAAATAGACTGCTAAAGCAATAGATTTTATTTACAGGTTTTTCAGCATACAACTTGTGGGGCATTCTTATGTGTTATAAACATTTCACCTACGGCAAACACTCAATTAACCGGCAGCCATGGGGATTGGTAGCTGCTGAATAACTGTAGTTTCTGGTTGCTTGAGGGTTACTATTAAAAATAGTCCTGACAAATATTGCAACCTATACTGTTTGTTTGGTTTCACTTGTTCTTTGGTTGGGGAGAGAGGAAGTTTATTCCTATCTTCCTTTTTAAAACTCTAAAACTCTGAAAACATATGGTATGTTTCTGCGGGGGGAAAACTGAAAGTGCAATACATGAAAATTGTACTGTATTTCTTCAATATTTTTTTCCGGTTGCTTGAGAGTGCCAGTTACTTGAGTTGCAGTTGACTGAGAGTTTACTGTATTTGTTTTCTGAGCAGACAGAGTTCAAGATAAGAGAGAAATTCATACAGTACTGGGAAAGGAGGAATAAGCGGTTAGGTGAGTAGGAACCAGAGAATGGAAGATGAAGTAATTGTAAGTCTAGAAGGAGATGGGGGTTGTAAATTCAAGGCAATAAGTGGACATGAGTGGAATAATATTCCAGGCTTAGGCAGGAGTGTATCTATACATGTTTTGCCCAGTTTTGCTTTTAGGTTTGTATATAGTGAGGAGGTTTTGTTCAGAACTTCGGAGAGATTTAGAGCGGGTATAGTAGGAGACTAAGGAGGCCAAGTCAGGGCAAGAAGAGAGCTGGTGCAAAATAGTATGTATGATCTGAAGCTGAGTAAGGAGAAGTTGGTGAGGAAATTCTAATCACGTTAGGCTTATGAGGGCAAGGCAGTGATGGGACTGGTAGGTTTGATGCTGCAAAGCTAGCAATTTTGTTATAGGTACATTCTGCTTTCGACAGGAAAGGGGATTGTAGGTTTGTGAGGATCTGTAAGTCACAGAAGAGGCTTGGGAGGAGGTAAGCATGGGATAGAGAGATTCTGGAACCAATTATGAGAAATGTATTATTACGATACACAAGTCCGAGTTTTTGGTGTTTTTTTTTTTTTAATGTTATAGGTGATATGCAGATCAAATTTGAGTTGGTCATCAATGATGACCCCCAGAAGCTTGGTGTGAGACTCAGCTGAGATAGGTATATTGTTTAGGGAAGAGATAGCAAAGAAAGATTTGAGATGGTTCAAATTTTTGGGGGTGAAAAGCAGGAGTTTTGTTTTTATGGGGGTTAAGAATCAGTTGGTTCTGGGTGAGCCAGTTTTCGATTGATAGGAAGGATTTTTGCATGAGATTATTTAATTCAGCTATGGTAATGACAGTAGAATCATCAGTGTATTGTACCAGAGATGACTTGGGACAGGAAGTATGCAACTGATATGTAAAAATGTTAAACAGAAGGGAGCCAAGGATAGACCCATAGGGTACTCCCATTGTGATAGGTAAGGCAGTTGATGTAGTAGAGAGCCATCTAAAAGACTTGACAATCTGAGAGGTAACTTGAAAACCAGGAGATGGTTAAGGAGAAAGCTTGAGCTCAGGGAGTTTTGATAAAAGGAGAGGGTGTGACACAGTGTCAAAGGCTTTAGAATGGTCAAGGAATAGGATGGAAATGAGTTTGTTATTGTCCCGAGCTTGGGATATAGGGTTAATGAAAGATATACAAGCAGTGGAGGTGCTGTGTTTTGGATGAAGGCCATGTTGTGTGGGGGTGAGTAAATTTTCTTGTAGGAGGTGGTGTAGGATTTGCCTAATATTTTGGAGAGAGGTGAAAGAATAGAAATCGGTCTAAAGTTTGCAAGTTCAGAAGAGTTACCACTCTTATGAATGTCACTGTCTTTAGCTCTGTTTCTGAATTAAAGCATAGAGCTAAAGATAGAGAGTTTGCTGAGCTACATGATTTACTGCTGAGAAATATAATTGCCTGTGAAATTTCAGTTATAAAATAAGAAGTAACTATTGTCAGAGTCTTAGTTAACAATGGATAATCCTGCAAATTTAGGCAGAACAGCAGAAATAACCAGTGTACAGATGGAAGAACTCACTGAGGATTTTAGTGTGTGTTATAATAAAATGAAGCTAAATTTTGTCAAGTAATATATAGAATAATACTGCAAGGACAAAGTACAATGTATGAAAAACTTCAAACAGTGTGGCAGCAAAGAAATGTACCGTTATGTATGAAGCTGATTATGCAACTGAAACTGCGAAGCATTCTGTTCAACAAGCACTGTTTTGTACAAACTGTGGCTACCAGCAATTAAAGAAGCCATATCCAGTTCTCAGCAGTCAATGAATTTATGTATTTTTCTGACCTAATGGTTTCCCTGTATCAATGATACTGAGTGTCCTCTCAGCAAACCAGTATCACTCTTGAGTAAAGCTCCTTTACTGCACGTTGTCTCCTTTTCTTTTTGGAGCTCAGTAAAGCTTTGGAGCCCTAGCCTGCATTCCAGAAGAGGTTTACTTGTATCCAATGCCATCCAGGCAAAGTTAAGCACCTTTGATTGCTAAATTACACTTACTTAAGTTTTTTGAGTGATTTCTACTGTTTCCTGTTACTATGTGTGCATTTCACTGTATATATTGTAAAACAAAATTGATCTTTCTCTCACTGTTACTGCTGTAAGACTGTCTTGAAATAACCTTCAGCAAGGTATTTCCAGTTAGCTGTTTAATTGGTATGTGGTAGCTGTACACTTGTGGGTCTCTTCTATTGTGTTATTACGTTAGGAGGACTGGGTTTATTCAGTTTGTGGCAAGAGGTGTTTGCCTGGTCTATCTGTGTTGGGAAATTGGACTCATAGTGCAGTCATTTTATTGGCCAGAGGGCTCATTAATTATTTTCCTATTTGTTACGTGTTGCTATAAATGCACATGTTTGCTTGAGTTAATAGTGCCCTGTACAGTACAAACACCTAGAAAGAAAATTTTCCATGTAGAACCATCCATAAAACTATACCCTGTAAAGCAGCAGTACCTTGCACACTGACAAGCTTAGAGCAGCTAGTTGGGCACTGAGCGACAATAACTACAGATGTAGTAGAATTCAGTACTGTGTAAACATTAAACTTAACAGAATGTAATAATGTTTAGCATAACCTGCCCCAACAAAGCACCCCTAATAGACATCTAAACTCAACAAACCTTCTCCTTGTAGCTGACCAATCAAAGGGCTGGACAGCAAGGATATGTAATTTCCTGTAGCAATCTAGGGGGATATGGGCATCTTGAGACAATGTAGCAATTATCTTATGTTTACCAAAAGCCACCTAAGTCTTAAAGAAGCAGACACAATATGGGAGAGGTTTACTTACACAATGAGACTGGAGGCTAAACTCTCACATTCAAGTGCACATCAGATTGTCGAAATCATGTACACAACACCCATTTCACATAGCACACAACATACACATAGATGAATGTAAGCTGAGACACTTAAAATCAATCTTCCTAAACAATAAAGATCACCTAGACCACACATTGTCAAAGCTATGTCTCAGCAAGCCCAAAGGTGCACAGAAAAAGCAACACCTAACATGACACACACAGTCAATCTGAGTGGAGCACCAAAACACTAATCTCCTAAGGCAAACAAACACACTTCCCAGGACTCTTATCATAGGGACTGCATTGTAAGATATACTGATGCCCCTGTAACCAAGCTGAACAAGGTGAAGATATCTATTAGTTGCTTCTCTGGAAACAGTATACACCAAATACATACACACACACACACACACACACACACACACACACACACACACACACACACACACACACACACACACACACACACACACACACACACACACACACACACACACACACACACACACACACACACACACACACACACACACACCCTCAACTCATTACGCCACAGAAACCAGATGATTTCATTACAGTCTCTTTAGGTATAAATGACCTGACATGTACCTCACCAGACTATATGAAGAGAGACATTATGGAGCTTTCAGACTATGTGTCTCAGGCTGGTATGAGCCTAGGATTGAGCAGCATATTGCCATCACTGAAAATGATGCCACAATATGAACAAAAAATAATTAATTTCAGCAACTGGCTGTGTTTCTGGTGTCATTCTAAGGCAATCTAATATCTGTCAGTTTGGGAGGACATGGTTAACAGTCCATATTGCTTTCCCAAGGATGGTCTGCACCTTTTCCTTCTAGGCTTTTGCATACTGGCTAAAACATTATCTACCCCATAGTACTTTTTTAAGCAATGCCAAATTGACAAACCTACTGGCAAAGCGAGATCAACTCAAATGAACATCAAGGTGTTACTTCTTAATGCCAGAAGATTAAATAAAAAACTACACTCCATCCAAGCTTTCCTCACATTTGAGAATGTAGACATCTGTGCAGTTACCAAGACATAGTTTAAAGCAGAAGATAGTACCCCGGCAGTGCAAGGATTCAGTGCCTTCCACATTTGTAGACCAGTAGCTGCATAGACAGGGTCTAAAGGTTGAGGTGTTTCAATATACCTCAATAACAATCATACCTCTAGGTTGGATAAACAGGACAATGTGCTGGAGTTCCTCCATGTGCAGATCACCATAGACAAAATCCCATACCACATCCTAGCCAGCTCTAGGTGACCCTCAATGTTCCAAGAAGCTCACAATGCATAATTGGACCTACTGGAGACACTTACCATCCAACCTAACACCCTACTCATGGGAGACTTTAATTACTACTCTATAGAATGGGAATCTTACATGGCCTAAAATCTACAGCCACAGAGATTCCTGACTTCATAAATACAAACACCCTTTTTTAAATAAGAAACACCTTTATTAAATTATCACTTATGACATTGGAAATCATACATTTATAGAAATGAAAACATACCAGACTGACATATTTTCATTTGTAAAAGTTATATATCATTTACAATCTATGCAGTCATTATAAGTCAAAAATTACAGAGCTCATTGAATTCCTGCCTTCCCTTAACCTCATTCCTCTTCCAAAACATTATTCAGCATGCATTGTTGCCACAATAACCATTTTTTCTGTGTAATTTGCTCCTACCCTTTTCTATAAAATCTCACTTCCAGTTGTTTTATCTCGGTTACTATATTTCGTACTTTTAGAACAGTTGGTTTATACTTTGATTTCCATTTTCCAATAATTGCTTTTTAGGCAGCCACCATAACTAGACAGATCTATTTCAGTAGATCGAACTTTTACAAGTTCGAACCACATATAGCCGAGACCATATGCTCAAACTCGTAAAAGTTCGAACACTGAAATAAAAACACATAAAACAAAAAAACACAAACCTAAGCGTCTATAGCAGGGTGGTGGGGCATAGCTCCACTGCCTCCCCCACACCCCCCTTACTTAAATATACCAACTCCGAGATCGTACTACATTGCGGAAATGGGAAATCTTCCCTTTCCACTCTGTACAGAGATCTCCATTCAGTCCGATCAAACTTTTACAAGTTCGAACATATGGTCTTGGCCATATATGGTTAGAACTTGTAAACGTTCGATCGAATGAAGGGGACCCATTTAGACACAGCAAGGCCTTAGCATGTGTAGGCAATTCTGATTCTTTATCATAGCTCAAAAAAATTATTTCCTTAATTACACCAATTTGCTCAAGTATTTCTGTTAATGTGGCCTGCAGGGAATTTTTAAAGCCTGCTAACTTATTACATTCCCAAAATACATGTTCCCAATTGCTTCTTTTGTTCCTCATCACATCTCAAACATTTGCAAACTACCAGAGGAAAAATTCTCTGGAGTCTGCTTGGGGTATAAAATACATATGCAAACACTTCCAAGCAAAGATCCTAAATCTTCAAGACTTTGTTGCATATTTGGGAGCATGCATACTTTACCCTGTTGTTTCTTTGTGAATTGCTTATCCACTATCTTTTCTCAATCCTTTATAACCTCCTTTCATTGATTCCTATAGTTTTCACACAATATTTTACATGCCCTGCTATTTATCCCTTTTCTAAGAGCAGCTTGTGTCCAGGGTCTACTAAAAACTCCTCCAGTGCTGGTCTTTCACTTAGGACTCCCCTATTTCTTTCTCTTTGCCCACACTCTGATATCAATACTTGATAAAGAAGTCAATCTCTAGCCTGCAGTCTAAATGAATTCTTGGCCTCTTTCCATTCTATTACCTTTCCCTTTCTAATTGCTTGCTCCCGATACCCTGATTCATTTCCAGTTTGCTGCAGTAAATTCCAGCCCCCTCTTGCCTGTTCTCTGTACCATTAACTGCAGTCATCCCTATTGGCAAAATCTCCTTTCTTCATGTGTGTTGGCTTAGTTTGTAGAATACTTTCTGCTACTTTATGAATATAATATTCTGTATGCTTTTTGTTATTCTCCTTAAGAGTCTGCATCCAAAATCTCAGCCTCTCCTTGTTCCTTGAGCTTCCCCCATGTTTCATCTTCATCCCTTTCTACTTTGAATTATAGCTTTCTGCTTGTGCTATGTATAGGAGCCTTAACTGTGCAGTTCTGAAATACCCCTTGAATCAAGTAATCCCATACCATCTTGTTCTATTGAATTTATTAACTTATCCCACTTGACTCTTGCCCTCTTCCAATCCCAGATAAAATCCTTCAACTCTTTATTAATTGCTATCCACATTAATTTTGTATCCCGAAAGAGCTCTCGGATCATGTGGCCCAGGCAGGTATGACCCCTAGCCCTGAGTAGCATCCTGCCTTCCCCCAGAATGATACTACAGTATAAGGACAAAATGATTGACTTCAACAATTGGCTAAGCTTCTGGTGTCATTCAAAGGGGATCCAGTATCTGCCTGCCTGGGAAGACATGATCGACAAACCACGATGCTTTGCCAGAGATGGTCTGCACCTGTCACCCCTGGGATTCAGGTTACTGGCTAAAGCTCTTGCCACCCATATAGTGCCTTTTTTAGGCAAGGTTCAAAGGACAAAACCACCACCATAACAGATACAAGCATGCAAAATCTGAAGGTAAGGATACTCAATGCTAGAAGTCTAAACCTCAAAATGCACTCTCTTGAGGCACTCCTAAAAATGGAGAACGTCGATATCTGTGCAGTAACTGAGACCTGGTTCAAGGCTCCAGAGACCACCACTGCAATACCAGGCTACAACTCTTACCACACTTTTCGGCCACCAAACCAAGACTGAAACACTAAAGGTGGAGGAGAGTCCATATTCATCAAGGATATTCACACCACCAGGCTAGTTGCCCAACACACTGCATCTGAAATTCTCCAGGTGCAAATAACACTAAGTAAGACTGCAATCCAAATTGTAGCTTGCTACAGATCCCCACCATGCCCCAAGATTCTCACTACACCTTTCTAAACATACTGGAAAATATTAAGATACAACCAAACACCCTAATACTGGGTGATTTCAACTACCCTGCCATTAACTGGGAAAACTACTCGGGTACCAACATCTTTTCCCAATGGTTCTTGGAATTCATAAATTCCAATGGCCTGGATCAACTAATCCATTGCCCACCAGAGGTTCCAATATCCTAGACCTGGTCAATACCAACATGAGAGATAGATGCTCCACACCAGTGGTCTCCTCCTCATTGACCATAAGCAAATCACCCTTGACATCCACATCCCATCCCCACCTCCCAGTAAGGAAACCTCTGTAAAAAAACTTCTCTAAAGCCAACTTTATGCTACTGAAGTCTGAAGTGACAAGCTTCATGACACCCATGCAGATGTGAGCTGAAAGTTCGACTGCTGAATCCTACACTAAGGCACTGTATGAGCACATCCACTCGTGCATGAATCGTGCCATCCCAAATAGAACCAAGACACTCTCCTCCAAAAAAAGGAAGCCAATCTGGTGGTTCCCTGCCATAAACAAACTATATAACAGAAGAAAGAAACTTTGTAGATGAGAGGAAAATCCCAGGATGCAAAAAACTCCCATACCAGCCTCAGTAAGAAGCTGAGATCCCTCATAAAATCCTCAAAAGCTAGTTACGAAAATAAAATTGCCAAATATTCCAAAGACAACCACAAGGCATTCTATAGTTATTTCAAGAATCTAAATGGCAATGCTCAGATATGCTCTGAGCTACAACAGAATGGTATTAAATATACTGATCCCAAGGATATTGCCAATATCCTGGCAGATCGACTTAGTGCCAACTTCACCCACCTTTCACCCTCTAAAGGGCCCATCTCAATACTAAAAGATTGCCAAATTCCGGTAATCATGGCCCCACAGGTAGAAACTGCACTCTCCAAAGCTAAGAATACAGCATCCATGGGACCAGATGACATCCCGGGCTGTGTACTACATGAACTACAAAATGAACTGGCACCTCATCTAAGTGTCATGTTTAATCATAGCCTCACCACAGGCTTCGTGCCCACTGAGTGGTGCACAGCTACAGTTATCCCAATCCACAAGGGGGGATCCACCTTGGATCCCGGGAACTACTGTCTCATCAGTCTGACAAGACTGATCTGCAAGGACATGGAAGGCATTATCAAGGAACTTATAAACAAAGACATTGGCAACCTTCAAACACTGGACCCCATCCAGTTTGGGTTCGTGAAGGGCTGATCTTGTTTCCTGAACCTGACTGACTTCTTCAAATCAGTCTACAGAGCTGTGGATGAGGGTATGGCAGTCCACACCGCCTATCTGGACCTCAACAAGGCCTTTAACATCATCCCCACTCTGGAATCATAGATAAACTTACTAAGCTGGGCATAAATCCCTACATCACTCAATGGGTTGCCAACTGGCTTACTGACAGAACCCAGACTGTAAAAGTAGCCGACTCCAAATCCAGCTCCAGACAAGTGACAAGTGGAGTACCTCAGGGTTCAGTCCTGGGACCGCTCTTGTTTGGCATCTAATTCTCTGAAGTACAGGCCAACACTAAGGAACTCTGGCTAACAAAGTTTGCAGATGACTGCAAACTGGGAGCCATTATTGAATCCCCAAATTATGTGGATATTCTACAAAAGGGCCTTACAGAAACAGATGCTTGGTGCCAGAGCCATGGGCTCAAGCTTAATGCCAAAAAAATGTATAGTTATCCCCTTTGGGAAAAAACATGTACCCATGAATTACCACATAGATGGCAGTACACTAAACACCGAAGGTGTGACGAGAAACTTAGGGACACAAGTGAACACTGGTCTCACCTTCGATAACCACATCGCCACAACAGTCAAGAAATACTTCTATGTGGCACACCTCATCACTAAGGGCTTTTCTTCCAGAAAAAAGGAGGTCATTGTCCCACTGTACTCATCCCTCATTAGACCCATTATAGCATACAACACCCCATTTGGTATGTACCTCACAAGACATCTGCAACAGGTGGAAAGGCTGCAGAAAAACCTCACTAAAAGAATCACAGGCCTAAAGCAGATGCCCTATGCTGACCATCTAAAAAAACTCCAGCTATACTCTGTGTGGCATATCGTCTACTCAGAGGCGATCTCTGCTTAACATACAAGGCCATGTCAAACCCTGAGCTGTTGGACATGCTCCACTTAAAGAAATCCCAATCCCTCAGAGCCACATGCTCCAGGGATCTAAATTTTGTCATCACAATGAACAAAACATGCTGGAGGGATAGGTTCCTGACCCAGAGACTCCCCATACTCTGGAATAGACTGCCCATACATGTCAAGCAGAGTGCCTCCTTGGCCTCTTCAAAAGGAACCTTGATGACTGGATGGGAGATAGGAAATTCACCCCAGGGATCACATCAGTCACCCTGCTAGACAGGGGTCCAGGGAAGTAAATATTGTGGGAAGAAATATCCAGAGAATTGTTATAGCTAGGCTTGTATAGGTCCTAGGGCCAATAGCCTAGTACCAACATATGAACCTATGAACCTATGAAAAGACTTGAAACTGTCTCAGAATGTTTCATTACACTGAAATGTCCTTTTCTGGTTTTATCATATATGAAATACTATAATATGCAAATAAAGACAATTTTTTGACTACCATACCAATTATATCCTTGAATTTCTGAGTGCTTTACTTTCTTTCCAATAGTTCTAAATTAAATGCAAATAGCAAAGGAGAAAGTGTTCACCCCTGCCTGGTTTCTCTGCTCAAATAAAATTTATCAGACAGGAACATCCTGCTTTATTTTTTGCCTCTGATCCCACATATATCCTCCTAATCAACCTTATTATTATATCAGGAAATGCAAATGCTTCCATTTCCCTACTCATAAAATCCCAGCTTACTCTGTCAAATGCTTTCTGTGCATCAAGATCCACCAACAGTGTTTTTTCTTACATTTTGCTTCCCTCTGGATCATCATTGTTCTATTAATGTTGTCAAATGTTTGCATCCCCCCACAAAACCACACTGATGTATAGCTATCAATTTTGGCACCGTCTTTGCCATTCTTTTAGCCATTATAAACAAAAACACTTTGTAATCATGGTTTAGAATCAAAATTGGCCTATATGAAGCTGGATCTGATGGGTGTTTACCATCTTCAGGTATAACAGTCACCACTGTTTCTTCCAGGATGTTGGCAATTTTCCTCCTTTCAAAATACTTTTAAACAAATCCTTCTATAGCCTCATCACTTTCTTCCCTTCTAGCTTCCAAACTTCTACAGGTACTTTCCACCATTTTATCTCATCTCCTCCTACCCTAACTGTTAGTTGTTGAGCCTCATCTATCTATAACCTTGGCATATTTAATTCTTCCATAAACATTTCCATTTATACCTTTTCTTGATTTCTACATTTCTTTGCTTTATACAGATTTTCATAAAATTTCTAAAATATTTCTACATTTCTTGAACAATCTATCCTCTTTTGTTATATTTTCTCTTCTAGGCCCCTAGATACAGCTTCATCACTACAAATCAAATTCCAGTCTCCACCTCCAAGTAATATTCCCTGCTGAAACTGATTATTTCTCCCAGAATTGTCTTAAGCTGCATTGTAGCATTTTAGGTGGAATATAAATACATACCAGTGTAATCCTCCTCTCTTGCCAGTAGCCCATTATTACTACAAATCTACCATTATTATCTTGTTTCTCCTTCTATCACTATTGGAGCTCCTCTTGCAATTAATGTAAGTATTCCCCTTTTTCTTTGTCTCAGACATTCTGCTGAATAATCATCCTGAAATCCTTTCTTTATCAAATTCACATGCTCAGTTCTTTCCAAAATGTGTCTCCTGTAGCATAACTATTTTTGCTGTCTCTCAAGCATTTCCATTGGAACATCGGAAAAGGTTTCACTGGCATAGTCTTTCTATTTGTATTCCCTTCTGTTTGATAACTCAAATTTTATTGGACAAATTGTATTTCTTCCTTAGCATGATCTGTATCAAATAATGATTTTGACCCTCCAGGAAAAAAATATTCTGAAAATAGCTGGATACAGCAGTTTGAATCTCACACCTGCTTCTTGACATTTCCTGATTGATGGAATAAAATTACTCCTGCTCTGCCCAGTGTACAGTGAGGAATCATTTTCTACAAACACTCTAATTTCTCCCACTTTTAGCACGTTGTCCTTCTGCTACAGTTTTATTCAGAATTAGCTCTTTCGGCTGGTGAGATTTTATCCTTACTATTAAAGGTCTGGATTGCTTTCTCATGGCCAGGTATGGGGCAAACGCACAATGTGGCCTTTCAATTAATAACTACTGCTGTGGAATACCAGTCCAGTTACTTATTTGTGCTTTCATAAAATTAACAGAGTCTGTTCCTTTCAGTTTTTGTGGTACAGCAGAAAAGCTCAGGTTTTCCTTACATGTTCTGTCCTCTTATTCTACCATTTTTTGAAACATCTCTTCTTGAACAGTCTCATACTCAGCCAACATTTTATTCATGTCTGCCTCAGATTTTTTGCAATTTGTCAGCTCATTTGAATATCTGTTTAAAGCTTCTTCCATTTTTTCCAGCCTTTTGTTATTTGGGTTGAAATACTCCTTCGGTGATTTGTTTACTTTAATCAGCTCTGAGCATATTTGACTTATTTTTCCCTCTAGATTACTGGAAGTCATGTCTTGCACTAAAGCTGGAGATTGAACTGCTTTTTGCTGAACAGCTGCAAGATTCCTCCTAACCAGTGTTTTCGCCTTACCTTTTGTGATCAAGTTTCTTTCAGTTTCTCTGAATTTCTTTTTTGCTGGCATACAGGCAGTACAATTACTAGCCAGTAGCTGAAATTTCCCCAAAATGACAAATTAACTGGCTGTCTTTTCTGAGTTTCTGTTTTTACACTGGGAGAGCTGAAATTCAGCTTTTACTCAGTGTGCAGCCATCTTGGAAGTATTAATGAGCCAAAGACCTTGACTATTAGCCTTGACATCTGAGAAATGGATGCCAAACAGGAGTGGGTCTAGCACAGAGTCCTGGGGTACTCTGCTGGTGACTGGTCTTTTGGTGGAGGTGGGCTCTACGATTCTAACTTTATAAGTCCTGTCTTTGCTGTGCATTACTGCACTCTGCATCACAGAAGGGTCTGACAGTGGCTAACATACTATTAATAACAATGACACTGTGCACAGAAACACCATATAGGAAGTTGTAGATATGCCATAGTCACAGAATCAAGGCGAATGTGTGGACTTCATATCCCAGTCGATACAAAGGTTTCAGTAGCACTAACCATCCTTGTTACAGGACCTTTCAGCATCTCACAGGGTACATTTTATGAGTTTGACAATTTCAAATCCTACACCAGTTGCTTGACATGATGCTATGTATTTGGTTTCCACAGAAAGAGAGAACATCCATTATACTGGCATTCTATGACATAACCCATTTCCTTGAGATCTCTGGGGATATTAACTGAGCTGTCATTGCTATGATTGCCCTTCCTGCTCTACTTGGTGTAGTATATCAGCTAGGAGATCTTCCATTCCATCAAATGTCACGTGTTGTATGTTGCAGAGAGTATTATATATAATGTATGTGTGCCATTCAGGTAGTTCTTATGATTTCAATATCTGGGACAGATGTGACCTATGCCGGTATTTAATGTGTAGTGACTTTCAACAGGGTCATCTAATTAGTAGGTGCATTCATTGCCACCCACCGATAGTCTGGTCCTATAAAACTAGGCAGCAGGTCACTCATAATAGTGTCTGCTGTTGTGAGTTACAGGTGATGATAAATATGCTTTGGAGCCATACCTCTAAAGCTCCCAGACCATAGTGAGATGGCATATAATGCCACACTGCCACAGGCTCAGTTCCATTGCTTGGATACATCTGGTGATGCACTGCAATATGCTCTGGAGACCTGTAGCAGGATAGTTGTGGCCTGCACCATGCCATGTACCACGGCTCTATGAAAACAATTACAACATGGGAGCATTGTAGCACTGGCTGACATACTTGTTGTAGCAGTAGTGGAGGAGATCAGTAAGGAGTCATCAGAGGAAACAGACGCAGTGGAACCCTTTGTGAGGCAGAGCAATAGTGACAAAGAGGCAGTGTCTGCTCTCTGTTTATGGGCTATGACAAATCAGACACAGAATAATACTTATGCTTGCCATAACACAAGCAAGCTATGCATTATATTGCCTTGATTGACCATACTATGCATCAGACATTACTCTACCCACACAGTCTAGAAGAATGGGCAAGACACAGTCAGCATAATTTGCTCAGACAGGGGTAGGGCACAGTGATGGGGGGCATTCATACTAGCATAGGTGAAAGCGGTATGGGTGGTGGAAGCAGGAGCCAAACTCTTGGCTTGGTGGTTGGTGGAAGTCAGGGATCACATCCATCAGTGATGTCAGTGGTGCTTCCAAGACTGGAATGACAATTGGGTATAGCATGTGCCCTGCAGTGTCGGGACTGCAGGCATCCTATCCAAGGGATGGTGTACCACATTAGAAGCATGCACAATGAGAGGAATCTAAATGAGTAGGTGTTGCTTATGACAGGGCTACAGGCGATGTGACGACTCTGAACTGTGGGACCCTAATTGGTTTGCCTGGTGGGCTCAGTTCATAATGAAGCTGAAAGACTGTCTGACACATCAGTGGGAATGTCCACACTCAGGACTGGGGTAGTCTTGGACAATGTAGAGAGTGAAGCTTTTCCCCTTTCTTAAACATATTTATTTACTGTCCCACTCAACAGAAAAAAATAAGTGTGGTCAAGTAAAATAAGAGAGGAATGCTGATTGCCCACTCTGACCTATGCATTTCTTAAACTAAATATAATGTTCTACAGAATCACTGAACCACGACTTGCATTATATGTGAACATATAACAATAAAAATATATATAAGCACTAAAATAAGCAATGGTTCATTATAGGAACAAGCACCTCACCACCACCAAGGTAGCAAGGAACTGTGCTAAGAATTTTTTTCCTTGGAAAATTCTATTAAGTACAAAGTAAATTAAAGTTTTGGATACCTGACATCTAGTCTTAACACTCAGTAAAGGAAATGTTTTCTGACATGCTTTCGCTGTTTGTATTCATCATAGGAAGTGTCTTGAAATGCTGTAATATGACAACTATAATGAAAAGTAGAAAATGCCTGAAAGGGAAATATATATTATTCAGACAGAACATCTCAAAGATTAATTGCAGCAGTAGTGTGTGTGTGTGTGTGTGTGTGTGTGTGTGTGTGTGTGTGTGTGTGTGTGTGTGTCTGAGCATGCATGCATTCACATGCCATCTCACGCTGACAACAGATTAAAACAAAGGTCATTTGCAGAAGCAACAATGGATCACCACAGTAGGTCATAAAATTCTAAGAATCACGGAGTGAAATATAGTTCTTTCTGATGAGTACAAGAGCTAGACAATTCCATCTTACAGGTCCTATTATAAATTATATATGGACACACAAGCACATTAATAGGGTGCACAGAGTTCATGAAAAAGAAATACCTTGGGATTTCTGGATGGAATAGTCTAACCCTTTAAAACACCAAAACAACTTAAAATCAATGTAATGGGAGTTAAAGAATACTCAAAGTTAAAGCATAAATAGAATTTTTAAGAACACAGTACAAGGAAAATAGGTAAGCTGTGCTGAAAAACATCCAAGCCCTTCAGATTACTAATTTACAGTAAAGGATCCACATTCTAAAGTGGAAATCTACTTGGGTTATCCAAAACTGTAATTTATACACCTAATCAGCTTTACAGAACCTACAAACAGATGAACTGACAACAGAAAAAAGCAGTATAAAAGCTCTTACCTGTATAAGCAACCTACCTGTATAAGACATTTCTACCCTTGTTCTTCACCTTGACCTCACTACCTTTTCTTTCTTTCATAATGAAGCCTCCCCCATTCTTAAACATGACGTCTGAGTGAGATAACAGAATCTGGCATTGTGCATCCTGCATGTCTGCCATCCCATCTGTGAAACAGATCCCGTTCTGAATTCTTTTCTTATCAGTCTCTCTAGTTTTCTGGTCACCCTTCTCTGCAGCAGTACTATTTCACTTACTAAATGCATCAATTCAAATTAAGCATCACAGGTGTCTAGCCAGGACAGTATTCCACACCTCTCTCCCCCTCTCCCTCACTCCTTCTCTCACTCTCTCTCTCTCTCACACTCTCTTATTCTCTCTATCTCTCTCTTTTACTCTTACTCTCATTTCAGTTTCCATCTTAATATGTACCCATTGGGGCTACAGCACTCTTGTACTAGCTTGTACAATTCATACTGACTGCTTTCATCAGCACAGCTTTTTCTTTTCCTTAACCATCATCTAGCATAGCTCCAGACTGCCCAACTAGGGTAGCATGTTAATGAACCCAGGGAGAAACAGGTCAAAAGATATAACGTTAAACTGACACTGAATGATGTGCAGAACAAATGCTACTAAGACTACTTACTTTGACTAGTAATAATTCATATTCTGCAGACTGAGTTTCAGTCCATTCATACATACTGACATTCATTGCCATTACAGAAATCAAATAATGATCTCTAATCTAGATACTACTATCATGGTGATATCTCTCTCTCTCTCTCTCTCTCTCTATATATATATATATATATATATATTATATATATGGGTCTACCTGAAAACACCAACATGCTAAAACACCGGCAATGAAATCACCGACACCAAAAAAACAAAAGTTCAGAAACACGAAACATCACATACCCGACAAACCACAATCCCGACACTCAACAAACAAAACAAATCCCCTGTCCAAAAACACACACACACACAACACAAGCACACCAACAATCTTACAAATCTACACTGAACTTTACATACACAACTATCTATGCACTAACCTTAACCCAAACCCTAACCCTAAGGTCTGTCATTATCGCACACTCACCTAACCTGCACCCCAACCCTAACTCACTTAACCCACCCCTATCCCTAACGTCTGTCACTATCGCACACTCACCTGACCCACGCCCTAACCCTTACTCACTTAACCCGCCCCTAACCCTACAGACCGTTGCTATCGCACACTTACCTTACCCACACCCTGACCCTAACGTCCATCCCTATCTCACACTTACCTTTATATGTCGATGTTCTCAGCATCGGGATTCTCAACTGTCGGTCTTC
The DNA here is from genome assembly GCF_019279795.1 of Protopterus annectens. NCBI lineage: Eukaryota > Metazoa > Chordata > Ceratodontiformes > Protopteridae > Protopterus > Protopterus annectens. The sequence goes on along the minus strand of NC_056732.1, from coordinate 790,727,155 downwards.
TCCATTGTCGATCTTCCGTTGTCGGTGTTCTCGTCGTCAGCGTTTCAAGATTTTGGCATTTTCAGGTAGACCTATATATATATATATATATATATATATATATATATATATATATATTTAAATTATTTAATGTTTGCTAATTAGGTAGGTAGGCTGGGTTGAAAATCTTTTTCAGTCATGACCCTGGGTCATTCAAGCAATAACAGCAGTCATTAAGAGGCAATATGCACTTAAAACAAATCAAGAACCATTATAACAATATACACTCAAAGTGGTAACAACAATATATACTAAGAAGCAAATCAAGGAATGCTATGAAAATATATACTCAAAAGCAAAAAAGTACCAGAGTAATTAATATGTCTAGATCTAGATTCATCAGTATTTGCTATGTACATTAAAAAACAGATGCCAAGAAAAACACATGGAGAATACGTATTAAGGTAATAATGTCAGTTGTGGCTGACTAGTTTTAATTAAGCTGTAGCAGCTCTGAAACAGATGAATTTTGTTTTCCTCAGTTGAGACTTGAGAGACTTAATTGAAACAAGCAAACTTTATATTTGATTGATGTTTTCAGGTAGAGAGTTTCAACAGGTGATGGCTCATTTGGAAAAGAATCTTTCACAGATAGAGACAGTAAGGGGAGGCCTACATAACAGAATAGATATCTTTGCTCAGTGACATGTGTGGGTTGTTGAAGGATCATAAAGGTAAATAACATCTGTAAACTTCTTTAGTTTTTGGTGTGTTCCAAGAAGCATTAATTAATATTTTTAATATTGATTGCCAGATTATTTTTATTGATCCAGTTCCAGATAGAGATAACATAAGTCTGACATTAATTTTGAATGTTGGAAGAAACCTTATTCCCTTTAAGGAGAACAATATCTTCAGCATAGAATGGATAGCTAGTTTATGAGAGGTCCCAAGGAAGATCATTAAGGAATACTGAAAAGGGAAGATGGCCAAGAACAGAGCATTTTGGGATACGTTTGTGAGAAGAACCTGAGATATAGGTTTATTAGGTGTAATGAGAATTAAAGTATGATTGGAGATTTAATTTTTGACCCATTGAGGACGTCATTGGAGAAACCTATCACACTTACTTTGTAGAGCAGGATGGAACAGTCAACAGTGTTGAATGGTTTACTAAGATCTAAAAATATAGATCCAGCAAGTTTACCCTGCTTCATAATGGAAAAATATATGATCAATAAGACAGATAAAATAGCTGTGGTAGTAATATAATTGGATTGGAAACCAGGTTGCCTCTGACTGAAAATGTCATACTTGGAGATATAATCAAGAATTTAGTTATAGATGAATTTTTTTTCAAGAATTTTGATGAGGGGACAAAAGATAGACTGGGTGATAGCCATTATCTGAGAAAAGGATGAAGACTTTAGGTAATGGTATAACAAAAACATGCTTGAAGCTGTTAGGAAGAATGGGGATAGTGAGGCTTAATTTAAAAGGAATGCAAGGAGTCTGCTGAGTAGTTGGCTATGAAGCCTGAGGATGTCAGGAAGAATGGCTTAGAGAAAGGGTTGATTGGATCAGTCAGTTTTCTCTAAAACTTCTCTACCTTTGTTTTAGTGATGACAGTGAACTAGAAAGGAGTGTATTGTAGGAACCTGTTCTGTGGGTTGAAAGGTGTAATATGAGGAAGATTGGAAAAACAGAGTTATTAATATGAGGTGGTGGAAAGTATTATCTTTTATTTCTTTGGGTAGAGTAGTGGAACATTTGTGACTGGAAGTACTAATTGGAAAGAGATTAGAGGAAGTTAGTAGTTTAAAATACACTGAAAGTTCTGCGTGACCAAATGTACTTTGGAGTTTTCAGCAGTGCTCAGCATTAGCCTCATTTTTTATTATTAGTTGGAAATATTTATGTTATACAGATAATATTTACATTATCAAAAAATACAAAATTAAATGACCTCATTGTTATTAGCTGGTAATAATTTAAAACATTTTATAGTGTTACTCTGAGAGAATTCCACAGACAGAAGTTTAAAAGGATGTTATTTATATTCTTGTCTTTCTGTTGCAGTTAATGCAGAGATAAAATAATAATAACCACAGTGATAACAATAACAATAATCTCAGAAGTACAAGGAACAAAGTATCCCAAACAGGGGTGCAGGGATAGATCCCCAGTCTAGGAATAGATGTTAACATTTTAATACAACTCAGGTTTGGGAGACAAATGCTATTAATTGGAACCCTAGGCTGCAATTTCCATTATGCAAAATGTCTTCTATTGTCACAAAAATGACATGTAAGAAGATGGCAGCTGTGGCACATGAGATCTCCCATATATTATGTCGAGAGAAGATAGGTCTTAAGGACGTCAGACAATGTTGTTTTCTACCAAAGCTTTCTAAGAACTGCTAATTTAACTTTAGCATATCATCAAACCCATATTGTGTTCATTTTAGCTGACAGTATTTCAGGGCTAGAAGCACATTAAGCAAAAATGGATTTTGCAGGACAAAATTTTGTTGAGAAGGAAGAGATTCCAACATAGGTTTACAGAGTAGTACTAGGCTAACTGCCCTTGCAAGCTTAGCTAATTATCCCTTGTGAGACTCAAACCCTGCACCTTGTGTTTATAAGGTAAACACCTTAACCATTAGGCCACCATCCCAACACATCTTGTATACCAAATGTGTTAGCCTTCCACAATGTTAATTTTATGAGATGAACATTATAGAGGTAAACTGTGTGGGATTTAACTTTATATTCTGTATTGTCATGTAGATGAAGACCTGTACCTTTTATAGCTACCTCTGTAAAGTAAGGGTAATAAATCAGCAAAAGCATTTTTTTCAAAGCCATCCCAACAATATTGACTGGGATTGACTATTTTTTCCATCCTAAACTGCAGATGAAACATCACAAATAACATCCTTCAAACATGTCACAAGAAGCAGCCATGTTTCAGGTGGGGTGAGCAACTGGCAGAAAACAATTTAGAAAATAAATGTACAATATTATCCTTATATCTCTGAAATAAAAAAAAATTATACATTCCGAATTCTTAGTGTCTCTGGAAGAAAGCACATATTTACATATCTAAATACCATTATGTGATCCAAAAATAATGAACATTATAACACCTCATCTTCAGCCTAGAAATTATAAACAAAAACAAAAAGCAGACCAGCTCAGGGTACAGAGATGAACTTGTATGATGAAGCTTGATAGACCTGTTGTTTTCCACTTTATCACATATTTTTATATAAAATGTGTAAGTCCTGGGTGCTCTGGAATAATATGAAAAGCTCTGGAATGAACTTACATAAAATACAGTTTCCAGTTATGAGATCACAACATGTAAAATATACCCCCATTTAAAAACTCTAAACAATCGATAGCACTTAATCTTGGTCAAACAGCCTTTGTGCCTTTGTCTTTTAGTACCATGAGTCCAATTCAAAAGAAATTACATTTCACCTTTACTGTCACATTTTACTTTATAGAAGCACTGCATAAACAAAGAAAACTGAGCAAAATTGTACTTTATCAGTGAGTAACTTGAAAAGGGTAAAATAATGTAATCAACCATGACAAGGTGAAAAAGAAACTAAGAGATACTTTAGAAGTAGCCATGAAGGTGTAATACAAATATATTACATCCAAAGAACTGTCACGTATTGGTAGAACACAAACAACAAAACAGCAGCTATTGAAAGATAATTATTACATCCCATGCAAGAATTACATGATGAAAGTATTGAAAATCCCTCTTCTGTGGAAAGATCCACATCTACAACACTAGGAAATTATTAATAACATTTCCAATGATCACTGCATCGAGGGAAAGCAAATAAAACTCCTAGTGCACCAAATGCAAACATAAACATTTTAGAATTTGTGATTATACTGACAGGTAGTATAAGTGCGACAACCCAATCATAGCCTATGTGTGTTATAGTCAGCTTCCATTCTGTAGACTATAGTCCAGTATTGGACTGTGGATTAGTAGATATATATTGTGCAAAGGCCACACTTGGGGTGTGTGTATCTGAAACCTCTCAGGTAAAGAGTATTTTCTTTTTTACTGGCTGCTGCTTCACTGTTTTTCTTCCATTGTGGAGAGTCAGACTGATGAAATGTGCTCAGTGACATATGCTGTCTAGTTTAAAATGCATGTTAGAGCTTTTCTCCCGTGGCCTCCACTGAAAAGGGGCAGCTTTTCTACCCATTTGGACCATCCTGGTAAACATTTGCAATAAATAAATATGTAATAATATATATAACATATGTTTTGTGTGTGTGTGTATATATATATATATATATATATATATATATATATATATATATATATATATATATCCATCCCTCCATCTGTCTGCTCCATGGTAATCAGCACATCAGGCAGTGAGCATGCTACAGCACTCGTTGTTTCCATAGCAGTTATATTTTTTATGGGGACAGGTTGCTACCCTAGCGGCCAATTCTCCTCCCATGTATACATATGAGGTCTGGGACACCACACTTACACACACACACACACACACACACACACACACACACACACACACACACACACACACACACACACACACACACACACACACACACACACACACACACACACACACACACACACACACACACACACACACACACACACACACACACTCACACCTAAGGCCAATTTAGAGTGCCCATCATGATTGGCACTCTAAATTGGCCATAGGTGTGAGTGTGTGTGTAAGTGTGGTGTGCTGGACCTCATATGTATACATGGGAGGAGGGTTGGATGCCGGGCTAGCAACCTGTCCCCACAAAAAATGTAACTGCTGTGGAAACAACGAGTGCTGTAGCATGCTCGCTGCCTGATGTGCTGATTAGCATGGGAACCGATAGATGGATGGATGGATATATAAATATAAATTTTTTTTTTCAGGGGGCAAGCCCTTTTGCAACCCCACACCTCCCTTACTTATGTATACTAACTGCATGGTTACACAGTCTCAGAGAAAAATAAAAACACCATGCACAGTGAATTAGTGCAGGAGTGAAAACACAATAATCTACAAATCTGGGAATAGAACATGATGCTGACCATTGTGGTCCACACATAATTTGCTAGACTTTCTTCCATAATAATTCCTATGATAAAAAATTACACCATCAGACACTTTCTATAGGCTTTTACACTTTTCTGTGAAATAAGTTACGATGAAATGAGCTTTAGTTAAAATGAGTTTTTGCTCTAATGGTCGTAATCAAATGGGTTTAGATGAAATGAGCTTTACATCAAATGATGTTTGAGCTCGAGGGGCAGTTATTAGTGAGAGAAGGGAGGTCAGCTATTCAGTACAACTATCTGAACATATGTAAATTGCTAATATATAGAAATCATAGCTGTATATGATTAGAAGAGATCATAAAGTATTAATAATTGGACATATGAGAGCATACCAGAGCAAAATGCAATAAATGCATCATAATGGGTAAAGAGTAGCCTCCATGGAAGAGAAATAACACGATAAATACAATATATACTGATTACGTCTAGTGTAACTCCTACAATAAAATGGCAGACTATGGGATTCATCTGATCTAGGTAAGACTTAGGCCAGTATGAAAGATGATGTTACTACTGCAATAATGGCCTAAGGTCATTATTGCAGAATTAAACAACTTGCTTGAAAGTACACATGCAAACGTATTAAAAAAAGACACTGATAGAAAATGTATTGTCAGCTTTTTTTTGCCCTTACCAGCCTGACCATACAGTCTCCCATGGCATCTCATGGACACATCCATTCCTCCATTCCCCCATTCTGCTTGGCTTTAGCACACCACATTTCTCATGGATGGGCTCTCCTTTCAAAGGGGGAGTTCTCTTTAATAACTGCATCTTATACCCAGGCAGTGGGATAACAGTCAGATACTGGTAGAGCATCATTGATGCCTTGTTCAGAGCTTTTTAAAGTGAAACTATCACCCTGGAGCAATATTACGTCTGAGATAAGTGCTTATACTGTTTGTTCAAGTTGGTCACTCAGAGCCACACATGAAGTGAATGGAAGTAGAATGAATCAGACCCTGTACCCTTGATTACAGGAAATAGCTCAGAGCCTCAATCCTCTTCAATAACTACCCAGTAGGTGTTCTGGTAATGGGGTAATAACTAACCATCCTCCCCCAGGTTGAGGTAAGACAGCTGTTGCCAAGTCACCCCCATACCATCCACTCCCTCTGCTTAAACCTGAGTTGCCAAGGCTGTGGTGAGGACTTTTCTGCCTCTGCAATATGCAGCCAACCAATAGTATGGTTTAGTGAGTATTCCTCAGTGCCACAACTAACTTCAATGCAGAAGTCCCACCACTGGCCCTACTCCTTCCTTCCATCCATTTCCCTCAACAATACTATCATTAAAGCTGAACCTCATAGCAAACTACTTGGCATCATAATTGACGATGAACTAAAATTTGACCTTCACATCTAAGACTACGTAAAAAAAAACAACACACTAGAAACTCAGGTTACTTTACAGAAATCCTAAATTCCTCACACCAACCTCCAAACTTTCTCTGGTTCAGTCACTCCTCCTACCTTGTTTACTTTATGCTGCTCCTATCCTAACTAATATTCAATCTACTCTATTTTCCAAACTCGGACAAACATACAACAAAATAGCCAGGTTCACCACAAACCTCCCTTACAACTCTCACCACTGTCTTGCTCTAAAGAAGCTTCAATGGCCTGAATTCTCTTAGCTACCACTTCCTCAATTACAGATCACACATTCTGTTCTCTACAATCCCTCTTTCTGCCCTTCCCTCTCCAACCTTGTATCTTACTACATTCCCCTCCATGATTTTTGCTCAACTGACCAACATCTTCTTGACATTTATAAACCCAAAATGAACTTTGGAAAGTCATTTATAAGTACTCTGTAACACATGTTTGGAACACACTGCCCCCTAACATACAAAATATCTCTCAACACCACCAGTTTAAAAGAGAGTTAAAATTATCTCCTTAATACCTGGTCCTGTCCATGCCTTGCTCCCACTTGACATCTCTGTAGTCTCTACCACCTCTCTATTTGTCTCACTCCCTTTCAATTCTATTTGAATTATATCCTTCCCTTGCTTTACCCTTCTCTAACTCCTCTCTATTTGTCTCACTCCCCTTCAGTTCTATTTGAATTATATCCTTCCCTTTTTCGTACCCTTCTCTACCCCTCTATTTGTCTCACTTCCCTTCACTTCTGTTTGAATTATATCCTTCCCTTGCTTTACCCTTCTCTAACCCCCCTCTATTTGTCTCACTCCCTTTCAGTTCTGTTTGAATTATATCCTTCCCTTGCTTTACCCTTCTCTAACCCCCTCTATTTGTCTCACTCCCCTTCAGTTCTGTTTGAATTATATCCTTCCCTTGCTTTACCCTTCTCTAACCCCCTCTATTTGTCTCACTCCCTTCAGTTCTGTTTGAATTATATCCTTCCCTTGCTTTACCCTTCTCTAACCCCCCTCTATTTGTCTCACTCCCCTTCAGTTCTATTTGAATTTTATCCTTCCATTGCTTGTACCATTCTCTAACCCCCTCTATTTGTCTCACTCCCCTTCAGTTCTATTTGAATTGCATCCTTCCCTTGCTTGTACCCTTCTCTACCCCCTCTATTTGTCCCACTCCCCTTCAGTTCTATTTGAATTATATCCTTCCCTTGCTTTACCCTTCTCTAACCCCCCCCCTCTATTTGTCTCACTCCCCTTCAGTTCTGTTTGAATTATATCCTTCCCTTGCTTTACCCTTCTCTAACCCCCCTCTATTTGTCTCACTCCCCTTCAGTTCTATTTGAATTTTATCCTTCCATTGCTTGTACCATTCTCTAACCCCCTCTATTTGTCTCACTCCCCTTCAGTTCTATTTGAATTATATCCTTCCATTGCTTGTACCATTCTCTAACCCCCTCTATTTGTCCCACTCCCCTTCAGTTCTATTTGAATTGCATCCTTCCCTTGCTTTACCCTTCTCTAACCCCCCTCTATTTGTCTCACTCCCCTTCAGTTCTGTTTGAATTCTATCCTTCCCTTGCTCGCACCCTTCTCTAACCCCCCTGTATTTGTCTCACTCCCCTTCAGTTCGATTTGAATTACATCCTTCCCTTGCTTTACCCTTCTTTAACCCCCCCTCTATTTGTCTCACTCCCCTTCAGTTCGGTTTGAATTATATCCTTCCCTTGCTTGTACCCTTCTCTACCCCCTCTATTTGTCTCACTCCCCTTCAGTTCTATTTGAATTATATAGTTCCCTTGCTTTACCCTTCTCTAACCCCCCTCTATTTGTCTCACTCCCCTTCAGTTCGATTTGAATTATATCCTTCCCTTGCTTGTACCCTTCTCTACCCCCTCTATTTGTCTCACTCCCCTTCAGTTCTATTTGAATTACATCCTTCCCTTGCTTTACCCTTCTCTACCCCCTCTATTTGTCTCACTCCCCTTCAGTTCTATTTGAATTACATCCTTCCCTTGCTTTACCCTTCTCTAACCCCCCTCTATTTGTCTCACTCCCCTTCAGTTCTGTTTGAATTATATCCTTCCCTTGCTTTACCCTTCTCTAACCCCCCTCTATTTGTCTCACTCCCCTTCAGTTCTATTTGCATTACATCCTTCCCTTGCTTTACCCTTCTCTAACCCCCCTCTATTTGTCTCACTCCCCTTCAGTTCTGTCTGAATTATATACTTTCCTTGCTCGTACCCTTCTCTAACCCCCCTCTATTTGTCTCACTCCCCTTCAGTTCTATATGAATTCTATCCTTCCCTTGCTCGTACCCTTCTCTAACCCCCCTCTATTTGTCTCACTCCCCTTCAGTTCTATTTGAATTCTATCCTTCCCTTGCTCGTACCCTTCTCTAACCCCCCTCTATTTGTCTCACTCCCTTTCAGTTCTATATGAATTCTATCCTTCCCTTGCTCGCACCCTTCTCTAACCCCCCCTATTTGTCTCACTCCCCTTCAGTTCTATTTGAATTATATACTTTCCTTGCTCGTACCCTTCTCTAACCCCCCTCTATTTGTCTCACTCCCCTTCAGTTCTATTTGAATTACATCCTTCCCTTGCTTTACCCTTCTATAACCCCCCTCTATTTGTCTCACTCCCTTTCAGTTCTATTTGAATTCTATCCTTCCCTTGCTTTACCCTTCTCTACCCCCCACTATTTGTCTCACTCCCCTTCAGTTCTATTTGAATTCTATCCTTCCCTTGCTCGTACCCTTCTCTAACCCCCCTCTATTTGTCTCACTCCCCTTCAGTTCTATTTGAATTCTATCCTTCCCTTGCTCGCACCCTTTTCTAACCCCCCTCTATTTGTCTCACCCTCCTTCAGTTCTATTTGAATTCTATCCTTCCCTTGCTCGTACCCTTCTCTAACCCCTCTCTATTTTTGTATGCTTGTATGTGGACTGGAACTTTTCTCCTCGGTTCTCCACTGAAAATTAAACTTGGCTCAGCTGGACTAACCCAGTTAACAAATGTCAAATAAATATAAATATATTTCAAGCATTAGCATCCTTGAACTGTGTCAGTTGTTCAGCAGGTTGAACACTTTAATAGCAGAAGAGATGTTTGATGATTGTGTCCTACTGTGAACACTACTGGCAATGCAGGACAGGATGGGAAGGGTGCGGCAGTCCTGGAATGTGTCATTCAAATATCATATTTAATGTTGTGGTCATCTCTTTGCTCTGGCAAAGGTTAACATTATTTGAATCTGATTACTTTTTTCAGGTTATGGTACACATAAAGATTTCATTGTAACTATTCAAAACACATTCCAAAGAAAAAGAAAATGAATGCATGCTGTTAGCTAATACAATTCACAGTTAGCTGTTAGTTTTCTACCATTTCAGGTTTAAATATATATGAATATATAGTAGTCCATAAAACATATTTTCAGAAATACCATGCAATTTTTTGTTGTTTTTCTTTCGGCGTTTCCTGGTTAGGGGTCGCCACAGTGGAACTCCGGTCCGCTAATGATTGGCTGTAGATTTTTTATGGGTGCTGAGGTGCCAGCACGATGCCCAACCTTCAACAAAGGCACGCCCATTCTACGCATGTCTTTCGAATGCCACTCGACCGTGGGGAGGACATTATTGTAATTAAAGAGACACTGAGAAAAAATAGGAAATAAACAGCAACCTGTCATATGCAGATGGAGAGTGATGATTAAGTCATAGGTTTTGAAATTTTTTATAAAAAATGTATTTGTATGTAGACAATATTAAGTGTTATTCTGTTTCTATTGTAGCAAGGCATGATGGGCAGCTTTACCATGTATAGCATCTCAGATAATAATCCAAACCATATCCCTACAGTATTTGGTAAAGTCCTACAACAATAAGAAAAGTATAAAAAAGTATGAAGGAATGTGGTACTTGTAAAATTACAAGAAAGAATGCATTTTAACAAGGATTGTTGAGAAGATTTTGAAAATTAGTTATGTCATCATCTTCACTTTAAGACAAATTGACATATACAAGATAAAGATGCCTGACGTTTTGCTGAACTGTACAAAAGCCAGCTAGTTATTCTCAAAAGGAATGCATACTGTAATAATATAAAGCAAACAAAATGAGTTCTGAAATGTTGTCCTACTATTTTATACAGAAAAAGTAACACAACAAAACTAATGGTATCATTATATATAATTACTGTTGCTTTAGTGGTAACTAAATTGCAGCACATTTTATAGGTTAAGTCTATTACTGCATATTCAAAAGAAATAAAAAAAAAAAAGATTTAGGCTGGGGTTCATGAACACCTGCTCATCACACTGACCTGCAAGGAATATGCGATTCAGGAAATGGCAGTACAGATTGTGGCCAGCTGCAAAACAAGAGTTACCAGCAGAATATGCAAGTGATCACATGATCAACCATGCTGTTATGCTATGAATTCTAGCACATGCTGGAATACAGCCATAAGAAAACTTTAAATAAAGTTAGGGATTGTTGCAGTCACTGTAAAAACCTATATCTACAAGAGAATCTCATAGAAAGTGCTGCTGCCAGATGTCACCCTCAAATGAGTAAGGTTTTTAGATAATTTTTGACTTACTATGGTCTGTAGGAAATAGAAATAGTCGACCATTATAGGGTGGACAGGGACACCTTATAGGAAATAATAGACATCGGCCGGCCCAATCTGAGGCTCTCAGGGGACTAGAGGAGAACCAATCCCGGGGATACTAAAGTATGTGGACATTTACATCCTTTAACTACAGGGATGTTTCTGTTGGAGATGGTCTTGGCAGACAGAGACAGGCACAATATGCCATGGCACTGGTTAACAGGTAGAGAATTGCACATACACTCAGTACTTAATTAAATTGACAACTAAGCAGATACAAACAGTCACACCTATGCATACAAACAAACCAGACTTTGCTTACCCATGCAATGTCTGGCTACTGTGAGCATCAGACATAGGCAATCCCAGGCTAGGACGTTCTTAGAAGCAGTAGCAAAGGTATATGATCAACATGTCACAAAGAAATAGTACAATACATAAACAGAAGAAAGCAGGAGCTAAAAATCAATTACATGACTATCATAACACTAACTGATATATCCAGCAAATACAGCAACCAATGATGGTGCATTCAGACAAAACAGGCTGCTGACTGCCTATGTATTTCCTGGCCACTCTGTACATTACACATGTCAAAAAACCTCACAGGTTGTAGGGCAATCTCAGCATCATCTGCACAGATGAATGACCAAGATGTCTACACAAGTATGAGTACAGAACATAAACAAATAAAGATACAAATAACAGTTTGCAGTTGTACAGTACAAAGAAGCAGTTTTACCTAAACCATGCATTACCTGCTCATTGTGTGCATCAGAAATGAGCAGCCCAAGTGAGATACTCCTCCAGAGGGCAGGGCACTCTCAACATGATCTAATTAAGTGGGTGAGCAAACACAAGAACTACTACTTGTACTACAGAAGGTAAACAGAAAAAATGAAAACTGATTACATATTCAAATAAATACAAGCCTTTTGACTAACCATGCATTGGCTAGCTACTCTGCATATTAAACACAGGCAATCCTAAGTCACAGATTGTGCAAAAGGCAGGGTAGACATAATAATATGCATAGTGTGGGGGATGGTTACAGAAGGACAAGTCTTACACAGACGGAGTGTGACAGAGGTCAGCTAATAGCAAGTATACACTCCCAGGGCCAGTTTCTCCAGATGTGATCATGTCATGTCCATTTTGAAGTGAGTGTGTGTGTGTGTGTGTGTGTGTGTGTGTGTGTGTGTGTGTGTGTGTGTGTGTGTGTGTGTGTGTGTGCGTGTGTGTGTGGGTGTGTGTGTGGGTGTGTGTGGGTGTGTGTGTGTGTGTGTGTGTGTGTGTGTGTGTGTGTGTGTGTGTGTGTGTGTGTGTGTGTGTGTGTGTGAGAGATGTCATGGTCAGTGTGAGGTGTACTGCATGTGGGTCTGCAGAGACCCAGCTACAGCACCCATGCCAGCACTATGGCTTGGCATCCTGGACATGTGTGAGAGACATGCACATTAGAGGATCAGAAAAATCAAGTTTGTTACAGATGCCCCATCTATGTGAACTACCTCTGCCTGGAGTTGCTCTATTTCTACAACCCTGACTAGAAGTTGGAGTGCTAGCTGAACATGAACGATGTCAGCTGGATGAGTTGTCATCATGGCTATGTCCACTGCTATGACCACATGGACCAACACGTCTCCCACTGAATTAGTAGTAGAAGTGCTACCACTGCAGGAGCTGGATCTGGCACATCCACAGCCATATCGGTTGACATCTGATGATGTACCAACAGACAGGCCTCACAGATGCTGACTGCACCCCAACAGACAATACAGAACAGACACTGCATAGTCTAGTGTGTCATCTGTGCTGTCCAAGGAGTCTCACACACACATGGTTCATGCAGTCTTGTATGTCAGAATGCATGCCATACATTGCTGCTTCTGTTAAGGGTCTGGTGAATTTGCCTGTGCTTCCACTATGGTGATGCACATATGTTGAGTGGCAGCTACTGACACTCAAACCTTAAGGTGATAGCAGTTTACCTTCTCTGAGCACCTCTGCTGACACCCCATGTATGTCCATGTCTGCAACTAGGATCACAACACTACCCTGATCAATTGTGTCCCCATCAGTCTCGCCACTCTTGGATGGTTCTGTATCATGGATATGCATAGGCATACTGAATATGTCCATATTGTGGTGAGGGGATGTGCGAACCACACTCCCCTTGTCTGACATCACCCTACAACACCACACTGTGTCTGTTCATCACTGCCATCATTGTCAGAAGACAATGTTCATCCACCATCACATAGGAGTAAAATGGTGCCAGACAATGTTTCACCATTGAATACACCAAAACAAACTGAAATACAACAGAAATAAACATAATATAATACCTGTGCCAAAACAACTCAATCACACATGCGGATGTTATAATCTCTTTGAATAATACTCATAACTGATACATGTAATTTTGATCATACCATGTGCAGATGGTCATTGTAGCTCAATGCCAGATAAACCTGGACATGTAATCAATAGAAGTAGTATAAGCATAGAAGTGACTATCAATTATAAAGGTGGACATAAGAAATATTTAAATGGCATACCTGGGGCATCAATAGTAGAAATTATGTGGGTCTGCTCCACCTCTATCCCATCATCCAACACAACACTGTGAAACTCTTCCGAGCTGCCTGTATTCCTAATAGTTGACAGGAACTCCTCCATCTCAGTGAGTAGTGGTTCAGTAGACAGACCATCACCAGTAGCCTATAATTCCCATTCCACAGCATTTGCTCTGACAGTGGCCTTCTTAAACATGTTACATTCCATATATTAGACCATGTGGTATACACAGCCTGGCTATTGACAGTATTGGCTTTGTTGACCACCTACCACCAGACACAGTCACAGAAGGGCTTGTTGAAGGCAAGTAAATCAAGTAGCCATCCACCATGGAGATACACTGCCTGTATTCACAGGATCATAGGATCATAGGAAGTTACTAGGCTATTGGCCCTGAGGCCCTTACAAGCCTAGCCAAAAATTTAGCCCATGTTCCAACAAGTCAGCACCCTATGCTACTGTCCAGCAGGGACACAGGTGGAATCTCAGGAGTGTATTTTCTGTTCCCCATCCAGTTATCTAGGTTGTGCTTAAAAAGGGTTAATGAGGTACTCTGCTTGACATGCAGAGGGAGTCTGTTCCACAAAAGAGGAGTCTCTGTGACACAAATCTGTCCTGCCAACAAGTCCTATTGATGTCACAAACCAGGTTGAGATTGCATGTGGGGGTTACTCAAATGCAACTTGACTTGTGGATATGCATCAGTCCCTCATTCTCAACATCTGGAAAAGGAGGCTTCCTTGTGGATGACCCCATCTGGCTTTTGGATTTGGGAGACATCCCTGTTTTGATGTAAACAAAAATGGATATTACAACACAACATAACACACATGAGTAGTGCAGATTGTTATACTTATGGAACAAAATATATCAGTATGTATTCAGTGAGTAGCATTGTAGAAACAGCAGTCTAAAAGCAATGCAACAAACAAAACATTACACATTAAACATGGAGGTGTAAAAGATGTTAATACAGCCTGCACTGTAATATCCCATATGTAGCCCCCAAAAATGTATAAACTACAGTGGACAGCAAACAATAGCAGATGTAATAATATGCAATGACCAAGCAGGAAAAAACATCAGAAGCAGACAAACAGTGATTAATGTAAAAAAAAAAAAACTACAGAACTCGGTTAGTGTCAGTCTAAACTTTTAAACACGTTACAATAACCTGAAAGAACTCTGTAGTCACAAATGTATGTTTTGCCTGAGCAAAGTCATTTGAAGTATGAAGTACTTTTCAGATTACTTGAACAGACTTTTTGAAACCCTGCAGGTAGATATCACAAATATTTATCAACATACTAAGAATGAGCAGTATGGAAGAATACATACCTTACAGATTTCTAACGCTATGCTAGGTAGTTGTGTATCGACACTGTTATCAGCACTTGGGAAATATTCACTAGCACAATGGGAGTTCCATAGTCCATGTCATGCTTATGTTAATTATCTCTCAACTCATTACCATTTCTGAATCACTCACTTTGCATGATGTGCTGGGAAAATAAACATGGTATTGCTTCATACATGATGACATGCCAATTTCCGAGCAGTTAAAGAACAGGGATTAAAAGACTTGTCTAGCTAATGCCTTGCAAATGTGTCTCATTAGTTATACTGGGAAGTCAATGGGGTGGTATTTATTTATTTATTTTATTTTACATTTGACACTGGTAAGTGTCCAGCTGGGCTGGAAGCCCATTTTCAGCTGCAAACCAGGGAGAAAAACTCCATTCAACAGCAACAGTTTTATATTTATAAAGAATAATGCAAAAACAAATAGCAAAAATAAGACAGTGGTAACACAAACAACTAGCCGCGGAATGGAAGCACAATAAGTGTAGTGTATATATACAGATACTGAACAGAGTAAGGCACGAGTTACTTATCAGCAGTATTAGGTTAGAGTATACACAGAATCTGATAGATGGTACTAGTAGGCACATCATAATAGTAGACCCATAAACCAAGCAGGTAAAGTAATATAAAAAAACCTAGTCAAGGTTGGAGCAAAGACAGATCCAGTGATTGTAAAGACATTCCCTGAGGCTTTGTTTGAATTTGGAGGTTTTGTTTAGAATGAGGATGTGCTGAGGTAATAGGTTCCAAGACTTATATATTTTGTTGGAGTACAGTGAGTCTCCAAAACTGTTTAGGTATTTGGGTGGTTTTAGCAGAAGTTTGTCAGAAGATCGTAAGTCTCCAATGTTAGTGTTAGCTTGAACTAAGTCTTTTAGATCAGGACAGTTATTTGGTTTGTTCACAATTGTGTAGGCAATGGTGAGTTGGTTGAGTTGAAGTAGATTGGATAGCTCTATCCAGTTGAGCTTTTTTAGAGCTAGGCAGTGGTGATCCCTACATGGAATGTTGGCAACAAATTTGGCTATTTTATTATAGCATGACTTTAGAAGGTTTAGATTGGTTTTATGTAAGTTGGTTAAGATTTGTGAGGAGTAGAGAAGGGTGGAGAGAAGCACTGATGTGGTGGTGGATAGTCTGGAGGTGCTGGTAAGATAAGGTTTAGCTCTATAGAGTTGACCTAATTTTATATGGACTTCTTCTTATAGTCATTGCTATGTGTTAGTCAAGTTTTAGTTGATTGCTGATTATAACACAGAGGTGTTTGGTCTGTTCTATGGGTTTGATTGCAGTTTGCTTAGAGGAATAGATGGTGAGTGGAAGGTTATAGTTAGTAGTCCTGTTTTTGGTGAAGACCATGAACTTTGTTTTTTTTTTGGGTTGAGGATGAGTTAATTTTCAGCTAGGTAGATTTCTATGTCTAGTAGGGATTTTTATGTTTTATTATGAAGATCGAGGATAGTGGGAGCAGAGCAGATGAGGGCGGCATCATCTGGATACTGGACTAAGGTGGCATTCTTAGTGGCAGTGAGGAGATTATTAGTGAAAATGGTGAAAAGAAGGGGTGCTAAAATGGAACTTTGTTGAACTCCTACACATAGTCTGAAGGGGAGAGAGGTTGTTGTTTTATTTGGTGGCTTGTTGTCTATTGGAGAGGTAACTGTGATACCAGCGAAGGAGTGAGGAACTTAAGTTGCATGAGGCAAGTTTGTTTAAGAGTTTTTGATGGCAGACAGTGTCAGAAGCTTTTGACATGTCTAGAAAGACTGAGGAGACTAGAAGGCCTTTGTTTTTAATGAGGTTTACTGTGTTGGTGAAACTGATCAGAGCAGTAGTGTTGTTGTGCTTGGGTCTGAATCCATGTTGAGAGTTGGATAGCATGTTGTTAGTAAGTAGGCAATCAAGTAGCTGATGGTGGGTGCATTTTTCCAGAATTTTTGCTAGGGGGGGGAGAGCAATGGGGCAGTAGTTAGAGAACTCAGTGGGTGGGCCACCTTTGTAGAGTGGTATGATGTATGAGATTTTCCAGATTGTAGGGACATATATTTCTGAGATGGAACGATTAATGAAAATGCAGATAGGATAGCAGATAGAAGGAGGAGATAGCTTTAAAAATTAATTTGGGAGAAGTTCAGCAGCAGGGGAGGAGGGTCTAAGCTTTGTAAGAAGTGTTTTTATGTCGCTAGTCTGGGTGGGTGATAAGGAGAAAGAGTTAGGGGAGTTGGTGGAATTTGGGATGGTTAGTGGTACAATGAGGTTTGTAAGAGGGATGTTATAGAGTTGATGAAATGTGGATTGAATTGAGAGGCTAGACTATCTGAGATTTTCGAGGTGGTTGGGGGTGGGGTGGAAGATTTGCCGGGCTTTAGGATGTGGTTAATGCTTTGGCAGAATTTTGCGGGTTTGTGGGTATGTTTCTGCTGAGAGTTAAGGAAAAAATATTTTTTGTCAAGTAAAATCTGTTTTTGGCTTGATTCCATACTTGTTTAAATTCTAGGAGGTCTGTTGAGGTTTTGGTTTGGCGGTAGGTTGAAAAGGCTTTATCTCATTTTAGTAAGGTCTTGAAGTTTCCTGATAGCCATGGCAGATGTTTGGATTTGGTACAGATTATCCTGATGGGAACTAAGTTGTCGAGAATATTCAAGAAAGCATCATTGAAATATTGGACTGCAAGATCGGGTTGGAGGTTTTTTAGAGGGATCCAGTCATAATGCTGGAGAAGGGAGTTAAATAGCAGGGCAGAAAAGTTTTTTTTTTGTTGCAAATGAGTTCGAAGTTGGTATTTTTGGGGGAGTGAAATTTCTTTCTGAAGATGAAGGTTGGTGCATAGTTACTAAGGGTGTCAGGAAGGCAGCCTGCAGAGAAGTCTGAAGTAGAATTATTTATAAGACTCCAATCTAGGATGGATTGTTAGAATGTTTTTTGGTGTGGGTAGGAGACCATATGGTTTGGGTGAAGTTATAGAGGTTTATAAAATTAAAGGGGTTTTCAGATGAACATGTAAGCCAGTCTAGGTTGAAGTCACCAAGGACAATGGTTTCCTGGGTGAAGTTAATGGATATCCAGTACAAGAGGTTTTCTATTACGGTTAAGTTGTTCTCTGGGAGGAGGTAAGTAGCTATGATAGTTAGAGTTTTGTGGGAGTTTACTTTTAAAGGCGAGTTGCTGTAAGTTCTATGTTGGGGAGGTCAGGAGGGGTACAACTGAGTTGTTCTAAGTTGAGGGTGTCTTTGAAAAAGATAGCTACACCCCCACCACATTCCATGGCAATGAGAATTACACTTTAAAAGGGCGTATAAGCCAAAGAAGTCTTAAAAATAAATTTTAAATTATATTGGCTTTGACTTAGAATTGAACCTAGATGCAGATATTTGTCAACTTATTGATTGTAAAATTATGTGAAGTGGCTGTGCACACAACTCACATATATGATGAAGATCACTAACAATGTGGCTGAAACCTAAAACATATATATAATATAAAAACTATTGTTTTTATTTATGCCAGCCTTTAAGAAATTCTGTGAAGAAATGTAGTGCAATTAAGTAATGCACAACAGATGCTATCAGTAAATCTGACTTGCAGACAGTTCTTTCTACCCTTACATTCTTTATCATCTTCACATTTCCATGTGATACATGCAGCCCTGGTCATGAACTGTACTCAGGGTTATCAGATGTAGGTATGGTTCCAGTCATGTACACATCTGCAGTCTTCCCCTTACTCACTTGCCGTGTCAGTCCCCTGTAATGCTACTAGTTAATACACAAAATGCAGAAGCTTAAGTCTGGTTTTATCTTGTGTGTGATTCTAAGGTACTATCATTGACAATGGTTTATTTTTTTATGTGGCACCAATGCCTTCTGTAATACTGAAACAAAATGTACATAACGACAACACATAGAAACAACAAAATCATGCAAGGAATTATATGTTTGTCTGTCAGACTAATTTTATGAATGCTACAACCATCCCTGAGTGCAGGCCCAGAGGTGGGACAATGTTTTTGAAATGTAGCAGATATTAACAGGAGCCGGCATGTAGATATAGTGATCAGCACACATGACAAAGTGATACTGCCATGTTCTCACCTAAACTAGACTGTGATGTCCCCTCTTTGGTCAGTAATCAATTAGCCTCAGTACTCACACTGACACTTCAGAGAGATGTTCACTTGGAATACAAATGGATACATGCAGTTTTTCCAGATACAAACCTCTCTGCATAGGTTCATAGGTGTGTACTAGGCTAATGGCCCTGAAGCCTTTACAAGCCTAGCCCAAAATAATTGCCCTGGCACCATGCCACCCGATGTTAGTTCACAGTATCTCTATCCTGTAGGGCAACTGGAGTGATCAATGGGGTGGACTTTCTGTTACCCATCCACTCATCGAGATTTATTTTGAAGAGGGCCAGTGAGGTGCTCTGCTTGATATGAATGGGAAGCTTATTCCAGAGTATGGGCAGTGTTTGTGAGATGAACCTGTCTCTCCAGCAAGTTCTGTTGATTGTGGTAATGAGGTTGTGATCTCTGGAGAGTGTGGCCTGGGGGGACTGGGGTTTCTTTAGGTGTAGCATTTCAAGTAGAGCTGGGTCAGACATGGCTTTGTAAGTCAAGCAGAGATCACCTCTAAGTAGATGATAAGAGACTGAAATTTCTTAAGTCTATCCATGTATGCGATGCGAAACCTTTGTTTATAAGATGTGCCATGTAGAAGGACTTTCTGACCACAGTGGCAATGTGGTGGTCGAAGGTGAGGTGGCTGTCGACCTGGGTGCCCACATCTTTTATGATCCCTTCAGTGTTTAGTGGGCTCCCATCGACATGGTAATTTGTGAGAACTGAGATTTTCCAAAGGGAATGATAACGCACATGCCCCACAATAAATAAATAAATAAATAAATAAATAAATAAACAAACAAATAAATAAATAAATAAAATCAATTAAAAAAATACACTCCACACATAACTCTCCTCTTTGCAAATGTGTGTTTATTATTACACACGTGATTTGGTTCAGTTAGCCAAACAACATTATTAAGTTATCACACACCCTTTATGTTATGAGTATCCAAATTTCCCACATTCTGTGTGCATATGCAATGTTAGCTTGTGAAGAATTGGATAGCTATGGTCCTGTACCACTACTACCTCCATCCTCATTCCTTAATTAGTCCCCCAGTGTCTGATCCTGTGCTCATCACTGTCCTATTAGTCCCATTTCATACGTTTAATCTGATAAAAAATGGCATATTATTGAGAAATATCTTCTTCTGTACTCAGCATTTGGCATCAAACAGCAAAGCATTCTACTCATTCTTGTCTTATGGCAAAAACTCAAAAATAGTTATGTATGTGCTAATATTTTGCAATCAGTCACACAGATGAGCTTGGCAGCAGTAAGCACACAGTAATTCTGACAGACTGAAAGTAATGTCAGTGGTCTCACTTGTATATGCTTTATTGGGTCAATGTGTGCAATAAATGAGGAGTCCATTCCAGTGCACTCAGTACACTGCATTATGCAGCTGAGGATGAAATTCTCTTACATTTTCCTTTTCAGTATCACAGTGCCTTTTATTGAACTTGTACATTGAAGAGTGCAATAGTAATATCAGTTGCTTGACAGAAAACATAGGAGAAGAGTGAATCTCAAAAAATGCTCTTCTTTTTGCAGGGAGGTAAGTCCCTCAGCACCTCCATGTGGGGGGAGGGCAAACCCCCTACATCCCTGAACACACACACACACACACATATATATATATATATATATATATATATATATATATATATATATATATATATATATATATCAACTCCAAGATTGCCATACCTTGGGAAAGAAGAAAATATTCCAAGAAATGTCATCCCAGACTTAGTATATACAATTCTGTTCCTTCAGCCATTCAATTTCCAGTTTTGAGACTCGCTTTAGTGGGTCCTGATATTTCAGTTGGTTACTACTCCTCGCACTAAGGTACTTAACCCTGCTGTTAAACAGAAACTAATACTGATAAGAGTATGAGGAAACAGTTACTATTAGAAGTATAACAGTTCCCATGCTTTAATGTAATCTTAAGAGGATGTTTCAGTTGTCAATACGGTATATTGTGAATTGTGATCTTTGATGGTGTTTAGTTCACAAAGCACATTGCCCACTCCTTCATACATATGTCAAGCTTCCTTCATCTTTGTGCTTTCTTCCAAATCTGATATGACAACAGTTAGTATACAAGGTTAGTAAATGCAGAGTGAGGTAAGCATGAGTTCAAATCTTGTAGAGAGTGTGTGTACAAAGGTAACTGGCAAGGTTAGCTTACTCAATGGATGTGATATGTACAATTTTACTTACTGGTAAAATTTACACAGGTTGAAGGTTTTTATCCTCGAGTTACAAAATGAGTGACCTGTAGATTGCATGCTGATTGGAGGAGAAGCATTCTCCAGCAGGGTGTTAATCTACAGGTAAACGCCCACTGAAAAATTAATCTGCTATTTCACGGCAGCATAGTAAGCTACTGTGGAGCTCAGACTGAAAATAATCGAACAGCCAGCATGATTTTATACTTCCTCAGCAGTGCTTTTGCCTTTTAGCGAGTGTAAAATATATAAAAAAAGAAACTTAAAAAATAAAGTGGGGGTGTGTTTATGTCTGTGTGTGTGTGTATGCATGCATGTGAGTGAGAGTGAGATCAATCAAGCCATTATTTTATACTCACTAAGCAGTGCTTTTGCTGTTTAGCAAGTGTAAAAACTAAATGAAATAGAAAAAATTGTATTAGTGTGTGTGTGTGTGTGTGTGTGTGTGTGTGTGTGTGTGTGTGTGTGTTAATATTTCTCTATGTGTGTGAGCATTTGTGTGCTTGCATGCACGAGAGTGAGGTGTGTGTGAAAGAAAGAGAGAGAGAGAGAGAGTGAGGAGTGAAAGTGGTCAAGCACTGGCGGCAGCAGCTGTTAAGAGGCTTGCATACCTTTTGACCTCTTAGTTCAAGATGTTTGGGCAAAGCCTAAAATAAAGGGAGAAGAAAGGCTCAAAATAGGAACGTATTTTATGTATTGCTGTGACAACAAATCACAAAGTTGCTTGAATTATAGGATTTGTGTTAGTATGCCTTTTCTGAAGTGCAAGTGTTTATGTGCATGAGAGAGAGACTGAGTGAGATCAATAGACCAGTGGCAGCAGCCATAAAGAGGTTTGCATACCACTCAACCTTTTAATTCAAAAAATCTTGATAAAGCTTGAAATAAAACTGGAACAAAGGCTCAAAAATAGGAACAAATTTTAAACGTTGTTCTTAAAATTACAAATTAGCTTAAATAACAGGATTTGTGTTAACATGAATTTTTCTGAAGGAAATAAAGTCTGACAGTCAAATGTATGTCATTATTTAGTGACTTCAATCTCCAATGACTTGCAATAAACCATACATTTTAGGAATCTTCTTCTTCTTCTTCTTTTAGCTTTCCCCAGTTAGGGGTCACCACAGCGGATCACCGTCCGCTCATGATTAGCAGTGGAGTTTTACAGTGTCGAGTTGCCAGCCTGGTGCCCAACCTTCCACAGAAGGCACACACATGCACACACTCACACCTAGGGCCAATTTAGTGTGTCCAATCCACCTACAGCATGTCTTTGGGATGTGGGAGGAAACCGGAGCACCCGGAGGAAACCCACGCAACCACAGGGAGGACATGCAGACTCCGCACAGAAGGCACCCCAGCCGAGGATCGAACCGGAGAACCTCTTGCTGTGAGGTAGCAACACTAACCGCTGCACCACCGTGGCCGCCCCACCACTGTGGCCGCCCAGGGACCAAAAAATAGAGTATATATCTAGATTTTTTAAATGCTACATTTTGGATGTAAATGCTTCCTCCAACACCATTTACATATACTACAGCAACTTTGAAACATTAGGCAAAGGAACTATTTTACATAAAAAATATATTAAAAAAAATACAGTAATATAAAAAATAAATAACTAAAACACAATAATTTTAAAAACAGCCCATTTTCTAAGTGCAATAATGCCCTCGAGGGTGTGTGTTATTGTGGAAATAATGTCCTTCCAGGGGTGTACAGGCCCTCTGCCTGTGGCGCTGGGCCACAGAGTACCCCTGGGCAGGTGTTATTTCCACATTAACACACACTCTGTTGGGCATTTATTGCTTGCATGTTGTACTACCTTTTAAGGGAGGCCATATGGATTTCAGCAATCTGTTTCAACAGTGTGCTTTAACATAAATCTGCTATGATTCCCCAATTTGGTGGTAGTAGTCAGTAAACACATCTACAGAATGTAAAGTGAGGTAGACAGGAGTTCAAATCTACCAGAGTTTGTGTATAAAAGAAACTGGAAACAGGGGGGACTGGCTTACTCAAGGGATGCGATATGTACAATTCTAGTTGCAGGTAACAGTTACACAGGTGGAAGGTTTTTATCCTTCAAGAGTTGTACTAATTTTTAAAGGAGCCCAAATGCATTCTGACATCTTGCTCAGGAAATCCCATCAGATATGTGTTTCTTAACAACTGTGTTATGACTTTTTCTGTGGCATCAACAAATCGTACACAGGTATAGAGAAAGTAGAGTAAGGTAGGCAGGTGTTCAAATCTGCAATTTGTACTTAGTATAAGTCTGTAAGTAAATAACAGGCAGAGTTATGTTACTCAGGACATATGATCTGTACCATTGGACATAGCAATAACATTAACACAGGTTAAGGGTTTTGATCCTCCAAGTATTGTTCTCCCTTTTAAAGGAGCCCATATACATTTAAACACCCTGCTCAAGATATTACTTCTAATGTGTGATTTCTGAACAGTATTATATAACTTTTTCTGTCATCTCAGCAGTTACTGCACAGCTCTGCAGACTGCAAAATTGGGTTGGCGTTTATTTAAATTTATCAGAATGTAACTACTATGACATATATTGTCACCTGATAATAGGTAGGACTATCTTACGCCACAGATGTACACAGTTCCACTTAGTGCTAACATTTACACATGCAGAGGATAGGGATTCCCCAGTTGCTATATTTTCTTGTGAGGAAGGCCATATGTATTAAAACACAGTTTTCAAGTTGACAATTCAACTGTGTACTTTTTGACATTTCCTATGACTTCCTCTGCGACATGGACAGAATGTAGATTGAGACAGACAGGTGTTCAAATCCAGCAGTGTGTACCCATTATGACTGTTTCAGAAAAGGAAATGTTAACAGACAGAAATGGTTTTACTTAACAAATGTGATCGTTGCACAATCCTACTTAGGGATTACATTTACTGAACAAATGTAATTGTTGCACAATTCTACTTAGGGATTACATTTACATAGGGAGAGGCTTTGGATCCATCAAGGGTTATATTCCCTTTTGAGGGGACCATTTGTATTCCAACACAATGCTCAAGGTATTCCTTCAAATGTGTGCTTTCTAAAAACAGTGATATAACATCTTCTTCTGTGGAGTCATCAGTTAGTGTACAGGTCTAAAGAATGTTGACTTACACAGGCAGGTGTTCATTCCAGTAGCGTGTAAATTGTATTACTTTGTTTAAAAGTAAGTGATAACAGGTAGGAATGGCTTACTCAATGTATCTGAGTATAGAGTTCTAATTAGTGGTAACACTTTTACAGGTGCAGGGTTTTGATGCCCAAGTTGATACTCTCCCCTTTAAAGGATACCCTATGCATTCAGCCACAATAATCAGATTACCCATTCAGCTGTGCTGCTTTCTGACAACTGTGTTGTGATGTCTTCTGTGGTTTCAGCAATTACTGCACAAGTGTATAGACCATGAGTTACATGGGTATGCGTTCACATCAAGCAGTCAATACCTTGTATATGCATGGAATGGCTTAGTCAACATATGTAATACTTGTGTTTTATTTATGGGTGATTAATTTTGATCCCAATAAGTGCTGTACTTTCTTCTAAGCATACTCAGTTTAAAAATGCATGTTTTGCATCTTCTGTTGCATTACTGTTAGAACAAAGCAGCATCAGTATAGAATGGTTGGGAATACCAACTGTCATTTTTCATCCTGTAGCAAAACCTGATGAGAATTTGCCTTCAGCCACATGGCTTTGCTGGTTGTTGTGCAATGGAGGTTAGAGACAATGCATGGAGGACAAGAGTATTATAGGCCTGTACACAAATTTATTGTCTCAATTCTTGCAGCTTTCACAGTTCAGCATAACCCTGATGTGATGTTGCAACTGTGTCTGAGGCATGTTGAGCATTGTGATCTAACAATTACCATTGTTTGTTGCATAATTCTAAATTCACTAGTCATTTCCCAATAATGTTGACACACATCCTTCAGGTGTGTATTTTCTCACTAGTGTTGTACCATTTTGGTGTGGAGGCATTAGCTAATATACATCTCATGCAATTTTGACAGAGGTAGACAGGCTTTCCAGTCCCATCTGATATGCACTGAAGCTGAGTATGAAACAAGTGTTGATAGACAATAATGACTTAATGCACAGATGTATTGGAATTCTTTCCCCTTGGATATGACCCTTTCAAAGGTGTTGTTTTTCTCATAGTCTTATTCATTCAGACACATACTTGCTGATGGACATCCTGCATATGAGTATTTTCTGGCAAGATTTCTATCACAGTACAGGTTTAATGATGTGCCCCACATCTCCCCTGTACATACATCTTACCTGTTATCATTTCCACAATTCCAACAAAATAAAAAACTCTCTGTGTTCCTTATGGTTCCCAACAGTTCACTCCATATATCTGTTCAATTAAATCCACAAAATGCATGTATTCTCAAAAGCCCATTTACAAGCGAAAATTGAAATGCACTTTAATGACCAAAAAAGTCATTTTATATATATATATATATATATATATATATATATATATATATATATATATATATAGATTCACTTTATATCCTTGAAATACTGAAATATCCAAATTCAGTATTTCTAAACTATAAAGTTGAATTTTTGAAACCATGAAAACTCAGAACCATGAAATTCAAAATCTCGCACACCGGCGATTTTGAATTTCACTCTTCTACTGCACACACACACACACACACACACACACACACACACACACACACACACACACACACACACACACACACACACACACACACACACACACACACACACACACCATCCTCCCCACACAAAAACACATCCTCTCTACTACATAAAAGCACCCCACACCCCCCCACTTATATATTCTCACTCCGAGGTCACACTACACAAAC
Source organism: Protopterus annectens (assembly GCF_019279795.1). NCBI lineage: Eukaryota > Metazoa > Chordata > Ceratodontiformes > Protopteridae > Protopterus > Protopterus annectens. The sequence goes on along the minus strand of NC_056732.1, from coordinate 790,700,862 downwards.
ACACACAAAACACCACCACACAAGCTACATTCTCCTCGCACACACACATTACAGCAACAAAACACACTGACACACACCAAAGCCCCCACCCAAAACCCTTAACACATACACACTTACCTGAATCCATAACCATAGCAAAACCTCAGAAGCACGGAATTCCAAACTGCCAGTATTCGAGGTTTTGAATTTCGTGCTTCTGAGCTTTCGCTGTTCTCAGGATTCCACTTTATGGGCTTGAAATACTGAATTTCAATATTTCAGTATTTTGAGCTTCTAAAGTGAATCCACACACACGCACACACACACACACACACATATAATATATATATATATATATATATATATATATATATATATATATATATATATATATCGATATATGTACATATATGTATATATAAACACTTTCGTCTCAATAGTTTGAAAGTTCATCAGATACTATTACATACTTCACAAGAAGTTTTATAGTAAAGAACAATCACATGACCACTTTTTGCAATGACATCACTTCCCCCAGGCACCCCCTCCCAGCAGTTGCTGTTCACAGGTGATCTCCCATCCAAGTACTAACCAAGGTCAGCCTTGCTTAGCTTACAAAAAAAAAATCCATTTAAGTTTTTGAAATTGGAATTTATTAATTTTAAATTAATTAATTTATAGATATTGTTGTGTGGGCTATATGTATTTTATAGGTGTCAAAATATTTAACAAACACTAGTTCACATTAGATATCACATTATATGAAAAGACGTTTTTTTTTTTTTTTTTTTTTTTTTTTTTGGGGAAGCTAAGCAGAGTTGCCCTTGGTTAGTACTTGATATGTTTGTCTTATTAATTATTAAGCCTGTTGCTGATAATGAGTAATACTGAAAATGCAGTGCAGATTCTAAACTACAAATGGGTAACCAGGTTTCATACGTTTCATATGTTTAGTACATCATGTTTGGGTCTACAGGGCATCTAGAAATACAAGTGACATAATCTACCAATAAGATGTCTTGGCTATACCAATGGAGAATAGTACAATTTAAAGAGTATTGAGAAACGGAAGTAAAAAAGATAATACAATAAAAATGGGTGCTTACAGGCCTGCTTAGTTAAGTAACAGGACAGTTGCAGGTGCCATCACAACTGATTCTCATTACTGTTTAATAAAAGTGTCACAGGAGTTAGCTTTCCATTTAGTCATATTGACAAGCCAGTTGTTTAGTTGTGGTTTCCTGTAATTAACAGTTTATAAATAGCAAATGATGTATGTTGTAAATATCATCACTAATAGTTTCTTTTATTTGTTGGTTCCACAATCAACTGCACTTGTAAAAAGAATACATGTACTTTTAATCAAAAGCAAAATGCTTCATGTCATTTCCCTGTGATCACCACTCACTGTGAAAACCATTACATTTTTAATCAACAATAAAAAGCTTCATATTTTTAAAACAACCTGACTAAAATGCCTTGTCACTTATAGTTAAATATTACTTCATGTTATTGGGTATTATTTAAAACAACATTATCAAGTTGACATACATTGTTCAAATGAATAACAATGCATTTATGAGCAGTAAGAGGTTTGCGGAAGATCAAATTAGGAGGATGGGATGGAATGCACTGGCATGATGCAAAACAGGGTGGTAGCATTTATCCTACAAATTATGTTAGTTAATACATAAAGGTACTATGTATCAGATGTTATCACTACTGGAAGTGTTGCTTATTGTTTAAACAGGGGCATAGGAAAATAATCTTTGTAACTGTATCTTAATAATATTGCACATACTGAAGTAAGGTTTAATTGTTTTTAAAACGTGAACCCAATGAGACAGCATGTGTATGCACTGTAAATGCTTCAGTAAGGTATAATGCTATTTTGATAGCGAATACAGTATAAAAGCTAGAATGGCCCACATTACTTGAACACATGCAGTGCTTGCACAGAATTATACATTAATGGTGAGAGGACATGGCAGACCAACACCAAATATAGCACAAAGTGAATGATATATTAATGCCTATGCAGAGTATGACAATGCTATACACTAAAGCCAAGACAGTATCTGTGTGCCTGTACAGATATACTTTGGTGCAGAGATGAAAGATGTAGCATGTTGGGGTTTGGCCCATTCCCTGTGGACCATTGTTGGTTAGCTGATACACAATAAGGAGAAATGTAATTAAGAAAGTTAATGAAATAAAAGGAATATGATGTTTATTACTCCTTTCTGCACATCACTGCTCATACAGGGTTTCATATTCTATGAAACCTCGTCATTTTGTTTGCACTGAAGGATTATAGTCTTAATTTATGCTAGCTAACTGCCTATTTTCTTATTTACATTTGACAACTGCCCTAAAACAACTATTACTGCAATCCACCTCCAGTTCAAGCCAATATTTGACATTGACAAATGCTTGCAATGTTTGAAATAGTTTACAGAACAGTATATTTTCAGGTGTTGCAAGTAAAAAATATAATGCCTTACTTTCATACTATGACTGGCTACCTCCTGCAATTGATTACTCTTTTTTTGTTGACAGTACACAATTCTGTAATCAACTGGGAAGCAAGTTTTTTTAAGACTGATATACGTATTTAAAAAAAAAATCATATCAAACATCTGCACTGACTGTTTTAAACATTGTAAGTGTTTCATTACTGTAATTGTATTTTTATTAAATTACTTAACTGTAAACTGATTTTTCATACAGAGAGTTGTATTTTCTGTTTGTGAGTACTCTATCTGTGCTTTTCTGTACATTTTTTTGTGAGGTTTCTGTTTTCTAGTCAGGTAGCATAGTCTGGATAGAGGCCTGCTGTTATCCAGACCTGGTTGTTTTGCTTGTTGAGTTTCCTGTGTTTCTGGCAGCCATCTTCTGCTGGTAGTGTCTCGTCTTCACTGTTACTAACAGTAACAGGGTTGCCTGACCTTCTTTAGCACAAGTGATTGGTTGAAAGAGTAGGGGCTAGCAGGATTGGGTAGTAATTCGAGCTTCTAGATTCTTCCATCTTTTCTGGTACTTAAACCCTGTGTCTGCAGGGGGCTCTGCTTGTTTTTACCAGGCTGAGGAGTGGTAATTCATTACTGTGACAAAGCAGAAAACCCTGAGGCTCCAAGAGCCGAATAAGTTTTTTTTTTACATTTATATCATTGAATTGCACTTCTTAATGCTTATAGTTGTGCTATACAGCTAATCTACTACATTTTACACTGTTATAAAGCTTTTTTTACTGTTTCACTGCATTTTTGTACTGTTTAATACTGTTTTAATTGTATTTTCATTGCTAGAAAATCACTTAACTTTAAACTGCTTTTTCATACAGAAAGTTGTATTTTCTGTTTGTGAGTGCTCTATCTGTGCTTTTCTGTGCATTTTTTGTGAGGTTTCTGTGTTCTAGTCAGGTAGCATAGTCTGGATAGAAGCCTACTGTTATGCAGGCCTGGTTGTTTTGCTTGTTGAGTTTCCTGTATTTCTGTCAGTCATCTTCTGCTGGTAGTGTCTTATCTTCATTGTTAGCACGAGCAACAGGGTTGACTGACCTTTTCTAGCACAAGTGATTGGTTGAAAGAGCAGGGGCTAGCAGGACTGGGTAGTAATTGAAGCTTCTAGATGCTTCCATCATTTCTGGTATTTAAACCCTGTGTTTGCAGGGTGTTGCGTTTGTTTGCCTGTTGCGCACTGCTGCTCTGCTGTTTTAACCCATTGGGAGGTATCTCAGTTGCATTTTTTCCCTTACCAGCTCTCCTGTGTAACTGATGCCCCCTCTTGCAGCTATTGTGATTTATCTAGCCCTACTCACACCTATAGGTACTCTATTCTGGTAGTACCCACTCTACCATCCTTTACCTCTTTTCCACAAATTCTGACAACCATTTATGGACAATTTCTTGTGGTTTCTTTTGCTAGTCTTGTTGATATGGGCATCCTGAGACAGTGTAGCAACTGCCTTATATACACAGACAACCCTCTTCCACCTAGAAAAACAATATGTAAGAGATGCAATTACATTAAGAACCTAGAATGCTTGTTGTCTCAATCATAAGCCAGTACATCTGGCACTGAGAAGGTTGTCTGCACAAACACCACACCTCTAACACTACCTACACCTGTGCAGATCATTCCAATATATGTGGAGGTTCTCAACAAAAACATACCTAAGCTAAAAAGACCTCCGAGGCAAAAGCACACACACACATCACAATTCACTGCCTGTGTCTCACAGCCTCTAAGGCCCAGCTACAAACCCAACATACTAGTCATAGGAGACTCTATCGTGAGACACACAGATGTGCCCCTCACTAGGAAAGACAAGGGGAAAGTCACGGTAAGTTGCTTGTCAGGTGCTAGAATCTGCATATCATTCACACACTGAAGTCTCTCAACAACAGGTACTGTTATGACTCTGTCATAGTCCATGTTGTTGTGAATGACTTGAGACGTACCTCTCTGGACCATATCAAGAGAGACATGATTGAGCTTGCTGAATATGTGTCCCAGGCAGGTATGTCCCTAGCCTTAAGCAGGATCCTACCATCACCTAGAATGATGCCGCAGTACGAACAGAAAATGATTGACTTTAACAATTGGCTTAGTTTCTGGTGTCATTCCAAGGGGATCCAGTACCTGACAGCGTGGGAGAACATGATTGACAGACCACGATGCTTTGCCTGAGATGGCCTTCATCTGTCTCCCCTGGGCTTCAGGCTTCTGGCAAAGGCTCTTGCCTCCCCCATAGTGCCTTTTATAGGCAAAGTCACGAGGACAAAATTACCAATGTGAAAAATTCTTCTAAATGAAATTTAAAGGTCATGCTGCTAAATGCTAAGAGTCATAACATGAAACTGCACTCATTGCAAACATTCCTTGCTCTGGAAGATGCTGACATTTGTGAAGTCACAGAAACCTGGTTCAAAGCTGCGGAGAGCACCCCAGCCTTACTAGGTTACTTGTCCTGCCATACTTTCAGACTCCAAACAGAGGGCTACAAAGCCAAAGGAGGTGGAGTTTCAATATTTATCAAAGACATACACACCTCCAGGCTGGTCAAACAGTATGATGCACAGGAGACACTCCAGGTGCAGCTAACTATTGACAAAACACCTGTTCATATCATAGCTAGCTACAGACCCCAAACCATGACTTAGGAGGCCCACTCCACCTATCTGGACTTACTTAAATCCATCAAGATTCAACTCTCTACCCTGATCCTCGGCAACTTTAACTACCCAACCATAGAGTGGAAAACCTATTCTAGCTCAAACACAAATGTCCAGAGATTCCTTGACTTCATCAGTCCCAGTGCATTGGACCCTACAAGAGGTGAAAATATCCTGGACCTGGTACTAACCAACAAGAGTAGCCACTGTAGTACTTCTATAGTGCCATTCTACTAGGTAAGATCCGACCATTAAGCAATCACTTTCAAAGTTACCATCTCCCCTGACCCCCCCCCCTTGCCAGGGTCAAACAAAAAAACTTTTCCAAAGCTGACTACAACCTCCTGAGAGAAGGTATAAGCAGCTTCACAGCCACCATCCCTTCAGTTGAATCAAGCACTAATGTCAAAGCTTACACCAAAAAACTATATGAGCACCTATATAGCTGCATGGACTCAGCAGTACCTGACAGGACCAAATCATCTTCCTCAAGGAAGAGTAAACCTGTCAATTTGCTGTCCAGGACCAAGAAAGAGCAGGTGCCAAGTTGGAAGCAATCTCTCATTTGTCTGAACAAACAAATAAGGTCACTGTTGAAATCTTCTAAGGCTAACTTCGAGTCCAAATTGGCCACATCCACTAAGGACAATCACAAAGCCTTCTTCGCATACTTCCACAATCTCAAAGATAACTCCCAAATCTGCTCTGAACTGGTGGTCAAGAATGCTACATACATAAACGCCATAGATATAGCCAACCTGTTGGCAGACAAGTTCAGTGAAAACTTCACCCCTCTGTCCCCCCATCAGTAAACCGGGACATCCCCAGCACCTGCCCCCCTCCCTTCATCACCAGGGAGCAGGTTATTAATTCCCTCTCAAAGGCAAAAATATACAGCCTCCATGGGACCCAACAACATCTCTGGTTGTGTCCTACATGAACTCAGGCAAAAGCTCTCAGTACCACTAGGCACTCTATTCAATCAAAGCCTGTGCACCGGCTTTGTCCCAGCAGAATGGAAGACAGCCACTGTCATCCCGCTGCACAAAGGTGGAGTGTCCATTGACCCAGGCAATTACAGGCCTATCAGCCTAACTAGCCTGATCTGCAAGGCCATGGAATGCATTATCATAGACCTTATAAACAAGGACATTGGCAACCTCCAAATGCTTGATCCCACACAGTTTGGTTTTGTCAAGGGGGATCACGCCTGTTAAACTTGGCCGGCTCCTTCAAAATAGTCACCAAAGTCATGGATGAGGGCAAGACAGTGCACATCTCTTACCTTGACCTAGCCAAAGCCTTCGACACTATTCTTTACTCAGGCATAACAGATAAACTCTCCCAGCTAGGCATCAACCCATATGTTACCAGATGAGTAGCTAACTGGCTCACTCATAAAACCCACTCAGTCAAAATAGGGGAAGCCACCTCTAGTAGTAGACCCATAACAAGCAGCGTACCCCAAGGATTGGTCTTGGGGCCTCTACTGTTGGGATATACTTTTCTGAGGTGCAAGCCAAAGCCAGTGGTCTGTGGCTGACCAAGTTTGCAGATGACTGCAAGTTGGGAACTTTCATGAATTCCCCTAGTGATGTGAACATCATCGAAGAGGGCCTTGACCAAACTAATGACTGGTGCCAGAAGCATTGCCTCAAACTGAATGCCAAGAAATGCATCATTATCCCCTTTGGGAAAATGGTACCCCCACTATTTATCACATTAATAACAATGTACTAATCACGCAATTAGTCGTGAGGGATTTGGGCACCCAGGTTGATAGCAACCTGACTTTTGACCACTATGTTGCTTCCATTGTATGGAAGGCTTTTTACATGGCCCATCTCATAAGTAAGGGTATTTCATCCAGGAATATGGAGGTCATAACATCCCTGTACTCCTAGGTTCATAGGTTCATAGGTTCATACTAGGCTATCTGCCCTAGGGCATTTATAAGCCTAGCCAGAGTGTGTTTGGCTTTCGCCACCCATTTTAAATACATTTTGCTATGCCCTTTTTCGAGGTTAGTATACTGTGCCTCTGTCTAACAGTGACACAGAAGTGATACCCGGGGTAAACCTACGATCTCCCATCCACTCATCAAGATTCCTCTTGAAGAGAGTCAATGAGGGACTCTGCCTTACCTGGACTGGGATTTTATTCCAGAGTGAAGGGAGCCTCTGGGTTATGAATCTGTCCCTCCAGCATGTCCTATTTATTTCAGTGCTGAGGTTCAAGTCTCTCGAGCGTGTAGCTCAATGGGATTTGGTTTCTGAGGTGCAGCATGTCCATTAATTCTGGGTTGGACATGGCTTTATACATCAGGCACAGATCGCCTCTGGGCAGGCGGTATGCCACTGAGTAGAGCTGGAGTTTCTTTAACCGGGCAGCATATGGCATCTGTTTGAGCCCTTTGATCCTCTTGGTGAGGTACTTTTGGGGTCTTTCCAGTTGTTGCAGGTGTCTGGTAAGGTACATCCCAAAATGGGCATTGTACTCAATTATGGACCTGATGAGGGATGAGTAAAGAGGCACAATGACCTCCCCTGATCTAGATGTGAATCCCTTCATGATTAGGTGGGCTATATAAAATGTTTTTCTAACCACTTTGGCCACGTGGTTGTCAAATGAGAGATTGCTATCAACTTGGGTCCCCAGGTCCCTAATTACTTCTTCTGTACTTAATGGATTACCACCGATGTGGTAATTTGTGGGCACTTTGTTTTTGCCAAAACTTTTTAACGTTTAGCTTGAGGCCATGGCTCTGGCACCAGTTGTCTGTTTCTATGAGGCCCTTTTGGAGGATGCTTGTGTAGGCTGGAGAGTCTATTATGGCACCCAGTTTGCAGTCATCTGCAAACTTGGTCAGCCACAGTCCTTCCGTGTTGGCCTGTACCTCTGAGAAATATATACCGAACAAGAGAGGTCCCAGGACTGAGCCTTGTGGGATGCCACTTGTAACAGGTTTGGAGTCTGACATGGCTCCAGCAATTCTAACCATGTGGGTTCTGTCTTTGAGCCAGTTTGCAACCCATCTAGTGACATAGGGGTTTATATTTAAGCTGGTGAGCTTATCTATAATGCCCGAGTGGAGTATTGTATCAAAGGCTTTTGCGAGGTCCAGGTAGGCTGTGTGGACCACCTTCCCCTCGTCAATGGCCTTGGTGACTGTTTCAAAGAAATCAACTAGGTTTAAGAGGCAGGATCTGCCCTTAATAAAGTCAAACTGGGTAGGATCCAGTGTCTGTAGGTCCCCAATATGAACCTCCCTTATCAGACCCATTTATCGAGTACAATGCCCCCTTCTGCATATACCTTGCCAAGCACATGCAGCAGCTTGAAGGACCACAGAGGTTCCTGACCAGGAAAATCCTGGGTCTCAAACACCTGTCTATACAGATAGGCTACAAGCCCTGTCCCTCTACTCAGTCTCATACAGACTGCTCAGAGGTGACCTGTGTTTGGCATACTTGGAGTCAGCCTTGATGGAGTTGCTGGATATCTGTAAGTCAAACTCCTCTCGCGCAACCTGCCCGCAAGTTATCAACCTGGTCTGTGACATTAATAGGACTTGCTGGGGGGATAAATTTGTGTCCCAACGACTTCCCCATCTGTGGAATAGACTTTTTCTCCATGCCAAGCAGATTATCTCAGTATCCCTCTTTAAGAGGAACCTGGATGACTGGATGGAAAACAGGAGATATACCCCTGGGATCACACCTATGTCCCTGCTGGAGAGGGAAAACAGGTGCTGACTTTGTGGGAACATGGGTAAAATTCTTGGCTAGGCTTATAAGGGCCTCTGGGCCAATAGCCTAGTATCATCCTATGAACCTATGTATATATAATGTCATGTCTTTCTAGCAGGGAAAAACAACTCTGCAAGAACTGTATCTGTAAGATTTCCTACTAATTTTGAGATGGAGGTGAGAAACATATTTCTTTTCATCAAAATCTTTAAATGCTGAACCAGAAATGATCACACTGGAAAGGTCAAAGCACAACCAATTGAAAAAACAGGAAACAGGTCTGTGAGATAACAAGACAGTAGGGATCAAGGAATTTACCCTTTCTCTACTTTACTGAGATCTTGGAGTTAGTATATATAATTAACTGGTTGTGGAGGACTCTGTAGGTGCAGGGGTTTTGTGTTTCATTTTTTTAAATAGGTTTTTAATAGATTCATAGGTTCATAGTAACTACTAGGCTAGCTGCCCTTGTGAGCCATTTTAAGCCTAGCCATTTTCTCTTTTTGCTCTTGAAATAATTTATTCCATTTGGCTATAGATTAGCCTTACCCATCCCATGATCGATAATTATATATTATCCCTAATGAGAATAGCTAAGATCATATCATAGGTAATTTGAGGGAACCTATACATGAGATAAAGCATTTAAGATTTGCGTCCATCCATTAGTAGTACAGGGGGCAGTCCTGGGGTAAATTTTCTATTTCCCATCCATTGATCTAAGTTTCACTTGAATATGGACAGGGATGAATTTTGTTTTCTGTAGATGGCGAGTCTGTTCCACAGCAGCGGTTCCTTCTGGGAGATATACCTGTCCCTCCTAACCATTCCGTTGATGTTGCAGAAGAGGTTTAGCTCCATAGACTGGGTATTTCTGATGCCATTTGACTTGCTGATGTACAGTAAATCCATCAATAATGGGTCAGAGCATGCCTTGCATGCCAGATACAGGTCAACTTTTAGCAGTCTGTAGGATACCAAGTATAGTGACAAAGCTTTGAGTTGGTCCATGTAGGACATGTTGTTTAGGTCTTGTATCCTTTTAGTAAGGTATCTCTGTGGGCATTCCAGTTGTTTGTGTCTGGACCGATACATGCCAAAGGGAGAATTGTATTCACTGATTGGCCTAATGAGGGCTGAGTAAAGGGGATAATGACATCTCTAGATCTAGACACAATCCGTTTGTTTATAAGCTGTGTGAGGACTTTCTTACAACAATGGACACCTGTTAGTAAAAAGTAAGAGCACTATCCACATAAGTTCCCAAATCCTGAACAACTGGATCAACTCCAAGGGGTGTATGCTCAATGTTGCAGTTCCCTGTGGTGGATGACTTTTCAATGGATACAATAATGTGATTTTTGGCATTTGGATTCCGTCAGTGATTTTGGCACAAGTTATTTATTCCTGCAGGATGGCTAAGTCATTGTGGATTCAATGACTGCTCTAAACTTGCAGCCATCTACAAACTTAGCCAGCCAGAGACCTTAGGAATTGGCTTTTACTTCAGAGAAGTAGATGCCAAACAGGACAGGTCTCAGCCCAATTTTTTTTCATTGTTCTATATTTTATGCTTTGGTCTTTTAGGTGCAATCATTTGTGATTCAGCATTTTCGAGATTTCAACCAAGAGATATGAATTTGGGGGAGATGTTGTCATATCAGTTCACTGTCACTATCTGTTACTCAAAATATCTGTTGGTAGCATGGTGTGAAAACTTGGGTAAATAACTGTGCCTGTCATCACACAACAAGCAGCATTTATGGTAAAATATTACAATTTTTATTATTTAATCTGAAAATATGACACCCTGCTGCACCCTTTCTTGCAGTCTTTCATAACAAATCAATGGGTTCGAATTCAGTCCTGTCTTTACAAAAGTGCAGTATCCCAGGTTATGTGTACTTATTAATGTATCAATTAGTTCATGAGATATGTGGACTGGACACAAGGCCCTTTTAACCAACAAGATGCTTAAAGGTGAGTCAAAAGTAGTTTTTAAAGGAACTTATTTACAGTGAATTAAATGCAATACGATATTGCAATGGAGAACAATATGTATGGTTACAAAGCTAAATGTATCCCATTCCACAGCACAATAGGGCATGAATAAACACACAGGTATATGAGTCAATGAAACAAAATAGATATATTACAGTATAAGCATAACAAAGGCATAAATAAACTTGTACAAGTATAAACAAAAAATATTTGCAATGTATTATTGTTTGTTTGTTAAGCTATCATGATTATTTAGTAGGCAGTTTAATGCAGAAAGAAACATCGTTCATGGTTTATTTAAATTCTGGTTTAAGGAGGATCCGTAAAACAATTGCATTCATTTCTATGAGAATGACATCTTCAAGTCTTATTTTGAATGCAGTCTGTGGAGCAGAGTGTTCCAGTAGGTAGAATTTCTTTTACAAAATGCTTTCTCACAGTGGTGGTGCCATGGCCAAATGATGGCTGTTTAGGATTAAAGCATTTTCATTCTTTGTTTGGAGTTCATAGGGAGGGATCCTAATAGAGATTTTTGATGAAACAGGTAGGCAAGTTTGCTGATTTATTAATTTAAGGAAGAATTTGGAGAGCAGTTGAATCACTTTTCTTGTAGCCAGTTTGCCTTTTGCAATGAGTCTTTGCATACACTAGATACACAAGATAACACATTTTATTAGTAAAGGTTTGCAGTAAGGCAGTATTTGCAGAGAAATTTAGTTAGGTTGCAGGAAGAGAAAATTCAAACTTAGGTACAAATATTTTTGGCTAAAGCTCTTCTCAATTCAAGTGAGAAAAAAGTGAAATGGTATAAGTAACTTGTAGTTTTTACAGGACTTTGCTAAATATTCTCTTAGTACGTGGAGTGAATGATGTAGTAGGTCTGTGTATTTATGTTCTGAGGTCTGGTTAACTGTAAGACCAAGAAGGTCATCCAGAAAGATTTGGATGGGTTACAGTAATGTTTTGGGATATCAAACTATAGTAATATATTTATAATAATTTTTAATCTTATTTTGGAATATCCAAATCCAAAGGGAGTTGAAATCAGTTTCTAATTTGTGCCATTATGTAATGGGGGACAACATTAACAAGTAAGATGTTGTTGGTGTGCTATTTCCAATCAAGACTAGGAAGGTCTAAAGAGAAATTGTTTAGAAATAGAGATGGAGAGAAGAGAGTATAGGCTAATGCGCAGTTTGTTGTGGCACAGTGTTAGTTCATGTGTACCAGACATGTTTTTTCCAGAGTTTATTTGAAAAGCTATACTTGAAAACAATCCCTGGGACTCAAAAGCAGTTTTCTCATTGTGGTTGTTGATTTTGTACAAAGGGTAGACTCTCTTCAGGTGTGGGCAGTTCCGAGGCAAACCAAGTATAATTTCAGAAGGCTGAGGAATACCATGGCCTGCATAATATGCACATGGCTGTATAATGACATGGAAATGAGAAACTATTAAAATGAGGGCAATAGCAGTATTATAAGAGTAAATAATAAAGCAGAGTAATTCACTAAGATACACACACACACACATATATATATATATATTGTTAAATAAATTCGTTAAAGTCAGACTGTAAAAATCATCTGGCATTTAAAAATGACAGTCAATAACAAACAGTAATGCAGGTTTCTCAGGTATCTACAAATACTCTAATGTACATTAGGAGGCAAAAAACCATACACAAACTTGTACAGAATTTTGTCTAGTTTTATTAGTGAAACACATGTTACTTATACTGTTTGCAATCAGCTTTTTCCCACCTCACTGACGTAGTCAGTGACAGGGTTTTTACATCATGATCATTCAAGAAAAATGCTGATATTACAATTTTTAAAAAGTTACTTTCCCATGAGAATATTACAGCCTTGCAAGCACCTGGTCAGTCACAATGTCCTTCCGAGGATGTAGCCAATTCAAGGCTCTTAGATTAGTTCGAATACAATGGGTGCATGTCTTCTTTAATGCTTCTCTTTGTCTCTTTCTTGTTCACCAGCTGGACATTATCTCTGATAGTGCGCACAAGGCCGCTCTTCTGGTAGAGGCAGGAAAAGATACACATGCACACAGATTCATTATTTTCTAACTTTGCAAAATAATCTTTCACTGACAGACATGAGCCAGGCCGAGCTGGTCGCTGCCAAGGCCAAGTTTCTAATCACACAGCAGCTTATGCTTCAAGCAATAATATGCGAGTTTATTTCTACTATTATTCTAGTAAAACAGAATTAAATGCATTACATATTACTCCATTTCTCAATCTATATATTTCATATATGTTCAGGTTCATTTATATATATCAAAACCACACAACTTATATGTCAGAATATGTGAATACATATTTTTTAGCAGCTTATATGTGAATACATATTTTTCTAACATTCTCCCTCCTGTTAATGTATTTCATTCTATTTGAAACATAAACAGTATTATTTCATTTCTTAGCTTTTTCCTTTCAAGGACTTTCAGCTAAGTAAGTCATTTGTTTTACATTTCAGATAGGCTTTCGCTTGGTATCAACAAATTCAATTCCATGTCCTGGTACATAGTTTCAGTTACTGATATGTCAACTAGGTCTTTAACTAATTTTTTCACACAGGGTATGCCGCAGACACATGCTCCAATTATGAGCAGTACTACACAAATTGCAATCAAAATATTCATAGGACCACCCCACCGCCAAATAGATTCTGGAAAAAGTTCGTCAGTGGGTTTGGGCCTGGTTCTGCCATTGCTGACACCTGCTGTATTACCTCCAGGTGATCATTGATTTCATGTTGGTTGTCTGGAATGTCAGCATTCTTCTTTGATAAGCGCACCACCTCTCGCCGCTAGGGTGAAGTCGAGAGCCATTCGGTTCTGTGTCTGACTGTTCTCATTGCATTCATTTCATCAGTCACAAGTTCAAGAGCGGAAAAAGTCGCATTGCTCATTACTTGAGGAGTTTTGACAGTTTCCTCAGTTCCCAAATCGATTTGACTGCTCCGTAGGCTGGGAATATTCCAGCCCAGGATATAACACTGTCACTCAAGTCCATATGACTCAGTTTTCTTTGTCCTTCACAGCGAATGATCCTTCCAGCTTGCTTCAATCTTACCCACCGGATTAGCAGGTTTTTGACTGTATTCTCGGCTTGCTGAGCTACATTTCTCACATTGTATTTTACCCAGGGCAATTCTGCAGTATGTCTTATGGCTGGAACCAGATAACCCAAAAACAACTGCCGGACCAATTCTCAGGTAACCATTTATAGGCCTTTTTCCCACAAACAAAATAACAGTTTTCTACTTTAGTACTGATGCGGGTTAACCCTGAATGAAACATTTTTTATCTATAACAGATAATTGTCTATATATTTCAGGAGTTTTTGCACATCTCTCAATGTTGTTTTCATCAAGCTTAAATGAACCATAGTTCGTGCTACAACTAGTACCTTGGTCTACAGGTTTTATATAACATTTGTAAGACACAGTTATGTTACAGTTACTCCAACCAACCTGGAGTGTATCATTTTAACAAAGCAAACAATTCCTTTCTGAGTAACGGGTAAATATAATGCCACTTTGTCTTGTGATCTTACAGTACCGTGTCAAATAATAGGTTTTCCCAAGTTTCATTTATCCCCAGGGGACAGCAGACATCAAAAGTCCTCCATATGCTGTGGGTATTGCAGTACAAACCCAGCAATTGAAACGTTCATAGTCTCTACATAGACTCGTTTCATAGCCAGGTATGTGTTGAAGTTGGTGCCAGTCTATAGCCAGTTCATCATCACGTTTTGTCAATTTCACTTCTGTAGTTACATGCAAGAAAACCATAACAACAAAAGGTCACTACAAACATGGTTAATAAATGTATGATCAGTAGGCCAGTGAACCAATGTCTTTGGGGTTGTTTTGCATTTTTATTCACTCTGCCTCTGGCCATCCTGTTTCTGTGGTATGTCAGTTAAAAATGTTTGTCCAACTTAAACTCTTTAAGTGGTTTACAGTCGTCAAATGAACCCAAGATGATCTCTCAGCAATTTTACTGCAGTAGGTGTTGCCAATAGTACCTGGACCTTCCCACTTTGGACTGTTCTTTCTTTTGATGACTTTCAGCCAGATCCAGGACCCTGGGGTCAGCACAGCCTCGGTTTTGTTTCTTCTTTGTCTGAAAAGAGTTTAACTGCAAAACAGTCTTATTTGTTAACAATTTCTTCATATAACTAGCTAATGAGCTATCGGCCTCCAGCTCTGCAGGCATGAGGGCCTTCCATTGTGGCACACAATATGCTCTCCCAAATACTACCTCAAAAGGGGTCAAACCCCTCACATTTGGAACAGTTCTCATGCTCAGCAGTGCTAAAGGCAGACAGCAAATCCAAGTCTTTTGAGTCTCACTTATCAATTTCCTCAACTTGTTTTTCAAAATTCCATTGTACCTCTCCACCAGTCCTGCTGACTGAGGGTGATAAGCACAATGGTTCTTCAAAGAAATCCCAAAGATTCTCCCAAGCTGGTGTATTGTCTGGTTAACAAAATGTGTTCCATTGTCACTATAAATTCTTTCTGGTATGCCAAATCTAGGAATGATTTCTTTCACTAAGGCTTTTGCCACTGTTGCTGCATCCGGATTCCTAGTCGGAAAAGCTTCTACCCATTTTGAAAACATATCTATGATCACTAAACAGTATTTTTCCCTTCACATTTATTCAGTTCTATGAAATCCATACAAATAGTATGGAATGGGTAGGTTTAAATGCTCCCTGTGCATGATGTTTGCTACAAATATGACATGTTGCACAAAATTTTGTGTATAATTTGTTTGGAATGTTTTGTTAACTAACTGTACCATCCCCCCTGTTGAGACATGGCTCTGCCCATGACTCAACAAAGCTGCATATCTAAATAAATTAGATGGCAATATTGGCTTTTCTCTTTGGAGATGTACAGTCCTTCTTCAAGGATTGCTCCTCGTTTTATCCACTTTTGCTTTTCTGCTTTTGTAGCTAATGTCTGCATTGTTTTTAACATTTCTAAATCTAGAGTCTCAGAAGGTTGTAGTTCTTCATTTGAAAACACAGTTTCTAGGTCTGAGGCAGCTTGCTTTGCAGCTGCATCAGCTCGAGCATTCCTTTGAAATTTTATCTTGTTGTTTGGTATGGGCTGCACATTTACAAATAGCTATTCTAGTGGGTAACTGAATAGAATCTAACAGGTTCAAAATCAATTGTGCATGATTAATCGGTTTGCCAGTAGATGTTATCATTCCCTGTTCTTCCACTGTTAAGACATGCACTGTAGAGAAAGCATACTGACTGTCAGTATATATGTTAACACATTTATCTTTGCTAGAGTGCAGGCACGTGTCAAAGCTATCAATTCTGCTGCTTGAGCAGACAGGTTATGTTGCAGGGTTGTGCTTCTATGATTTCATTATCCGTTACTACTGCATAACCCACTAGGTTCTTTCCTGTAGGTCCTCGTCTACAGGACCCGTCCACATAAAATGTCACCTCTGCATCGGCTAAAGGCACATCAGTGAGATCCTGTCTGGTGGTTATTTGTTCCATTTCCTGTAGGCAGCTGTGTGGTGTGCCATCTACAGGAATCGGAAGTAATGTCGATGGATTTAATGTTGTGCATCGTTCAATTGTCATATGAGGTTGACTCAATAGTATGGTCATACAAGAAAGATGTCTGGCAGGGGACAAAATGCTATTTTTCTTGCAGTAAAATTATCGCAACTGCATGAGGTACTCTCAACGTGAGAGGATGAAACAATACCACTGAGGCTGAAGGTTGCACTGCCATAGCTGCTTATGTACACAGGGTGGCAATGATCGTGCCACGGATCTAACTGTGATGAATAGTAAGCTATGGGCGTTGCTTGCCGCCATGTTGTTGCGTCAGTACTGACGTCATATATCCCGCCTACAATCTACAGTCTGAAAAATCTCTTATGGTAATGAAACTATCAGTTGTTTTAGTTTGCAAAAAGCTGCTTCTGCTTCCGATGTCCAATGCAGTGTGTCTTGTGCTGCCATTGGTGTTTTAAATATTAAATCAGCCAATCGAGCCATTTCTATGGCATAATTCGTATCCAACTTCGACAAAATTAGTCGTTCCCAAGAAGGACATCATTTCCTTTTGGTAGTTGGTCTAGGTGCTTGTAAGATTGCTGTTTTCCTATCTTCATCTAATGTTCTACCTTCTTTGGATATCACATATCCCAGGTATTTAACCTGCTCTTTCCAAAGTTGCAATTTGTGTTTATTCACTTTATGCCCTTGCTCAGCCAAAAATTTCAACAATGCTATTGTGTCCTCCCTACATTGCTGCTGGGTAGGAGCTGCAAGCAAGATGTCATCTACATAAAGTAATACTTGACTGCCCCTGGTGGAGAAAATCCGCCAGGTTGCTAGCCATCTCTTGTGCAAATATTGTTGGACTTTCACTATATCCCTGTGGTAGTCTGTATACCTTTTGCCCTGAAATGTAAATGCAAACCAATGCTGGCTGTCAGGGTGGATAGGTATTGAGAAAACGCATTGCTAATATCTACCACAGTGAAATATTTTGTTGCTCAAATCATTTAACAAGGTATGTGGGTCTGGCATACCGCATCATTTACTGCCTGCAAATCTTGTACCATCCGCCATTCCCCGTTTGCTTTTTAACAGGAAATAGAGGTATTACATGGTGAATCAAGGATTCTACCAGTATCCCTTTCTTAAGTAATGCCATTATGATAGGTTTGATTCCTTGTTCGCATCCTTACTCAAAGGATATTGTCTTTTCTTGGTCTAAAGGCCGATTTTGGTGTAATAACTACTGGCCTTGCTGTTCGAATAAGCCCCACATCCGATTTCCTGTTGACCAAAGAATATCTGGTATTTTACTCAAAGCTTTCTCTTCTTCTTCTATCAAGAGCGCCAATCAGCTGTCTTCACTCTGTTGTAAGTGTACAGCTGGGCGTTAATAGATCAACAATTTAGTTTCTGTTTCTGTACTCCTAAGTCCGATAATTCCAAGTCAGTTAGTTTCTCCCATCTTGTCACTTTGTCACCCAAGTCTACCCACCTAACATTCCTGTTTTTGGTTAGGCTAACATGCGGTAGTTTATTGGATTTGTACAATTCCAAGAACTCCTGAGGTAATGAACAACTCACTACACTATTGCCCTCAGTGTCCCAGTATAAAGTCCGTAGTATTAGTCTATTTGGATTCCTGAACAATTATTGTTCATATTCTTTATCAGGCCCTGATGTGCTACAATAATATAGGGTACAATGTAACAAGTGTTGTTGGTCAACATCGAGGGGAAGCACCTTGCTGGTGGCTACATTCATTAGTTCCTTGGTCACTGCCCCTGGACCGGTTGTAACCAGGTCCTGGCTGTACCAATAATAGGCCTCACCCTAAGCATCAGTTTGTCTCTGTGCCTCCATACCATTCATGGTAGGGACTACTGCTATGCCAAAAAGTTGCATAAGATCTCTTCCTAATAAGTTCATGGGGCATTTGGCAGAAAGTACTATTTTACTTCTCTGGGTTATACCCGAGACAGGGTCAGTTATTGCTATATCATGGGAAAGTGGTTCCCTGTACAGCTGTCCGTTTGCTGCTTTCACTAATATATAATCGGGTGACTCAGAATGTTCCGGTAACCTTGAAGGGTGTATCAAGGTCCGTGATGCTCCTGAATCACACAAAAATGTAACTTCTCTCCCTTCCACCAGAAGTGTAACTTCCAGTTTAGTGTTTGCTAAATAGAGCTCCAAGCTCAGTAGTGCCAAGTCCAAAACTTCACTTTCCCCAACTTCTACATCCGGTTGCATATCATTTGTTTCTTCTAAGGTATTTACATTATTCCCCTGCTCATTAGTCTCTCCTAATGACTGCCGAGCAGTATAACTGCCATCTAGTCAATCCTCATCATCCTTATCCTTTTTTTCCACAGGTGCCTTGCTCCTGCAATCCCTTACCAAATGTCCCTTCTTACCGCAATTGAAGCACTCACCTCTTTTTTTCCTGTCCTCATAAAACTCTGAGTTTCTGTCAGAACGTTTGTTACCCTGAGCATTTACCCTTTTGGCTGTTTGTACTACAAAACTTCCGCACCATCTTCAGCTGTGAAGACTTTTCTTTTGCTGTTAAAATGTTTTTGCATGCCTAGCATACTCTAACAAGGCTTGGAGCCTACTTGATCTATCATATGCTTCGTGACAAAGCTATTGATAGGGGCAATACAACCTTTTAAAAATGCATTCTTCAACTGCTGTTCATATGGGCTATCATTTTTTTGATTTTCAGGAATAGTCATACCACTATGATTATTGAAACATTCTAATAATCTACCATAGTATGCCTACTGTTTCATTATCTTGTTATTGGTTAATACAAGTCCAATCTGCCCTAGGTTTCCATTTTTCAGTAATGCGGTCTGTAAGACCCTTCAATCTAGCATCTAGTTCTGCGTCACTATGTGGGAGTGGCCTGAGTTGCGTCACGGGCATTCCAGGAGCCACAAATCATATGCCAGTCCGGACCTAAAATTTGTCTAACTACTTTTCTACTTCTTCCCCATTCAGGTGGTAACTCAATCTCATACCCTGTAAATCTTGTACAAATTTCTCAAAGTTAATTTTTGGATGGGGAATTCCCTCTGTAGCTTTCCGGATATCTTCCGGTGTCCACGGTCTATACACTAAGAGAGTTGAGGCCTGGCCCTCCTGTCCTGCCTGTGGGTTTGGTACTTCAATTAATGGACAGATTTCCTCACTCTCATCTAATGAATTTCCGCTTGGTTGAACATCTATAAGTGTTTGACGTGTTCGGGATCTAGTTCCGATAGGTTCTCTTACAAATGGTTGTCTTAATACCCCTATTGTCTCCGGATAACGTGGGGGGGGGTCCAGCCCGCCCTCCCGCTTCATATTCTAAGTAAGGCATCGGAGGAGGTGGTAGGGGAGGGACCGATGCTACTACTGTATTATTATCCTCTTTGTCTAAAAATAATGCTTTTGCATTTTATTTTTCTGTTCCTTCGGTTCACTTCCTCAATCCACCTATGTGCTTGAGGAACGCCAACTGTTGTTGTTTTTGCCTGACCTTCTGCGTCAGATTTTAATTGTTTCAAAAGTTTTACTAATGATATTTTATCTAATTTACCATCAAAGTCATACTTATTAACCCATTTTGAAAAATGTCTCACATTATCTGCTCTTTGCAATTGCATATACTTTGCGTCTTCTGTTAGGTGGGTCACGTGACCCTTTAGTGCGTTCATTTCCCATGTCACTTCAAAAAAGAACTGTTACGTAACCCTTTCTCTTGTACCACGTGGTATCTTATTCCCCGTATCCACAGTAGTGTCTAGAATGACTGTTTTACTTTGCTTTGTTTACTTCCTGATCTATGACTCAAGATACAATACTTGACTACCTCTCCCTGCTATCACAAACCTTAGCAATAGCACAGTGTAACCTGGTCCCTGATCTAAAACAAAAACAAAGAGAGGAATTCTGCTTACCCGAGCCTCCCGCTTACTGTTATACTTCTTTTTAGGATCCAGTTTTCTGCTTTTCGCCACAGATCAGACAAGTGGACAGCCTCTTTAGATACAATTCAGTCGGAGGTCTTTCCTTCTTCTGGTTTCGTGCCACCTATATACTCTGACCTGCAGCTTACCAAGGACCAAAATGTTAAATAAATTTAAAGTCAGACTGTAAAATCATCTGGCATTTAAAATGACAGTCAATAACAAACAGTAATGCAGGTTTCTCAGGTATCTACAAATACTCTAATGTACATTAGGAGGCAAAAAACCATACACAAACTTGTACAGAATTTTGTCTAGTTTTATTAGTGAAACACATGTTACTTATACTGTTTGCAATCAGCTTTTGCCCACCTCACTGACGTAGTCAGTGACAGGGTTTTTACATCATGATCATTCAAGAAAAATGCTGATATTACAATTTTTAAAAAGTTACTTTCCCATGAGAATATTACAGCCTTGCAAGCACCTGGTCAGTCACAATGTCCTTCCGAGGATGTAGCCAATTCAAGGCTCTTAGATTAGTTCGAATACAATGGGTGCATGTCTTCTTTAATGCTTCTCTTTGTCTCTTTCTTGTTCACCAGCTGGACATTATCTCTAATAGTCTTCTGGTAGAGGCAGGAAAAGATACACATGCACACAGATTCATTATTTTCTAACTTTGCAAAATAATCTTTCACTGACAGACATGAGCCAGGCCGAGCTGGTCGCTGCCAAGGCCAAGTTTCTAATCACACAGCAGCTTATGCTTCAAGCAATAATATGCGAGTTTATTTCTACTATTATTCTAGTAAAACAGAATTAAATGCATTACATATTACTCCATTTCTCAATCTATATATTTCATATATGTTCAGGTTCATTTATATATATCAAAACCACACAACTTATATGTCAGAATATGTGAATACATATTTTTTAGCAGCTTATATGTGAATACATATTTTTCTAACATATATATATATATATATATATATATATATATATATATATTGTTAATCACAGTAAAATCCTGGAGTTGTGGGGGTAGACCATGGAATCATGTACAGGGTAGCTGCCACATTAATGAATATGTAAATGCAGCAATCTCTTTTGTTGCTAGTAATCACTGAGGTGCATTTTGTTGCCCTTGTCAATGCTGAGTCATCCTTTCATGCCTAACATACCATGCTCTCCAAGAAAGAGAAACAGTGCTTCACTGCTTTGTGGATAGAGATATCATGAAGAGTTGATCGATATGCAAGTATATGGATGTGTGGGGCACCTATCTCTATGCAACGCAAGGTCGGTGTGACATTAAGAATATTAGCTACAGGACCTTTTGCTAACCGGGGGAGGGGGGATTGATACATCCCAGGCTTCTGTCTGAATGATACTTCACAATTTCCTCAATGGCATGTTATAGCATGTGGGGCAGCATATGTGGTTTCCATGTACTATAGTAGAGACTGGAAACACCATGCAGGCATCTTATAAAGTAACCCAAATCTCTGAGGTAATGTGAGCCATTATTTACACCCACATTACAATAAAGGCCTTACCTGGGGACCAGGGAGAATTGTATATTAACTGCAAGGGGTTCCACTCCATCATCTTCCAGGTGGTCTGCAATGCACAGGATATAATACACAATGTGTCAGCAGGCCATCCAGACAGTATATGCAGTTCACACGTTTTTCTCAAGTGTGACTTATAACAGAAATTTTTGTTGGATAATTTTCCACTGGGTTATCTTATTGGCATAATCAGATATGCCCTTGAGCCATGGCAAATTAAATAAATTAGAAACCCACAGACCCTGGCAGAGAATGTGTACAGTAATGCACTGTCACAGATCTGGGTCATTGTCGGGCATATGTTTGGCTTACTAAAGTTCCTTCCACTGTTTAGATTTCTCTGGTGGTGCACTGCAGTATGACACTGGATGATGCCTTAAAATCTTTGCAGTTGGTACAGTGTTACACAGCAAATTGATATGCATACTTACTGCAAGACAGAGACATTCTTGAGGATGACATCCTGGGGACAGCAGTGGAGGACATGCCTCATGAAAGCTTTAATAAAAATGCATATCAACAGTAAATTCACATGGAAAAGGGTACACGAAACAACAATATTCACAATATTTCAAGCAATGTGAAGATATGTACAATATTTGCAGTATTTATAGGGTGAAGTTCTCTTAGCATAATGATGCCTATATGTAATACTTATTTATGATTTTTATTTTATTTAACATTTCTTTACTGGGAAAGTCCAACTTGGAACAAAGCCAATTTTCAGCGGAGTCGCAGGAAGAAATGCTCCAGACTCATGCTAGTTGCAGTAAGTCTAAAATCCTACAGCAACTTATATGGTGCCATGAAAACAATTACAGGTAGCTTTTTCTAGCAGATGTCACTTGGACCCTGAAAGCATAGCACAGCATCTATGAAAATGCCAAAAAGTTAGCCAATCTATAGATAAACCCTTCACCAAACCAGAGCCCTGTGAAACAACTCCTATATAACAGAGTACTACAAAAAAGTAGTATTTAACATGCTTGCAGTCCTGATGTTCCTGTAAAACAATCACTCCATGCTTGTCAGTTAAATAACCCTGAAACAGGGAAGTAATTAAGACAGAACTCTATGTTTAGATACACTACTGGGGCATCAACGATGGATATCTATGGTGATATTTGGAACTCAACACTGACATTCAACATTCCACAGTGAATTCCAGAACTGATACAGAGATGCCAGGAACTCTTCCACTCCTATAATTGGTGATTCTGTCAGTAGACCCTCAGTATTCGTCCATTGCTGCTATGCCAGGAAGCCTGCCTTACTGCATGCTGCTGCAGCCATGTCTGTGAACCTTCTTCAGACTTATGCATAGCTCTGATTTTGTCCATCAACAACATTGATGTCTTCTTCTATAGGAACCTATCAGACATGCCCACAGAAGGCAAGATAAAATCTCTCATTTTAGAGCATTCTGGACTATTTACATTTATGGTGATCATCATCTTTGAGCAGGACAACCTGGAAATGCAAATAAATGTGCTTGAAACCTGTTTGAACTCTGCACATGATATACTCTTAAGGAACAACACCCAAAACAGGCCATCATTAGCAAGACCCTGTTCTGTTGTAATGATTATAGAGGACTACCCTCATGTCTTACTGGTATCTGTGTAGAGGTGCTATATATGGTTTCTCCTGGTGCTGCACTGAAATAAGGCAGGTGTGTCAAATTACCCTGAGCAGGAAACCATGCACACACATGGCTGTATGTGGGACATCTCATGTCATCTATATGTGTATAGAACACAGAACAAACTTACTGACTCTGGCCACACTTTTTAGGGTTACAGTTGTCTTGACATGCATCTTGTGTACTTTTCTGAATGTGGAGGTTGTCGCCTGTCTTGTGTATTCAGATAAGAAGGCGAGGCTTGAGTGTTCATTTAAGTAGTTTATTACACACAAACACATCAGGAGGGATGGCTGGAACATTAAACTTTAACTGCTACACACATACATGCCTTCACTCTGTCTGCTTACTCAAAATGGCACTTTTGCTTGCATGCGCTCAGTACTTATATGCACATGCCCACAGACTGGAATGGCTCTTAAAGGTACAACACACACTCTGATCTACATCCTCCCACTTTGACTATTCTGTCCTGCAATGAAAATGACAATTGGATAAGTGTGAAGATTATATATATATATATATATATATATATATATATATATATATCATGTCCAGATTGCCATGTATTTGGGATTTGGTCTTGAGATATGACCTGACCTCGTAATGTAATAATTAGAACTGGGTTTAGCAAGAGGGACAGTCACTTGAGAATGTTCTTCTTCAGGATCTTCAGGGATACTTTTAGACAGGAACAGACGATGAAATGTTCTCTGGAACAGGAACATTGGACAAATCACTCTGTGAATTACAGTCTTTATTACAGGCAAGATGCTGTAACACTGGCTAAAACGCCAGTAGTAAATGTTTCCAATTCCGCCTGAATTCCAACCCTTGTTACTCAATGATGTATGATATTGGTTCTTCACACAAATGTTTCACAAGTCCTAATTGGTTAAATCATTTCTCTGTCTGCATCTTCAGTATCTCTACTCTTTTAGTGGATTCACAGGCTTGCTGGTTTTATCATAGTAGGACTTTTAGAACAAATGCTTCTTTACTAGTTGAGCTTTTAAATGTTTGTTGATTTTAGCACTCAGAGTCAACATATTTGTACTAATTGTAGTGTGGTTCTGGTTTGGCTCGACATTAATCTCTGGGCAGGTGATCCAAGTAAATTGTCATGAGGAATGTTTCTGAGATTAACCAGATTAAGAAAAACATCAGTATTGTCATGTTTGGACTTCTCCAACAGCTGTTTTGCACTTTGAACTACACGTTCAGCCAGGAAATTCGATTGTGGATACTTAGGACTACTAGTAACATGAACAAAGTCCCATATTTCAGCAAATCTTTTGAACTGCTGACTTTTAAACTGTGCACCATTTTCAGAAATGACTGTGCAGACTACCATGGACAGAAAAATGTCTCTTCAATTTCATAATGACAGTGTTGGACATGAGATTAGAAAGTAGGTCAATCTCAATCCAATTTGAATGAGAGTCTACTAACACCAAGTAATGTTGACCATTCCATTTGAAAATATCTGTAGCTACTGTTGATCACATTGAGGAATCTGGCTTAGCTGACATGGTTCTTTTTGCTGATGTGGTTTAGTACTATAACAAACATAACAAGCTGAAAGTTCTTTCTCAATATCTTTTGACATAGAAGCCAAAAAACTAGTCCTCTTGCCCTTGTTTTGGAATCAGTTCCTGGGTGGCCACGATGCAAGATTTTAATATACTTTTGTTGCAAGGATTTTGGAAGAATCATTTCAGATCTTTCATGATGCTTCCATCAAAATCTCGTCTCTGTAAGGAAAATACTGCTGCACATCAAGTGGCAAACAAGATTGCTTTGACGGCAATCCTTGACTGATAAAGTGGTTGAGCTTCTGGAGAACTGAATCTGAAGCTGTGTGAGTTCTGAGCTCATCAAGATATATGGAAGAAAAATTTCTCACTGCCATGACTTCAAAATCAGGTTGCTCATTTTCATGCTGTTCAGTAGTTTTTCTGGGTGATCTGGATAAAGTATCAGCAAGATAAAGAGGCTTGTCTTTTGTATAAATCAAGTGAAAATTGTACTTTTGCAGTTTCAACATCATGCATTACAATCTTGCAGGAGCTGTGTGCATTGGCTTTTTCAAAATACTAACCAAAGCTTGCTGGTCAGTCTCAATTTGAATAGGTCAGCCATAAATATAATCATGGAACTTTGAAAATGCAAACACAATGGCCAAGAGCTTTTTCTCTATTTGAGCATACTGCATCTTGGTTTGGGTTAGAGTTCTGGATGCATAGACTATTAGTCTGCCCTCTTGAAGAATGACTGTACAAAGACCAAGAAGAATGACTGTACAAAGTCCAAACTCTGAAGCATCATAACAAAGAATTACAGGTTTGTAAACGTCATAATATCTTAAAGTGGGTAGACTGGCAATTCCCTGTTTCAGGACATCATATGCTCTTTGATGTTTTTCCAACCAGGACCGAGTTACATCTTTGCATGTCAGTTGTCTTAGCAGTGCAGAAAGGTCACTTAAATCTGGAATGAACTTGCCCAAATAGTTAACCATACCAAGAAAATATTGTAAGGAAGTGACAGTGTCTGTAGCTGGGATCTCAAGAATTGCAGTTTGCTTGGAAGGATCTTGTCTTAAGCCTGAAATGGTAAACACATTACCTACATAAGTAACTTCTTGTAGCCTGAACTTGAATTTCTGATGATTTTGCTTAAGATTCACTTCATGAGTACATTCCAGAACTTTTCTGAGGTTTCTATCATGTTCAAGTTCACCATTGCCTCCTTCAAGAATATCAGCTACTATAATAGCGCATGGATAGCCAGAAAAATTTCCTCCATCACACATTGAAAAACTTCACTGGTGAAATTTATCCCAAATGGCATTCTCAAAAATCTGTACCTTCCAAATGGTGTAGTGAAAGTGGTTAGCAATGAAATTTTTGGTCAAGCAAAATTTGCCAAAATTAATTTTTTGCATCTAAGACATAAAAAACAGTGGAATTTAGCATAACAGCGGCAACTTCCTCAATGGTACACATTAGATGATTAGGTCGTTTTAGTGCTTTATTCAAATTTGTTGGATCAATACATATTCTAATATCATCTGAGCTTTTCTTATGAGCTATCACCATGGAAGATACCCATTTAGTTGGTTCATCTACGGGACAAATTACTCCAAGATGCACCATTCTGTCTAGCTCAGTTTTCACTCTGCCCTGCATGGCTACTGGAACTCTCTGTGCTGGTCTGATAACTGGGCTTACCTTGTCGTCTAACTTCATGGAGTACACAACTGGGAGTTTGCCTAACTAGTCTTCGAAAAGATCAGCATAGTCAGAAAAAATAGTTTGTGCAAAATGTCATTGTTACACGTGCTTACATGGTGGACTTCTGCATTAAATGAAAGCAGTCCCATTTTCAAACTGTCTTTGAGGCCTAACAATGACTCCATGTGTTTCTTGGCTATGTAAAATTGCAATACATAGCTGTTCCCAGCAGAACAACATGAAGCACTACTGAACCTTCTGTTTGAATTTCTTCACCACCATAAGCAACAAGCTTTGCACACTTTGCCAGATCAAGCTTCTCACCAGCTTTTACTTTGGCAAACATTTCTGCTGACATAACATTGCACCTTGAACCAGTATCAAGTCTGAGCTCTACAGGTCTCCCATTAATCAGAATAATACAAAATATTTCATTCTTTGCCAAAAAATCTACTGCATTGACTTTTACATCAATCACAGATGCACCACCAACATAAAAAAGTAGGGTTACAGCTTTTTAGTTGATCAACTTGTCTCTTTGAATGCTCTCTTTCTAAAAAAGAATGTGCCCCTTTTGATTTACAGAACCTTTTGAAATGAGTCCACTTTTTACATGTGTGGCACTGCTGACCAAAACCTAAGTACTTCTCTCGTTTGGGGTCATGGCTACCTCCACAATTACAACAGTTGACTATGAGGCCTGTCACAGGTTTTGCTGACTCACCCCTCTGCTTCAATGAGTGTGCATTAGGCTTTACTGTAGCTGCTCTGGGTTTTGCTAGGGAGGCCCAGGGAGTGGCCATGCCATTAGGCCTGTATCTTATAACCTCATGCTGCATGTTATCAACATTAGCACTGGAAGGCACCGCAAGCATGCTTTTCTCATTTGTAAGCATATTAGTGTGATATTCTGTGAGCTTATATATCTGACAAATCTATATGGCCTTATTCAAAGTTAAATCACAGTCTCAAAGCAAAATCTTTCTCACTGCATCATCTTTAATATCACTCACAATCCTGCCTTTTATCAACTCATATCTTAAATCTCCAGACTTTGCATGTTTTTGCCTTGTTTCTCAAGTTAGTTATATATGCTGCAAAAGTTTCACCAGGCTTTTGATCTCTTGTATAAAATACGTGTCTTTCCATTGTAATATTTATTTGAAGGTGACACATTTCTCTAAATTTATATTTTAAGCACTCAGGGTCTTCCCACATTTTAGCCAGTACCACAGTATGGAGATCCTCTCCCTCACCTGTATACACAGCTGGGACTTACACAAATGAATGCTCACTTTCAATGGCTTCTGTACCAGCTAGGTTAAGCAAAATAAATGCCTTTGTATGTGCATCTTTATCAGAAAAAGCAGCCTGTATGAAAATATCGTACTCTTGTTCAAATACTCTCCAGTTTTCAGCAACATTCATTATCAAATACAAGTGGACCAGGTCTGTGAAATCCATCTGCCATGCCAACAAAATGCTTTTGTAATTATATTCAAATGCACACATCAGGTACTAGAAAAATATTCAACTGCACAACAGTCCCTTTGAAATGACTGTATTTTGCAAAATAACCGTACTGTAATACTACAGACACTTGGGAACACTTTGCACACTTTGGATATTTTGAATAGCTTTATTTAATATGAATAAGAAGCACATAGTGAAAAAACATGGTAGTTTTCTCTTTTTTGTATATTTTATGTAATTCTGAAGTTATTTCAAGCATGTTTGTAACCATTTTGAATACTTTTTATCAATATATCGCAAATTTGAACATTTTGTTTAATTAGAAACTTTTTATGAATGGTTTGAATACTTTGTTTTATATTCATTGAGTAAAAAATCATTTAAATGAGTTTTACTACCTGGATTTATCTTTCTGATCTGTTTGCAAGTTTCTTAAGCTTTGGATGATTCACTTCTGTTTAGTCCTCCAATTGTGGCATCACGCCTCATGGTCTTGAAGAAGTTTTACTTCGGATCCCATTCTGACACCATGTCGCTCTTCTTGTGTTTTCAAATAAGACAATGAGGCTTGGGTGTTCATTTAAGTAGTTTATTACACACAAACATATCAGGATGGATGACTGGAACATTAAACTTAAACGAACTAACTGATTGACTGCTACACACACATACAAGCTTTCACTCCTGCTGCTCAATCAAAATGGCATTCTTGCTTGCACATGCTCAGTACTTATATGCACATGTCCACAAACTGGAATGACTCTTAAGGGTACAACACACACTCTGATCTACAGAGGTGGCACAGGTCTGACACAGGATATGACTGCCAGTGTTCTGCAAACTCTCTCCCGGTGATGCATACTGTTTCTGTGACGTACAACGTATTGGGTTCACAGCAGACTGATCTAGTATAGGGCAAAGCGGAGTATGTCTCTGCAGGACTCAAGTAGGTGTGGGTCTACAACTTGACATCCTGCATGACATGAATGCAATTGCTTACTAGTGACCACATGTGTCTCCATAGTTGGGTATTTGTGTAGGTCATCTTCTCACACACACTAAAAGAAGAACCACAGGCCAGACATACAACTCTCTGAGAGAGACGTAGGTGGCCAGATATACAACTCTCTTATAAAGATGTAAGGTGGAAATGACCCAAAGTGCTATAAAAGCCATGGATTAAACATCACCTACAGCAATCCCCTGATGCAGGCAAGACAGGTGTGTTTGTTGCAGAACCTAGTGAAACCATAGCCTACAAGTGAAATGACTCACTGGATGTATGCTGTGTACTTCCAACTTTATAATGCTACTGCAAATGCATATTACCACATCTGCAGTCTGGTATATGGACACACTCCTTTATGGACACACTACTCAAACAGTAACACCATGAGGGGGGTGTTGATAAAGCCACTGAATGCTTGACTCTGGACTCTCTTGGTTGCCCCCAGCAAAAACATCACACAACTCTACACTTACATTCAATGTGTCACAAGTCTTAGCATCCAGACATGCAGAATTTAGAGAACTTGCACGGTATAATATACACTTGAGAATGGTAACCTTCCTACACTTACATTTAATGTGTCAGAAATCACAGCATCCAGGCATACAGTAATATACAGAACCTGCACAGTATGATAAACAACTGAGAGTGGTAACCTTCTCACACAGGACACCATAGCATTAGTGCAACAGCAGTCAGTTAATTATCAGCAAACAGAATACCTTCCAACACTTGCATATCAGCACTGAGTGGGAAACACACAGTTCTTGGCTGAAATTTTGTGCTTTGAAACCTACACAGTATACAAGAAAACAAACCTCAGAACTGTGTTTCAATGACCTTGCCATATGACATCATCTCCACTTTCCCTGTCATAGCAGTACAACTTATCCTGTATAGAGTCCCCCATGCAGCTACATGATTGTTGATAATTGATCTATTACCTTCCCCACCCTACAATGTCAAGCAGTCATGTATGTCCTCAAAAATGCACAAGTAAAGCAGTAGCACTACAGCAACAATGAAACAAGTACCGTTCCCCAGTCACTTAACTCTCTTTAATCATGTTTTGCTTGCAGTAATTATCGTAAACCCTTTGAAAAAAACAAGCCTACAGTTCGCTATTCATCAATGCTCTGTAGAGCTGTAGAATGATGAGGACAGCAGTGGCACTGGCTAGCTTTAGTGTACAATTTTGAGGTGCAATTTTAAGGCTTTTGCCATGGCAGTGTTGATAATAAGCTTCATTGAAAAGAATGTTCATGAATCACACATTTATATCATTGTGCAATTCACCTACGCTGAGTTTAGAGGCTTGGTCAATTTCATGTATTGCATGAGTATCTGCAAAGCACAGTCAACACGCATGGGCACATTAGTGACTTCAGCAGGAATATAGGGAACTATTACAGCATTACAGCCTGTAGAGCCACTGAAGATCAAAACTATAAAATGCATGAATTATGATGTTTGTATTATCTTTCCATGCCATTTTTACGCTCTGATGTCATCATGCCATGCCATGTGTTCTCATACTGTTCAATGATGGCACGATGACTGGTCCTGATACCTAGCTCTGCAAAGATGTGTGTCATGTGTTGACAGCAGCAACACATGTGATCATGAGAAGGTTCCCATAATTCTATGGATTATGAATGGGTGAGTCGCCATGGCTTCCAAGAGCACTGATGGTGGCAAAGCTTTCAGGTGGTATCTTAAAGAAAGTAAGATCTTTCTACACTTGCAGTATAGGGACTGTAAACAATAGGTAGAAATATACAATATTACTATCATCTATGTTTCTCGTCTATACAGCAGCAGAAAAATTGAGGTGGCAAACAAGTTGGCTCAACATGTTATTTTCCCTTTAACAAATGTTTTCTTCTAAGTTCAAATTAATCTAAGAATTAACAGAGCTAGCATACACCAGGCTGAGTTTGTATAAGAAGAATTTATTACACTATCAAATATTAATTCAAATGCTGTATAGATTAACAAGGCAGACAAAGTCACTTAGATTTGTTCAATGGCCATCACAAATGTCAGTAAGGTGAAATTATGTTTGTAAATCCCAAAAAGAGAGTTATTTTATATGCACGAGTTTCTAGGTAGGAAAGATCCTTTGAGGTTAAAGTTTATCCTTTTCCTGCACTTGTTCCATAGGTTCTTTTGGATTGTAATAGCCTTTTAAGGGTCCATTTTTCTTGGTAAGTACCAAAAAAGCTGTTCTGAGTTCTCTGTCCACTTTCTTGGGAATCCAGAAAACTGAAATGATTTTGTCAAAATTTACACAGATTTCTTCCTAGGCACACGTCTATTTGATTGCTTGCAGAACCTGTCTGATTTCTTTTTTAGATAAACTTCCTTTTTTTCACTGTAAATGGATCTCTTTGATTATATGGATGATTTAGGCCCTGAAAAGTTCAAGGTGAAATATTACAACTCAGTTCTGTAACCAAGACAGACTCCTTTCTCAGAAGTCAGCTGTAATCATGTAGTTCTATGTTGTTAGCTGAGTAGATAAGATGAACTGCTAAAGCACTGCTGAAAATGAATGATGAATATTAACCCTCCCCACCGGTTTCTATGCAAGTATATTTCATTTTCAAAAAGGAGAGAAAACTAGCATGTCTTTTTTTCTTTGGTTTCAATTGACCTCAACTGCAGTTGCAATTTAAATACAAAGCTCTTTTTAGTGTCAGTTCATGAGTGTCTTTGTTTGCGGAACACATGCCTGTTTTTCTGCTT
The DNA here is from genome assembly GCF_019279795.1 of Protopterus annectens. NCBI lineage: Eukaryota > Metazoa > Chordata > Ceratodontiformes > Protopteridae > Protopterus > Protopterus annectens. The sequence continues at coordinate 790,668,748 of NC_056732.1, read as the reverse complement.
AGGTTTATTACCCTTTGAGAAGTTAATGGTGGGGAAAGGAGTGGGTGTAAAAATGGGTATTACACTTCCTACCTTATCCCCTGCATTTTATTTTCCTTTCTGACATCTCAACACTTAAATGTCCAGAGAAAGATAATGTCCAGTTCATGGGTACATCTTTAAAGTCCATGTGCTTTGAATGGTTCCATTTGGTTTACATTCTTTGTGAGCAGAGAAGTAAGCTAAAACAGTGGAAGTAGCCAAGGCCTTCTTCCCCAGCTAGAAAAAAAATGATTTAAGCATGAACTTCTCCACTCAGATAAATTCAGGTAACTATATAGTAGTTGTTGCTTTATTTTGTAAATTGTTGAATAGAGCAACACTCTACATATCAGAAGATTAACAAGGTTAATGCACAGAAATACATGAAGGAAAACTAATAAATGCAATTAATAATAGTAAATGTATTACAATATAATGACAGTTACTATTTTAATAATATTTTTCATTAGGAAGGCTTCATTTCCTAAAGAGAACAGTGGGCTTACCTGATTGGGACTCTTATGAGGGTCCCCAGTATAAAATGGAAGCCCATAAGAGTCTTGCCAGGGCAGTGACTGTTTCTGCTAGCATAAACTGTGCTGGTGAGTAGTGTCAGAACAACTTCAATGACCTTTGGAAGCACCATCCTGGCACTCTGAGCCAGTGAGAAGTAGAGGTCAGAAAAGTGGCTGAGATGTATTGTAAGGATACAGGGCTGATCACTGTCATTTTATAACACTTAGAATTAAATGGACCCTTGTTTGACATTTATGGTCATTTAATTGATGTATGGTATATTTGCTGTTTTTGTTTCTTTAGCTCAGGATGAAATATTGGAGAATGTACTCCTGTAGCAAATGATAATGGAGAGTCTCTCCGGGCATCAGGGTGAGCATACTTCACTGTCATATTTTTGATTAGGTAGCTCTATCAGAGGAGCATAATGGTACCCAGGTGGTAGAGTCTGTGTAGTTACCAGTGGCACAGCTCTGGCATAGTATTTTTTTATAGTATGTCAAACCCTAAAGATATATGATACTTTGCACACCCACGTGTGTAGCTTAAATATTTGTGGTATACGCATATTACTTATTCGTACAGAGATGACTGGGTTTGTCTGCCTAGACAGTATATCAGTTATCTCATGATACCTGACATACAGGAAGGTTACTACATCCCTGCACTGTAGACACAGACAGAATGGACCTGGGCGGGGGAACTGAGGAGTCCATTTATTGGGGTTGGGGGTCCTTGAGGTGGATGCAGGGCAGTATATTACACAAATGCCCAAGTTAATGACACCTTTATCTGACATACCATTAGCATATGTGCAATATCCAAGGCATGTGCCTACTGTGTAGCAAAGTGTATTGTGATGTTTGTCAAGTACCTACCGATAGCTGCCTATGTTGGCAACAGTTGCTTCTCTACCTGTGGTACATCACAAGTATGTTGGACTGCCTGTATGGTACCACTGTTAAAATGCACATTGCAAGTCTTTGTCTTAGTCCCTTTTAGCAAGTCCACAGGCCACAACCCCACTCCACTGCCTATTGCACATAATGTCCATATCCTACTGCTGTAGGGTCAGCCCTCTCCCCCCAACCCTGGCAGTGGGTAGAGTTCCACTGCACATCTACATGCACATCATACATTAGGAACATTTGCATGTATGTACTTAGGCAGAACTTCTATGCCTGGCATAATAGCATATCTAGCAGCTGTGCAGGATGCCAGTAAGTACCAGTCTGACTGATCATCAGAAACATTCATCTCCCTCTCTTTGTTTCTAGCTTTTATTTATATTTTATTTGATGTTTGCTGTTTTACTTCTAGATATTTATTCAACCATTTTTGTAGCATCTGGCATGGTTATATCAGTGGAGTAGCATTGGTCCTTAATGCTGCCGTAGGCTCTAGCTTACTGCCAGCAGTAATCTGCTGTGAGGCCTGCCTCCCCCGTTGGGTGATACAGATTATGTACTGGTGGATGAGCTGGGGGTCCACCAAGTGGCCTCTGGCAGCTGATCACCAGAGAGGAGTGCTGTTGTTCACTCCAGTGATGCTCTTCTTGGGTGGGGGGAGACATTTCTGTGTGTGTGTGTGTGTGTGTGTGTGTGTGTGTGTGTGTGTATATATCTATATCTATATATATATATATATATATATATATATATATATGTATATATATATATAAAATGTGTCTGTATATATGGATATGTGTGTATATATATATTATATATATATATATATATATATATATATATATATATAGCTCTGTGTCAGATGATCTACTTTTTAGAAACTTGAGTCAGTTGCAATGACATATGATCGAAACTACCAAAACAAAGCATCAAAAAACTCACAAAAATCTACATTTTTTACATTTTGTTGGGGACAAGCCTCCCCCCACCCTCTCCCCCACCCTCCTAAAATATAACATAACCTAAGTATAAATCAGTTTCTACTCTGTGTATCTGTACATTACCAACTCCATTAAAAAGTTTTGGGTTTACAAAAACCCGATCATATGGTATTTCAAGACTGAAAATTTCATCAACTGATAAACTCAATCAACTGATAGAGACTATATATATATATATATATATATATATATATATATATATATTATATATATATATATTATAATTTAAAAATATATCCGTGTATTAAAGCTAAGGCTTAAATGTTATATTTAACTGGATGAATAATAAGACAATAAACATTGATAAAACTAGTATTTGAGAAAAAGGCACTGAAAAGCAACTCACTGATTGCATAGGTTCAGGGGTTCTAGGCTTCTAGCTAGTAGAGGATTACTTCAAAGAGCCCATAGGAGTATGCCTGCATCGTGCAGTATTAGCCTTTACCGGCCTAGCCTCTCCTTTCAGTGCACCACTTGAGTGATCCCCACCTAAATCCCTTCCTTTTCCCATCCACTCATCCAGATTTCTCTTGAAGAGGGTTGATTGCTCTGCCTGACCTGTATAGAAAGATATGTCATATGAGGGGCCAGTCAGGTTATGTGCCTGATGGGTTATGAAAGTGTCCTCCATAGATTGAGTTGAGGTCTGGTGAGGTGTGGTGGAGTGGTCATGGTGTTGAGGGATCAACCTGTGTTTGAGATTTTCTTATGAGGCTGTGGGTCAACAGAGCTGGTTTCCTCAAGCAATGTTGACCAAGGACAGAGTGTAGTTTTTCTGAGGGGGATGATGAGATAAGTTTTTTGTATTTTGGGTGAGCTCATGTTGAGTAGGGTTCTCTTCCGAGTGGGTTTGTGGCCTCTTATTGTGAAGTAGGTGTCTAGTGGGACATGTGCCAAAGTGGGTAATCAAATTGATGACTGGCATTGTGACAGAGACTTTGTGAAGAACATGCCATGAGGAGCCCTTAATGATGACCCTTTTGGCAAAGGATGTGAAGACCAGAGTGGCAATGTGACCACCAAGAAGTCTGATTTGGTCAGATGTTACGTGATGTCTTATAGGTGTTGACTCATTCAGTGGACATGTGGCAATGTGGTGATACTAGGGACTTGGTTTTTCCCCACTACCGTTTTTCCTTTTGGATGATGACTTAGTTTTGGTTGAGATCACAATGTTGCGGTCATTCTATTCTGTCTGTAGGCCCACAGCTGACTCTGGGGGAGCCAATGCGGGAGTCTTCTTGCAAGTTCTGGGAACTTTGTCAGCCAGGGGTGCTTGCAAGTTGGCCTGGATTTTATCCCTGACCAAACGGGAAAGGTTTAAGGACGGATTACTGTGGAGGACACTCCCACTTGGTCCACAGGGACCACACCTGGGGAAGGTGACTTTCTGATTTGGGGTTCTATCTGTGTGCCAGTTACTTTCCCACCTGTGAAGTCTGGGTGTGTGCCAGTAGTGATATAGGTTGATGCCTTAGGAGTATGTATCAAAGGCCTTGCTTAGTGGAGGATATATTAGGCCTTACCACACCTAGGTAGGTAGGCTGAGGGTCCTTGACTCAAAGAAGTTGACCAGGATTGAGCGGCGCTGATCTCAGGACTGAACTCAAAAAAGTTATAGGATCAAAGTTTCAGATTAATCTATCCTTGTTTATTAGGTCCGTGATCGTTCCATGTCTTTTAGGATGACCCATCATCCTTGTTGGGAGATAATTCCCAGGGTCTGTAGTCACTCCTTTGTGGAGAGAGAGGACTGTAGCAGTGCACCGATCGGTAGGGACAAAGCCTGAGGTGAGGCTGTGATTGAAAGGGGCACACAAGTGAGGTGCCAGTTCACTCTGTAGTTCATGTAGAACACAGCTACGGATATTGACAGGTCCCATAGAAGCTGTATTCTTGGCCTTGGACAGTGCTGTTTTAACCTGTGCAGCAGTAATACTGGGTGACTGGCAATCTACTGGTATTGTGATTGGTCCTTTGGGGGGAGAGAGGGGTAACGTTAGCACTGAATCTGTAGGCCTGTATATTGGCAATATCTGCTGACTCGATATAGGAGATACCATTGGGTCTACTTTATGTGCTCGAAGTCCGAGAATATCGAATACGATATTCTCAACACTAGTACACCGAAAGCGCAAAACATCGAAAATGTAAATGTAAATCTCCGTAGGTGGAGATTTCCATTTACTTCAATGTAGTGCGATCTCGGAGTTGGTATATTTAAGTAGTGGGGGGTGTGGGGGGCCCCCCTGCCTACACTAGTTTAAATTTTTTTTTGTGTATTTTTTTTTGGACTTCGATTGTTTAATAGTGCGGTGCATATGGTTTGATCCATATGCATTTGAGCTATTAAACTTTCGAGATCCTAAAGTAGACCCAGTACCATTGTGCAGTAGCTCAGAGCAAATCTGGGTATTGCAGTGGAGATTCTTTACATAACTATAGAAGGTCTTTTGGTTGTCTTTACTATCTGCTGCAATTCTGTTTTCATAGCTAGATTTAGATGATTTGATGAGGGCTCTCATCCTTTTGTTGAGGCTGATAAGGGAGTTTATCCAGTCTTGGGACTTTGCCTTATTACACATCATTTTCCTCCTTCTGTTGTAGAGTTTGTTTATGGCAGAGGACCACCAGATTGGCTTCCTTTTTTTTTTGAGGAGAGCATCTTGGTTCTATTGGATATGGTGAGATCCATGTATTTGTGTACGTGTTCATACAGTGCATTGGTGTATGATTCAGCTGTCATGCAACTATTCTCCATTTGCATGGGTGCCGTGAAGATAGCCACCTCTGTTTTTAGGAGCACAAAGTTACTTTGGAGAAGTTTTTCATGGTGGTTACCTTTGTGGAAAGGGTGGGAGGGATGTGGATTTCCAAGGTGATTAGTTTGTGGTCATCTAACCAGGGAGGAGTTGACTATTTGTGTAGAGCAAGGGTTGCCTATGTTAGTAATGACCAGGTCAAGGATGTTGCTACCTCTAGTGGGGGGTAAGAATGAGCTGGTCCAGAGCACTGGAATTAATGAATTCCAGAAAGCATTGGGCAAGTGTATTGGTACATGAGTAGTTTTCCCAGTTAATGGAGGGGTAGTTGAAGTTGCCCAGTATGAGAGTGTTAGGTTGGACCCTAATATTCTCCAGGGTGCTTTGGAATGTGGAGTGTGAGTCTGGGACATGATTGGGGACCTATAGCAGACTACAACCTAAATTGCTGTCTTACCCAATGTTAGCGGCACCTGAAGTATCTCAGATGCATTAATTTGGGCTACCAGTCTGGAGGTGTGCACATTCTTTATGAATATGGAAACACCACCGCCTTTGGAGCTTCAGTCCAAATTCTGGGGCTGAAAGGTGTGGAATGAGTTATAGCCTGGTAGTGCAGGGCTGCTTTCTTTTGCCTTGAACCAGGTCTCTGTTACAGCACAAATGTCGATGTTCTCCATTTTAAGGAGTGCTTTGAGTGAGTGCATTTTAAGATTTAGACTTCTAGCGTTGAGCAGCATGACTCTCATATTGCATTTGTTTGTAGCTGTTACGGTGGTAATTTGGTCTTTGGAACACCGCCTAAAAAAGAAACTATAGGGGTGGCAAGAGCCTTGGCCAGTATTCAGAAGCCAAGGGATGACAAATGCAGGCCATCTCTGGCAAAGCATCAAGGTATGTCAATCATGTCATTCCAGGCAGACAGATACTGGATCTCCTTAGAATGACACCAGAAACGTAGCCAGTTGTTGAAATCAATCATTTTCTGCTTGTACTGTGGTATCATTCTGGGTGATGGTAGGATGCTGTTCAGGGCTACATAACCCAAGAGCTCCTCCATGACTCTTTTCCTGTAGTCATAGCCGGCTTTAGGCATAGGCCAACTAGGTGGCCGCCTAGGGTGCTGCTGTAGCAGGGGCGCGTTTCCAGTATTTATTTGTTGTAGGTAGACCAGGATGGGGGAACCAGATGGTGTGGTAGGGGGCACCGTGGACCCCTTTTACCTAGGGTACCAGTTGACCTAAGGCCACTCTTGCCTGTAGTCCAGGGAGGTATGTCTCAGGTCATTCACACCCACATGCACTATGTGGCTGATCCTGCTGCCTGACAGGCAGCTGATTGTTACTTTCTCCTTATTCAAAATAGTGAGTGGGACATCAGTGTGCCTCACTATCGAGTCACTTATGATTAGTGTGTTGGGCATGGTGTTTTGCCTTAGGGGATTTGGTTGAGTGGCACACTGTTTAGGAGAGTTATGTGTTTCGTGATCAGTGTTGTGTTGTGGTATTCAGGTGGATTTCTGCCTTGGAGGTCTCTGCTGTTTGGCTAGATTTTTATTGATAGCCTCCATGAAGGTGGGTGTGTGGTTTATGTTTTTATGTGAAGGCAGTGCTGGTGTGTGTTCTGGAGAGCTATGTGTTCCATGTGGTGTGGTGCAAGTGTTAATCTTCTCCTCTTGACCAACTATTCTGGTCTTGGCTGGAGAGTGCGTGGCTTCCAGTTTGGATATATAAGTGCATCTCTCACAAGTCTGAATGTTGGAAGGTAAGAGGATAGGGCTGTCAGTGTACATGAGGCAGTTTCTACATTGCCTCAGGATGCCCAAGTTCACCAGGTTAATAGGAGAAAGCACAGGGAACTGACCTTTAGACATGCCTGGAGGGGTGGGCATTAATAAATACTGGAGCTGTTTCCTTTTAGAACGTTTAGTGCTGGTAGCACTTTTGTGTGCTACAATAATTGCTACAAGAAGTCTGGAAAAGTGCTAAACTAATAAGCTAGTAAAAGTGCAGGAGAGGAGAGAACTAGCAGATATAAGGGAAAATTTGACAAGCAGACTTTGGCACTACTCAGAAGCTTACAAACAGTCCTGGATACAGCAAATCTGTATCTGGACTAGATTAGTTAGAGCAAAGGTGGGAAACAAGCGCGGATGTGGACTTTTAAACCAGAAAGTTGAAAGATGGAAAAAACTGCCCAAAAGACCAATAAGCTACAATTTCTGGGCCAAAAAACACTCCTCCTGTGGTAGATAGGCTACCTAGTACTTACCACTCCCACTGATAAGCTAGAAGGCTTCCCTCCAACACAGAAAAGCTTAGGGGGCTCAGAAGCTTACAAACAGTCCCACATACAGCAAGTATGTACTTGGACTAGACTAGTTACAGGAAAGGTGGGAAACAAGCGCAAACACAGGCTTTTAAACCAGAAAGTTGAAAGAGATGGAAAAACTGCCCAAATGGCCAGTAACTACAATTTCTGGGCCAGAAACCACTCCTCTTGTGGTAGATAGGCTTCCTAGTGCTTACCACTCCCACTGATAAGCTAGAAGGCTTCCCTCTAACACAGAAGGGCTTGGAGGGTTCAGAAGCTTACCAACAGTCCTAGAAACAACAAATCTGTATCTGGACTAGACTAGTTACAGGAAAGGTGGGAAACAAACCCAAATGTGGGCTTTTAAACCACAAATTGAAAGAGATGGAAAAACTGCCTAAATGGCCAATAAACTACAATTTATGGGCCAAAAGCAAGCAACAACTGAGGGTAATGCTACTCAATGCTAGAAGTCTAAATCTCAAAATGCACTCACTCGAGGCACTCCTTAAAATGGAGAACATCAATATCTGTGCAGTGACTGAGACCTGGTTCAAGGCTCTAGAGAGCACCCCTGCACTACCAGGCTATAACTTATACCACACTTTTCGGCCATCTAACCTGGACCAGAACACCAAAGATGGAGGTGTGTCCATATTCATTAAGGATATCCACACCTCCAGGCTAGCTGCGCAGCATAATGCATCCGAGGTTATCCATGTGCAACTAACTCTGGGCAAAACTGCAATCCAAATTGTAGCTTGCTACAGATCCCCCACCATGCCACAGGATTCCCACTCCTCTTTTCTTGATATACTGGAAAATATTAGGGTTCAACCAAACACCCTAATAATGGATGATTTCAACTACCCCACCATTAGCTAGGAAAACTACTCATGTACCAACTCCTTTGCTCAACGCTTTCTGGAATTCATAAATTCCAATGCCCTGGATCAACTTATCCACACCCCACCAGGGGCAACAATATCCTAGACTTTGTCATTACCAACATGAGTGACCAGTGTTCCACACCTGAAGTCAACTCCTCTTTGGTCAGATCCGACCATAAGCTAATCACCCTAGATATCTGTATCCTGCCCCCACCCACCATTAAGGAAACCATGATAAAAAATTTCTCTAAAGCCAACTTCATGCTTCTTAAGACAGAAGTGGCGAACTTCATGACACCCATGCAGATGGACAAAATCAGTTCTGACTGCTGAATTCTACACAAATGCACTGTATAAGCACTTACATGAGTGCATGGATCATGCTATCCCAAACAGAACCAAGATGCTATTCTCCAAAAATAGGAAGCCAATCTGGTGGTCCCCTGCGATAACAAACTCTACAACAGAAGGAAAAAACTATTGCAAAACAGAGTAAAATCCCATGAGTGGAGGAGCTCCCTGGTCAGCCTCAGTAAGATGCTGAGATCCCTTATAAGATCCTCCAAAGCTAGCTACAAAAACAAAATCACCAGTGATTCTAAGAGCAACCACAAAGCATTCTAGAGCTATGTCAAGAATCTCAATGGCAACACTCAGATCTGCTCTGAGTTACAGCACAATGGCACAAAAATTACAGAACCAACTGATATTGCCAACATCCTGGCAGATAGATTCAGTGCTAACTTTACCCCCCTCTCACCCCCTAAAGGGCCCATATCTATACAGCAAGAATGCAGCATCCCTGTAATCACATCTGTGCAGGTGAAAGCTGCACTCTCTAAAACTAAAAACACAGCATCCATGGGACCGGACAACATCCCAGGCTGCATTTTACACAAACTTCAGAAAGAACTGACTCCCCACCTAAGCACCATGTTCAATCATAGTCTCACATCAGGCTTTGTGCCCATTGAATGGTGCACAGCAACAGTTATCCCACTCCATAAAGGGGGAGCCACCACTGATCCTGGGAACTATCGCCCTATTAACCTGATGAGCCTGGTCTACAAGGCCATGGAATGTATCATCATGGAACTCATAAACAAAGACATTGGTAACCTCCAAACTCTGGACCCCACCCAGTTTGGGTTTGTGAAAGGCAGGTCATGCCTTCTGAACCTGATTGACTTCTTTAAGGCAGTCACCAAAGCCATAGATGAGGGTAAGGTGGTTCACACAGCCTATCTTGACCTCTCCAAGGCTTTCAACACCATCCCCCATTCTGGAATTATAGCTAAACTCAATAAACTAGGTATAAATCCCTACGTCACAAGATGGGTTGCCAACTGCCTCACTGACAGAACCCACATTGTAAACGTTGCAGACTCCAAATCTGACTTAAAACCAGTGACAAGTGGAGTACCATAGGGTTCAGTCCTGGGACGTTTCCTGTTTGGTATCTACTTCTCTGAAGTGCAGACTAACATAGAAGGCCTCTGGCTAATGAAGTTCACAGATGATTGCAAACTAGGAGCCATAGTCAAGTCCCCAAATGATGTGGACATCCTACAGAAGGGCCTCACTGAGACAGAAGCCTGATGTCAGAGGCATGGCCTCAAGCTCAATGCCAAAAAGTGCATTGTCATGCCCTTTGGTAAAAACTCTGTACTCATGAACTACCACATAAACGGCAGTCTACTTAACACCGGATGTGTGATAAGAGACCTTTGGACCCAGGTGGACTGTAGTCTCTCCTTTGATAATCACATCACCACAGTAGTCAGGAAATCCTTCTATGTGGCACACCTCATCACAAAAGGGTTCTCATCCAGGAAAAAAGAGGTCATTGTTCCCCTCTACACGTCACTCATTAGTCCCATTATAGAATACAATGCCCCTTTTGGAATGTACCTCACAAGACATCTGCAGCAGCTGGAAAGGCCACAGAAGCACCTCAAAAAAGAGGGTTATTGGCCTCAAACAGATGCCCTACACTGACCATCTTAAAAAGCTTCAGCTTTACTCTGTAGCATTTAGCCTACTCTGAGGAGATCTCTGCCTATCATATAAAGGTATGTTAAACCCAGAGCTGTTGGACATGCTACACCTTAAGAAATCCCAGTCCCTCCGAGCTACACACTCTAGGGACCTAAACCTTGTCACCACAATAAACAGGACATGCTGGAGGGATAGATTCCTGTCCCAGAGACTTCCTATACTCTGGAACAAGCTACCCATCTATGTCAAGCAAAGTTCCTCATTAGCACTCTTCAAGATAAATACACCCCGGGGATCACTTCTGTGGCTCTGTTTGACAGGGGCACAGAAAATTAACTTTCTTGGGTGGCATAAGCCAGAGAACCTTGTTACTTAGGCCCTTGGGCTGATAGCCTAGTACCGACCTATGAACCTATGAAAAGCCACGCCTCTTGTGGTAGATAGACTACCTACTGCTTACCACTCCCACTGATAAGCTAGAATGCTTCCTTCCAAAACAGAAAGGCTTGTGGGATCAAAAGCTTACCAACAGTCCTGGATACAGCAAATCTTTATCTGGACTAGACTAGTTACAGGAAAGGCAGGAAACAAGTGCAAACTCGGGCTTTTAAACCACAAAGTTCAAAGAGATGGAAAAACTGCCAAAACAGCTAATAACTACAATTTCTGGGCCAGAAACCACTCCTTTTGTGGTAGATAGGCTACCTAGTGCTTACAATTCCCACTTATAAGCTAGAAGGCTTCCCTCCAACACAAAAAGGCTTGGGGGGCTCAGAAGCTTGCCAACAGTCCTGGATACAGCAAATCTGTATCTGGACTAGACTAGTTACAGGAAAGGCAGGAAACAAGCTTAGATTTTTTTCAGAAAGCAGCTAAAACAGCACTAAAACAATTCAAGTGCAGTGCAAGCTACCACTCTTGAGTGTGTAGCAGTATTAAAGCAAATACAGTTTAAATAAATGCAATTTATTTGAAATGTATTCTGAACTAAATGCAACTGTTGTTTTATTCAACTATGAACAGTTAAAAAGTGCCATAAAAGTACTTATCAGCTGAGAAGCACCCTCAGTCAGAACACAAGGAGATTTTTTTTTGTTAGTAAAGTGCAAGTAGAGGAAGGAGGAGCAGAAGATAATTCAAGGTTAAGAACCTAAGTAGGTTGGCCTTCTCAAATGTTCTCTCTGTATTAGGTAGAATGAACACTAGACTGGGAGGCATGTCCCAGATCAAATAAGCCACCAACTATAACAAACACCACAGGAATAGGGTGGGTGGGAGGCAGAAAACCAGTTTTAGAAGAGACCAGAAATAAAAAACAATGCCAGCAAATATATAAAATAATTCATTCAGCAAATATATAAAATAATTCAGTCAGGCAAAAATTAAGACAATGCAGAACTCTGAAAAGTTAAAGCACCAAGAATTATACTTAGCAGCGATTATATTTCCAGATTGTTTGAGAGAACTCTTCAGTCAGAACACAAGGAGTTTCTAACAGTGTGTGCAGGATACCCATGCAGATGGGAACTGAAAGTTTGACTGCTGAATCCTACACTAAGGTACTGTACGAGCACATCCACTCGTGCATGAATCGTGCCATTCCAAATAGAACCAAGATGCTCTCCTCCAAAAAAAGGAAGCCAATCTGGTGGTCCCCTGCCATAAACAACTATACAACATAAGGAAGAACTGTTGCAGAAAAGAGGTAAATCCCAGGATGCAAAATACTCCCTTACCAGCCTCAGTAAGAAGCTGAGATCCCTCATAAAATCCTCCAAAGCTAGTTACAAAAATAAAATTGCCAAAGATTCCAAGGACAACCACAAGGCATTCTATAGTTATATCAAGAATCTAAATGGCAATGCTCAGATCTGCTCTGAGCTACAACAGAATGGCATTAAATATACTGATCCCAAGGATATTGCCAATATCCTGGCAGATCGATTCAGTGTCAACTTCACCCGCTCTCGCCCCCTAAAGCCATCTCAATACCAAAAGGCTGCCACATTCCAGTAATCACAGCCACACAGGTAAAAAATGCACAGCTACAGTTATCCCACTCCACAAGGGGGATCCACCTTGGATCCCGGGAACTATTGTCCCATCAGTCTGATGAGCCTGATCTGCAAAGTCATGGAACGCATTATCATGGAACTTATAAACAAAGACATTGGCAACCTTCAAACACTGCACCCCACCCAGTTTGGTTTTGTAAAGGGCCGATCTTGTCTCCTCAACCTGATTGACTTCTTCAAATCAGTTTTCAGAGCCATGGAGGAGAGCAAGGCAGTCCACACAGCCTATCTGGACCTTGCCAAGGCCTTCAACACCATCTCCCAGTCTGGAATCATAGATAAACTTACTACGCTTGGCATTAATCCCTTCATCACTTGATGGGTTGCCAACTGGCTTACTGACAGAACCCACAATGTAAAAGTAGCCAACTCAAAATCCAGCTCCAGACAAGTGACAAGTGGAGTACCTCAGGGTTCAGTCCTGGGACCGCTCTTGTTTGGCATCTACTTCTCTGAAGTACAGGCCAGCACTAAGGGACTCTGGCTAACAAAGTTCGCAGATGACTGCAAACTGGGGAGCCATTATTGAATTCCCAAATGATGTGGATATTGTACAAAAGGGCCTTACAGAAACAGATGCTTGGTGCCAGAGCTGTGGGCTCAATTACAGCTATAACTTGCAGAAATATAAATCTTAAATGTGAAGACAAACTCCCTCATTTTTTTTTTTAAAGGAAATTACCTTCATAAAAGATGAATTAGGTTGTAACAAAGCTGCCAGCTTAACAGTGACCAAAAGTCAGATTAGTGGACATTTGTAGGTTGCAGTGTTAGCACTGGAACATGTTTTTTTTTGTTTTTATTTGAACTGGATGATGTAGTAGCTGCCCATATGTTCATCAAGGGTCTATGTTAGAACATTGAAGTTTCACAACTTCGAATGTTCTAATATTGACCCCTATTCAGCAAATGCTGAAAATAGTGAAGCTGCGGAACACTGAATTTCTTCCTAGGGAAGGAATTTGGTTGGCCGTTTCTGTGGCTTTGCTATTTTCAGCACTGTGGTAGAAAGTTACGGGTTGGGATCAGGTGAGTGTGCGATTGTGTGAATGTGAGGGTTAGGGCAGGGTAGGTGAGTTAGGCTTAGGGCACGGGTCAAGTAAGTGTGCGATTGTGTGGACGTGAGGGTTAGGGCGGGGTAGGTGAGTTAGGGTGTGAGTGAGGTGAGTGTGCGATAGTGATGGACCTTAGGTTAGGGTTTGGGTTAAGGTAAGTGGATACCTAGTGGTGTGTGTGCAGTTTATTGTAGGGTTAGATGTAGGATTTTAGGTGTATGTGTGTGGATTGCTGTTTGTTTGGTGTGTTTGTTTTGTGTGTATGTGTGTTGCAACAGCAACATTTTTTCCCTGGGAAAAGATTCTCTGTTCTGCATGTTCGATATTATCAGCATTCGCTGAATATGGGTCGATATTAGAACATTTGATGTTTTAAAAAGTCGATGTTCTAATATAGACCCGCTCATCAAAATAGTTTGCTCTTCCATATTTATAGATGATAACTTGTTTGAGTACAAAGTGTTTGTTGAAGATTTCTCCAGCCTTACTGTGAGATAACTACTTTCTTGGTTTAAGATTATAGCAGAATAGCTGCTGGGGCAGTTATGAATTATTTTGTTTCATGTTATAATTAGCAGCATAAGGCTGACATGTATGCATATCAGAAGCTTTTAAAATGGGATTTACTATCTTAGTGTTAGAAACTCTAAAAAAAAGGATATTACATGTGAATATCCATTTTAACTTTTTTTGCTACTCTTGTCTCTTGATAGCTGCTACTGGTCATACTGATGCTACCAGAGGTGTCTGGACAGCTAGGACTATATGATACTATATTATAAACACTGTCTCTTGTTAGGTAGCATAATCAGCCAGATGGTTTAAATCTTCAACCAGTTATAGGTTCATAGGTTGGTACAAGGCTATCGGCCCTAGGGCCTATGCAAGACTAGCCATAACAATTCCCTGGATATTTCTTCCCACAATATTTACTTCTCCAGGCCCCTGTCTAGCAGGGCGACTGACATGACATGACTATTATCCATTAGGTGATGCTATATACTCATATTCTAGGTGCAGTTTTATGAATCATCAATGGAAACATTCTATGTGACATTATTGTATGGAGTAAGCAAGTGCACACATTTTCTATATTTTTTGTATGACATTGACATAAATCATTTAAAAAATTTCTTTACTATAAGGCAGGGTCATAAAAGGACCATGTTGAAAATTCTGTGTAAATATATATATATGTATGCATCTATGTCTATATCTCTGTATGTCTATGGTTTTATCTATCTATCTATCTATCTATCTATCTATCTATCTATCTATCTATCTATCTATATAGCTATCTTTTTTGTTTTGCTTGTCCACACCAGCTGACCATTACAGCTACCCCTCAACTTCATTATCCATTTGTTCCTGATAATGGGGGCAGAGACCACTGCCATGTGGAGGCTATTAACCAGAGAGCCATCAAAGAGATTTTATCTTAGTCTTGTCCATGTCCCCTCCACACGCTTATATTCACTCAAAGGGTAGGCATACAATAGGTCTTTGGAAGGGCATATCTCTTGCTTCTGTGAATGATGTAACCTATTCAAAAAGCCCTGATCCCCTTCATAGGCAAGTAGATTTGACCCCTGTATTCCCCTGGGTATCATGACCCATGTCTTTGTCCTGCAAATAGATCCCAAAAAACTCCCCCTCCAAAGACAGGCAAGCAGATAATGCCTAGTAATTTCATCCCCCACTCCAGCCAGGTTCTTTAGCACCTTGCTTGCTAATTGAACCTGGGACATTTAGATCATGGTCAAGAATTTGTCCTTTTGTGCAACAGAACTGGCCATAACAAACTCTGTATGAAAATATTACAATTATATGTTTATAATGTTACATTGATCTTATAAATGAGATCCTTATATTTGTAGCTTTCTATAGTTAGTGTCCACATTTGCAAGATTGCAATTAATTTTGTAAATGCAGATGTTAAACTTTCATAAATATTTCTATGTTTTCCAAATTATTGCCTTTGATTAGAGCCCATTTTCTTGAAGATATCATATCACTTTTCCTGTATCATATCTTATCTAAAACTGGTTCCAGTATTTACCATATATCAACACTACAGATGTGTATCTCTTGAGTGAAGCCATATGCAAATAAAGCAGACTGAATACATATTTAGAACTGTAAAATGTATTGACCCCTTTAGCCTAATAGTTTAATACTGGGTGACAGCAGGTTCCAGTCAGAATGGAAACTCTAGAATCGTCGAACTATGTAATGCTTAAATCATTCACAACATCAGACTCTGCTGGTTACTTCACAATCTGTAGACTGAGAAATGTGTTATTCCTTCCAGCTACTGACTTTTGTTTCATTTCATGATTGTGTTGAATTTGCCCAATAAGATAATTGCTGATGTTCAGACTTCTTTAGTGTTATTGTGGTCAAACCTTCTTGTTGTGAGAAATAATGTTCTTTACTAATTACTTATCTGGAAATAAGGTTTGACAGAAAGGGTACAGTAAAGCCAGCATATGGCATTATAACTAGATGGCTGTATTCTGTTTAGGTTTTAGAGATGACTGCTAATTTTTACAGACTATTATTTAACACAATGTTCTACTCAATACGCAACACAGTTTTAGGGCACAGACACAGTACAGCATTAGCAAACTTTAATGAACATGAACAAAGATTAATGGATCAATCATTTACCTGTTATTCATTTAGTTTGAATCTCATTTTATAATGAAACGTGCATGTAACTATTATGGTTTTGTTTGGACTCGTATTTATTCCTACACAAATTATTGATTTACAAAATTATCTCATTATTAGCTTTCATGAAATGATGGCACCTTGCTGAGATATAACTCTTTTGTCCCATCATTTACCATACATTATTTTTTTTCTGAGAAACTCATGAACACAAGTACTGTCACTGCCCCAAAAATAAGGCTAAATCATTTTCTAGCACTAATAGAGCTTGTCTTCATTTTCCGTGAAAAATGTTGAATATTTAACTCATTGCCTTTCCAAAGCTCTTTCCATGAAATAATTATGATGAAGTTTTAGGACAAAAGTATAAATGTTACAATATTTACTTTGGTGGAGACAGACTCTTATATTATGCAATAAGACATACTGAAGCATACATTTGAAGTGTCCAGAATTTTGCAGAATGTCCAGATTTTTGCCTTATATTTTTGTTGTGTTCCTCACACAATTTGTGGTTTTCTGGTAAATCATTGATGCTGAAGTCACTAAGTGACAGGCATTTGAGTTTCATACTTTGTATTCTTCAGAAAGTGCATCCTAATGCACAATCTGTTATTATAGCAGCTTTTAAGACCAATATTTAAAATCTTTCCCTGATTTTCGGCCTTTGCACTCCATTACTTTTGGCTTTGTCCAAACTTCATGCACTAAGAGGTTAAGAGGTATGCACGTGAGTGTAATAAGGCTAGGTTTACATATAAGGCTAGATTTATCCATACTCTCTGTAACCCTTATAATGCTCTTCCTATTGGGTCCATGGTTGTGGACAGGCATGTGAACATTGTACCATGTGTACTGGATATTTTCTGTTTGGTTAAGTGCATTTTATGGTACTTTGTGTCCTGTTTGATTTTTTTTTCCAATTTTCTAGTGTTGCTTTTTACCTTTAAAGGATGTCTTTGTTATCATATGGGGTGACTGCAATATCTGAAAAGGAAGCAACTTGTGATTACTTTTTGACTCTTTTTGTTGTGTTTAACTTTTTAGACTTACCACAACATTTTACATTTATTCTATTGATTCTTTGTGCCTCATTTAGGAGCTGAAGTAGTTTTGAGAGCTGTTCCCCTTTACGTTGGTAATTTATATGTTACAAAAGAAGGGAAGGAGAGATATCCAAATAGTGTCTTGTTTTCAAGTACTAATTAGACAATGCTGTGTAATTTAAAATGCCTTCCTAAAATCACAACAATTCAGTTTATTTATACACACTGCGAATGTGATAGCTGTTATGTTTCAGATCGAGAGCAAACTGAATACCTGCATGCTTGAAGAATGTAAACATTTTTGTTAAGTACTTATAGTAGGATGCGTTTAAAGTATAGAACTGCAGCTGAAACAAAAATTATACACATCCCCAATGAACACTGCTCCAAAATAAGTATTTCAGTGGCATACATTCATTCCTTTAAGGCAATACAGCATCCACGTTAGAAGCCACCTGACTATTTAAGCTACACTTTGTAGTGCCTCATACATATAACCTATTGCAATTTACAGATGCTGGTAAACATTTCATTTTGCATCCTTACATGTTTCTGCTCCCTACTTCATAGATGCCATCTATCAGGACTTTTGGAAGGTAGCAAACCATCTCTGGTTTATATGCTCTTGTTCACTTTCACACCCCCTTTTTTGTTGATGGCACATTTTTAAATGGATATAGCATGCCTGGGAAGTGATGTATTTATGGGATATGATTATTATGAAAACTATAACAGAACTCAGCATCTGCTGTATTTGTAAGTTACAGCTGAATAATACATTTCTGCTATCTGTGACTGCAGCTAGTATCCATGGTGTGCAGGAGGTGGGGAGATGTCTACAGGAATCAGGTCATACTCCAGCAATGTTTTAATCAACTGCCACACAAACTGGAGAGAGGTTGAAATAAGAAGCACTGTTAGTAGGAAGAGCTCCAAGAGGAAAACAATAGATCGTATGGGGGATATTTTATGCCGTGGACATGCCCAGCTCACAATAATACAAATCGGAGCATTCTGTATGAAAGAGGGAATGTGCAGCATCATGTAAATACCTCTCTTACATAGAAAAGATCAACAACAAGTGTTACAAGTGTTACTAGTGCTGTATTAAGGGGGGAGGGAGACCACAGAGAGGGATGCATGCTTACTTTGCAGGCATCAGAACTACAGCATGAGCTATGAACATCTTCCCATACATGTCAAGCAGAGCACCTCACTGTCCCTCTTTAAGAGAAATCGTAATTAGTGGCTGGGTAATAGAAAGTTCACCTTGGGGATCACTCCAGTGGCTCTACTTGATAGAGGCACTGGGAACTAACATCGGGTGGCATGATGCCATTGTGCTTCTATGGGCCAGGCTTGTAAAGGCTACAGGGCCATTAGCCTAGTGCACACCTATGAACCTATAATATGGCTTTATAATTCATACATCATAATCTAATTAAAATGTAATTTAGTAGCAGCTGCTTAATGGCTATTGATAACTACTCTTTAATATATAGATATTTGAGAAGTACATAGTATTATTGGTATCTGTGTGTGTGTAAGGGGAGTTACTCATACATGGATCAGTGTGTCACGTGACTCATCACTTAGGAAATTTAGTAATGGTTCATGTTGAATGCCCATCATGTCTAATGTCTTTTTACCCATTCTTCTTATATATATATGTATATATATATATATATATATATATATATATATATATATATATATATATATATATACATACATATATACTTTGCAGTGTGCATATATTACATTGTATTAGAAATAAACATACTTTGGTATCTGTAGATGCATTTTCATTTTGCTCTGATTATTTGTCCATTCACGCTGTTTTCTACATTTTGTAACTTTGTTCCCATAATCTCTATCTTATATTATGCCCATATAAAATAGACAGGCCAATCTCATTTTCTTATTTTCAATGAAAATTAAAAGTCAGTTCCAGTTCTGTTTTCACATTTTCATATAAAGCAACTTTAACTCAGACTTTAGCCACAAATCATGCTATCACAAATACTAGTTCCTTATTATTATTTCTACTAAACCAACAATTCCTTGGCTGCATTTCTCTAATTTTTAGCTCTAAATGTCTTTATTGCAACTACAGTCTTTGAGGCTTCATGGAACCTTGCCCAGAATTTGGAAACTCTGAATTCAAAGATTTGAGCCACCTATCATTGTGAGCGGACTTGCTGAAAAGTCAGAACAGATCCAGAATGCAGTGTTCCTTTAAGTCACAAAGGAGGAAAAATTTAAGATATTTAAATAGTTTGTCCTTAAGGAGGAAGACAGAGGGAAGACTTCTATCCTGATGGACAAGTTTCATGCTTATACTAAGCCAAGAAGAAGCTACTAAATATAAGGCATTTATTTTTCACTAGCAATCAAAGGCTTCATAGGTCTATTGATGTGAGATGTGAAGCATCATTTTTGATTGGGAAAGACTGTCTCTATCTATGTCTTTCTAGGAGGACACTGAATCTAAAGAAGATTTCACCATGAGACAACAGCCAGCTAAGATATAGATGATCTTCCCTAATGGAAACTAATACCAAAATCTCAAATGTTCTACAAACTAGCTGGGCACACCAGTCTCTTTCATCCTTCTGACATGATCGATACAGCACCACTTCTAATAAAAAGGGAAAGGAAGAGAAGACAACAAACAGCTTTTGATGACACAATTGAATTTCCAATGGCAATCTGCTCACAGCTATGACAACAAATTAACACGAGCAGTAGAGAAAGCACTACTCACCCAGATGAAGGAATTCTGCACTGGCAATCTGCTCTACTAACATAGGGAATTAAGTTACTCACTATCACAAAGGACAGATTACATGTTTTATTTGAATGTCAGCCAACTGCTCTTTTAAATTCAAGGGTCATAGTATCACATAAAATAATGATGATATTGTAGCTCTTGTGAAAAGTCACCCTGATGAGTACCGTCATAGTTAGGAAATTGTGCCTTAAGTTACTGACAACATCTTGTTTGGCTTGAGTTGACTGCAAGGACAGTATTATATAAAGATTTCCAGTCAGACAACATCAGTAATTCATGCTTCAAAACAGAGGTCCTGTTGTCCTCAAAGTAAGTACACAACAGGAAATTAAATACATGGAATCTATGGAAGTTATGGTTAAGTAAACAGGGACAAATGACTGGGTCAGTGGAAGGGTAGCATTTGTGAAGCAGGACAAGTTGTGAATATATATATATATATATATATATATATATATATATATATATACAGCCTTAAGACTTAAGTATATGCATTCAGAGGGAGCAGTATCTATTTCACAAACATTTGAAGATATTGTTGCAACTATGTCTCATGATATATTCTTCTGTTTACTTGATGCTATATAAGGATTTTGACAGCTTTGGCTAAATGAGGATAATGCTAAACAGATTACATTATACACCCCTTTCTGTAGCTGCAGATATCTAAAGTTAGCATTAATGATATCTTCAGATGCAGAAATTTTATAGAGAGCAGTGTCTGAAAGAATTGAAGAATTGGGCTGTTTAGTCAGTATAATTGATCATTTTCTAGTATGGGGTGCTACTAACAGGAAAATAACTACTAGACAGATTCAGATAAGGAAGCTTGAAGTGAACAAAAGAAGCTATCAAATCTGTGTAACATCCCTCAAGCACATGTTGCACATTCTAACTTCTGAAGGTCTCAAACCAGATTTTGATGAAGTGAAAGCAATTATGAACATTCAGAAGTCTCATGCTGCATCATTTCTTACACACAACCTTGGTAGGGTGCCGTATCATTCCAAGCTGATGCCAAACTTTGCAGATAGAACACACAACCTTGTTAGGGTGCCGTATCATTCCAAGCTCATGCCAAACTTTGCAGATAGAACACACAACCTTGGTAGGGTGCCGTATCATTCCAAGCTCATGACCAACTTTGCAGATAGAACACACAACCTTGGTAGGGTGCTGTATCATTCCAAGCTCATGCCAAACTTTGCAGATAGAACACACTACCTTGGTAGGGTGCCGTATCATTCCAAGCTCATGCCAAACTTTGCAGATAGAACACACAACCTTGGTAGGGTGCCGTATCATTCTAAGCTCATGCCAAACTTTGCAGATAAAACACAAAACCTTGGTAGGGTGCCGTATCATTCCAAGCTCATACCAAATTTTGCAGGTAGAACACACAGCCTTGGTAGGGTGCCGTAACATTCCAAGCTGATGCCAAACTTTGCAGATAGAACACACACCCTTGTTAGGGTGCCGTATCATTCCAAGTAGATGCCAAACTTTGCAGATAGAACGCACAACCTTGGTTGGGTGCCATAATCTTCCAAGCTCATGCCAAACTTTGCAGAGAGAACACACAACCTTGGTAGGGTGTTGTATTATTCCAAGCTCATGCCAAACTTTGCAGATAGAACACACAAACTTGGCAGGATGCCATATCATTCCAAGCTCATGCCAAACTTTGCTGATAGAACACACAACCTTGGTAGGGTGCTGCATCATTCCCAGCTCATGCCAAACTTTGCAGATAGAACACACAACCTTGGTAGGGTGCCGTATCATTCCAAGCTCATGCCAAACTTTGCAGATAGAACACACAACCTTGGTAGGGTGCCGTATCATTCCAAGCTCATGCCAAAGGTAGATAGAACACACAACCTTGGTAGGGTGCCGTATCATTCCAAGCTCATGCCAAATTTTGTAGATAGAACACACAACCTTGGTAGGGTGCCATATCATTCCAAGCTCATGCCAAACTTTGCAGATAAAACACAAAACCTTGGTAGGGTGCCGTATCATTCCAAGCTCATGCCAAACTTTGCAGGTAGAACACATAGCCTTGGTAGGGTGCCGTATCATTCCAAGCTGATGCCAAACTTTGCAGATAGAACGCACAACCTTGGTTGGGTGAAATATCATTCCAAGCTCATGCCAAACTTTGCAGAGAGAACACACAACCTTGGTAGGGTGCCGTATCATTCCAAGCTCATGCCAAACTTTGCAGATAGAACATGCAAACTTGGCAGGGTGCCGTATCATTCCAAGCTCATGCCAAACTTTGCCAATAAAACACACAACCTTGGTAGGGTGCTGCATCATTCCCAGCTCATGCCAAACTTTGCAGATAGAACACACAACCTTAGTAGGGTGCCGTATCATTCCAAGCTCCTGCCAAAGGCAGATAGAACACACAACCTTGGTAGGGTGCCGTATCATTCCAAGCTCATGCCAAACTTTGCAGATAGAACACACACCCTTGGTAGGGTGCCGTATCATTCCAAGCTGATGCCAAACTTTGTAGATAGAACACACAACCTTAGTAGAGTGCCGTATCATTCCAAGCTCATGCCAAACTTTGCAGATAGAACACACAACCTTGATAGGCTGCCGTATCATTCCAAACTCATGCCAAATTTTGCAGATAGAACACACAACCTTGGTAGGGTGCAGTATCATTCCAAGCTCATGCCAAACTTTGCAGATAGAACACAACACCTTGGTAGGGTGCCGTATCATTCCAAGCTCATGCCAAATTTTGCAGATAGAACACACAACCTTGGTAGGGTGCCGTATCATTCCAAGCTCATGCCAAACTTTGCAGATAAAACACAAAACCTTGGTAGGGTGCCGTATCATTCCAAGCTCATGCCAAACTTTGCAGATAGAACACACACCCTTGTTAGGGTGCCGTTTCATTCCAAGCTGATGCCAAACTTTGCAGATAGAACGCACAACCTTGGTTGGGTGCCATATCATTCCAAGCTCATGCCAAACTTTGCAGAGAGAACACACAACCTTGGTAGGGTGCCGTATCATTCCAAGCTCATGCCAAACTTTGCAGATAGAACACACAAACTTGGCAGGGTGCTGTATCATTCCAAGCTCATGCCAAACTTTGCCAATAGAACACACAACCTTGGTAGGGTGCTGCATCATTCCCAGCTCATGCCAAACTTTGCAGATAGAACACACAACCTTGGTATGGTGCCGTATCATTCCAAGCTCCTGCCAAAGGCAGATAGAACACACACCCTTGGTAGGGTGCCGTATCATTCCAAGCTGATGCCAAACTTTGCAGATAGAACACACAACCTTAGTAGAGTTCCATATCATTCCAAGCTCATGCCAAAATTTGCAGATAGAACACACAACCTTGATAGGCTGCCGTATGATTCCAAGCTCATGCCAAACTTTGCAGATAGAACACACAACCTTGGTTGGGTGCCGTATCATACCAAGCTCATGCCAAACTTTGCACATAGAGCACACAACCTTGGTAGGGTGCCGTATCATTCCAAGCTCATGCCAAACTTTGCAGATAGAACACACAACCTTGGTAGGCTGCTGTATTATTCCAAGCTCATGACACACTTTGCAGATAGAACACACAACCGTGGTAGGGTGCTATATCATTCCTAGCTTTGCAGATAGAACACACAACCTTGGTAGGGTGCTGTATCATTCTAAACTCATGCCAGACTTTGCAGATAGAACACACAACATTGGTAGGGTGCCGTATCATTCCAAGCTCATGCCAAACTTTGCAAATTGAACACACAACCTTGGTAGGGTACCGTATTATTCCAAGATCATGCCAAACTTTGCAGATAGAACACACAACCTTGGTAGGGTGCCGTATCATTCCAAGCTCATGCCAAACTTTGCAGATAGAACACACAACCTTGGTAGGTAGCCATATCATTCCAAACTGATGCCAAACTTTGCAGATAGAACACACAACCTTGGTAGGGTGCCATATCATTTCAAGCTCATGTCAAACTTTGTAGATAGAACACACAACCTTGGTAGGGTGCCATATCATTCCAAGCTCTTGCCAAACTTTGCTGATAGAACACACAACCTTCGTAGGGTGCCATATCATTCCAAACTCCTACCAAACTTTGCAGATAGAACACACAACCTTGGTAGGGTGCCGTATCATTCCAAGCTCCTGCCAAACTTTGCAGATAGAACACACAACCTTGGCAGGGTGTTGTATCATTCCAAGCTTATGCCAAACTTTGCAGATAGAACACACAACCTTGGTAGGGTGCCGTATCATTCCAAGCTCATGCTAAACTTTGCAGATAGAAATGTACCAACTAAGAAGAGTAATAAATAATGATTTTCCTTGGCTGTGGTCAGTAGAGCAAGACATAAGTATTGGCATGCTTAAAAGATTAGCCCCTAAAGTATTTATACTGAAATTATATGATTTGTCACAAACTATTAATCTCCAGGTACATATTCGTTATGAAGGTTTTGCTGTTGTATTATTATTTCAAGAATGTAGACCAATAACCCATGGATTAAGGGTTTTGACTAATGTTCCCATACATTCTGCTCAGAGAAAAAATATTAATTTTAGTTGTAAAAGATTTCATGGCTATGTTTATTGCAGAATAGCAACAATAGTGACAGACAGTAAGCTACTTAAAATATGTTCAATAAATCACTGAAAAAAAAAGACTTCAAATGATGTTACTGTCGTTGCAACAATATGTTCCATGAGTTCAGTACATACCTGGTAAGGTATACATACAGCCATACCTCTCATCTGTACATAGTTTGCAGAGAGATCTACATTTTTTTCCTCAAACTTTGCTCCATCCATCTTAATACTGGAAATAATTTTGAGAAGATCTAAGTTAATGGCACCTGCATTTAAAAGTACTTCTAATTTGTGGCCTTTCCCCCTAGTTATTTTTGAAATATCCTTAAATCTGCAGGTAAAAAACGAAAACTATTTATATAGTTGATATAGACAAATTATTTGAGAAAGATCTCAAAATGTTATGGACTGTTCTTCAGTTATGTATGTCTGCCAATAAGCTGTAAGAGCTTAAAGTTTGTACAAAGGAAAGACTATAAATTGCATTTGTTATGCTACTCATCAGGTAATGCTAAGTCACTGTATTCATAGATGCATGTTTCCTTCTATGCTGAGATGAGCTTTTATGTGTTCAATGATTATTATTCAAAGGTGATATAATACTTATTCCAACTCATGTCATGTTGAGTGAAACATACAAGTGACATTTGTGTATGAACACATATATATATAATGTAATATATATATATATATATATATATATATATATATATATATATATATATATATATAAAACCCATAAAACCCATACCATGTATTTAAACTTATTGGAAACACCCACCATCCAATCCAATACCATATTCATGGGTGACTTTAATTATCCAAATATTAAATGGGAATCATATACAACACCAAACATACAGGCACAGAGATTCCTGGATTTTGTAAACACAAACTCCTTGGACCAGATTGTCAATACACCAACAAGGGGTGCAACCATACTGGATCTGGTCCTCACTAATATGGGAGAGTGCTGCAAACCCCCTAGTGTAATGTCTTCTCTGGTAAGGTCAGTACACAAAATTGTCTTTTGAAGTAAATATAAAATCTGGGACCCCAGCTAACCCTGGAATATTCAGGAACTACTCTAAGGCCAATGATAAAATGGAAAAATTTCAAGCCCCCATAAACCCTGAGAACACTTCTGCCTACGCAGAACTGCTCGCAGAAACCCTATACAAGCACATTAATAGCTTTATAGAGGCAGTTGTACTCATCAGTAAGAAGTACAGAACTAACTAAAAAAAAGCCACTCTGGTGGAATCAGAACATCAATAGGTTGTATAACAGAATGAAGAAAACTGTGGCAAAAATTAGGAGATGCAGCACCAAGCAAGATAAAATCACTCTCAGCAAATTAAACAATGCAAATTAAATTAAAGTCTACCAAAGCCAAATTTGAAGTAAATTTGGCTTCCCTGGCCAACGATTCTTTAGCTATGTCTGCAACCTCAAGGGAAATACACAATTGTGTGCAGAGCTCATTGTAAATGGAGCCACCTATACTGAACCAGAAGCTATAGCAAACCTACTGGCCAATAAATTCAGCTCTAACTTTACCCCCCTCTCCCCCTCAATCTTCCCTCATGAAATACCATCACATATAACTGCCTCTGCTATCACCAGGGAACAGGTCCTTACTGCTCTCTCTCTAAGGCCAAGAACACTGCATCAATAGGCCTAGACAATATTCCAGCATGCCTTCTAAATAGCATGAAACATGATCTATCAGGCCATCTGAAATTGCTATTTAACTGTATCCTCCAAACAAGCTTCATGCCTCATGAATGGAGAATAGAAACAGTCTTTCCTATGCAGAAAGGTTGGCCATCTACAGACCCTGGAAACTACAGACCCATAAGTCTCACTAGTCTCATATGCAAAGCCATGGAAAGAATTATCATGGAGATAATCAATAATGACATAGGAAAACTCAAGACACTAGAACTAACCCAATTTGATTTCATCAAGGGCAGGTTATGCCTACTGAATCTGGTGGATAAGGGCAAAATGCTTCACACTGCCTACCTTGACCTGGCCATGGCATTTGACATAATCCCCCACTAGGACATTGTTGATAAACTTAAGTGGTTAGGTACAAACACTTATGTAACCCAGCAGATAGCCAACTGGCTCACAGACAGGATCCAGGAAGTTAAAATTGGGGAGCCCACCTCTACAAAGATGCCACTTACAAGCGGAGTCCCTCAGGCATCAGTCCTGGGACTGTTCCTTTTTGACATTTACTTCTCTGAAGTCAAGGATGATGTCACTAGCCTCTGGCTGACTAAATTTGCAGATGATTGCAAATTAGGAGCTGTCACTGAATCACCCACTGACTCAAATATTCTCCAGGAAGGGCTGACACAAAGAAATGGTGTTAGTGCCATAGACTAAAACTAAATGTCAAGAAATGCATAGTAGTACCTTTAGGAAGTCATCCACCCCTGATAACCACCATATCGACAACACACCCCTAAGAGTTGACCCCAGTAGTCAGGGACTTTGGGACACACATAGACAGGAATCTAGCCTTTGACCATCATGTATCTACAGTACTGAGGAAATGTAGGTACCAGGAAGTTACTGTCCCACTGTATTCAACATTCATCAGACCTATCATTGAATACAATTCCCACTTTGGTATGTACCTAACCTGACATATCTAACAACTGAAATGTGCACAGTGGTTCCTCACTTAAAGAATATAGAGTGTAAGTAACATGTCCTGTGCAGACCACTTCAAGGCCCTATCCCTGTATTCTGTCTCCTACAGGCTGTTGAGGGGAGATCTATGCCTGGTAATACAAGGCATTGTCAGATGTCACTCTGATGGACCACCTGCATATCCGCAAAACAGCATCAGAATTACCTGTTCTAAAGACTTAAGCCACTCCTGTGATATAAATAGGACCTACTGGAGAGACAAGTATTTATTCCAGAGACTACCCCTTCTCTGAAATAGGGTCCACATCCATGTGAAGCAGAGTTCCTCCCAAACTAATTTAAGTACAACTTGGACAATTAGATGGGGAACAAGAAATTCATCCCTGGTTTGGCACCTACGTCTCTAATGGACGCAGGCAGACAGTAAATGGCTCATTTCTCAGGCTATTGACCTCCCAAGACCCTGCTTACACTTACCAAGGATACCAAAACTTGTCAGAGATTTAGGATGCATGTCTAGGCTTAAAAAGACCCTTGTGGTTGTAAGCCTTGTAAATGTCTATAAACATGTGAACCTCTCTCTCTCTCTCTCTATATATATATATATATATATATATATATATATATTTAGAGACCAAAGAGGGAAGTCTTTGTTATATTTGGTAGCCAAAACCAAAATAATATTTATATTCTGAATCTCTCTTGGATGAAAGTAGGCATAGACATCTATGGGCACAAATATGCATATTATCTCTTCTGTGTGGAGTGATATGCTATATTTCTATATGCTGAGCAATTTCATGAAAGCATAAGTCATAGTGGTGCTACAGTGCTAGGCTTTTCTTTGCCAGGCATGGTATCACTGGTGGAGTGATACGAAACAATGGTCCTCAGTTTATGCACCAAGAGTTTCATAATTTAATGAGTAAATGTGATTTTAAGCATACCACCTCAAGTTGAAGATATTCAGAAGGAAAAGGCAAATGGTACAAATGGTCCAGGCAGAAAAAAAAGCTCATAAAAATGTGGCCGTTCTGAGACTCAAGATTATATATAATTTATAGAGGACAGAAACATATCATCACAATCTATGAGACCTTTACTAGCTCAGCTTTGTAGGGTGGATGTTTAAGTTTAAACTACCTACGTATCTCTTATTTATTGCTAGTACCTGAGAGCAGGCAAAGGACTAGTGAACAGTTGAAGGAAGAAACTGTAAACAGATTTAATATGATGCATCATTTAAAAGACTTCATGTGCTTCAAAAATGGAAAATACTAAGGATGTATGTTGATTTAATCTTGGTACAGCTGCAGCATTGTTGCCTCATAGCAAGAGGTTCTCCTGTTCGATTCTCGGCTGGAGTGCCTTCTGTGTGGAGCCTGCATGTCCTCCCCATGGTCGAGTGACCTCCGAATGACATGCGTGAATGGGCATGCCTTCGCTGAAGGTTGGGTGTCGGACTGGAAACTCAGCACCATAAAAATCGACTGCCAGTCATTAGTGGACCGGAGTTCCGCTGTGGCGACCCCTAACCGGGAAAAGCCAAAAAGACAAACATAGAAAATAACTGTTCCAGGAATTATTACTGATTCAGTAGATCAGTCTACATCAAATTTGATTGAATGCACTGATATTAAAGTATTGAAAGGAAATAGGAAATACTTGATTAAGTAACAAGTTTCAACAAAATGTCAACTGTCTGCAGATCAGTATTCAAATGGATTATGTACAGAATCACAGTGAAACCATCTCCACTTTCTTAAAGTGAAACTATTTCTGTAGGTGACAATCCAGCCCATCTTAAAATTCTCCGCTGTGAGTTTTACAATAGATTTCTGTTCAACTTCATCTGAGTAGTTACTCAAGATGTGGAAGGCTGGTTGGATATAATGATTAATGTGTTTTCTTTATAGAGACAAGGTACAGAGTTTGATCCTTCCATGGAGCAACTGGCTAGGCTTAAAATGGCCCACTAGGGCAGATGTCCTAATACTAATCTATTAATCTGTTTTGAGTCACATGCATCTGTGTATATGAAATAATATAGATAACATACTGATAGTATAATATATATTTCAGAGTATTGCATGTAATGTCTTTATATAGAATGCATTTTTTGTATAAATGCTTTTTCTGTCTTTGCCTGCTGACCATCAAACTTCTCATTATCAGTCTTAGACATTCATTCTCCTGTACTGGGTATTTCTGTGACAGCTGGAACCAAATGGGCAGACTGCCATTTAAAGTTATGAGGGTGCTGCATGCACAGTTACATGTGAAGAAGGGAATGGTACTGGAAATTAATGATTGTCAATTTTGAAGTGATACCCTGACCCCATGTACAAAAATGGGAAAAGGGGTTGTTGATGAGTGGCTGGACTAAAGCCCTGACTTGTTAATGAGCTACTTCTTATGTAAAAATACAGGGCTTTAATATTTCCACCCTCATTTGCTTAGTCTGTAAAGCTTGAGCAAGTCACTTAACCAGACAGTGCTTTGGGACAATTTGGGATTTGGGCTAGTCTTCTTAATGGGCACCTGGACTGCATGCATAATAAAACAAAAACGAAAGGCGAGTACTAAACTAATCCAACCAAATACAATTTTATTTAACCTGTAAAGCGCTTTTCGTTTAGTACATAGACCAAACTTCTTCAGACAAGTTACATTCAAGCATTTCACATTTAAATAGTCACACCGTTAGTAGCCTAATTAGTCATTCTAAAAGGTTTACCACATAAAAATGTATATATATATATATATATATATATATGTATACAGGATACAAAACAACAGCCAGTTCCAGTAAAAAATTTAGATAAAATAGTTGAATAAAATATATAAACCTATGTATTACTGTCAGTGCATTATAAAACTTTCCAATTTGATTTACTTTAAAACACAAAGTGAATAAATACACTATTCATCCTGTTTGGAAAAAGTGTGTAGGTATAATAATGTAATGACAACACATGAAACCTATTCATGTCTAATGTATAAACATTAGTTTTATGCCGATACCTCTATTAAATAATAATAATTTAAAGTTGATAATAGTCTACCTTCCCTAAATATATTTGGAATGATGTTTTCCTATGTTGTAAACACATATCTAAACATGTCCATTCAGTGTTTAATGTCTAACAAATCCATATCACTAAATTCATATTAAAAATCTAGGACCAGTTACTCTCTAGTCCTTCATCACATCTAAGAATATTCGTCACGACAATGTGAATGTCATCATAATAGTTCAAACTATTAATTAGTCTATACTAACCTGGTACGTCTAAAGTTACCATAATGCTCAGTGAACCAAATTAAACTTCATAAGTCATCCTGAAGCTAAATTTCATCTCCTCAGGTTCTTAAGTTTCAGTACAGGAACTACTGAACAGGCCTCATTATGTCCAGGCAAATGGTGTGAGTTCAACCTTAGTTGCCACAGCAATTCTAATTCTTCCAACAGTAACGAGTAGGGCCCCCCCGAAGGTCAGTCTTCACTGAGTCAATGACTCTGAATTTAAAACCATGGCCTGGATGGTCCCTACAGTGTCTAGCAAGGGGGCTGTCCTGTTTACCTTTACTAATGTAATAAGTGTGTTCGTACACCCTATCTCTAAATCTACAGTCCGTCTTACTGATGTAGTATGCTGGGCAACTATGACACTGTGCTAAGTAAACTATCAATTTTGAGTTACAATTGTATTTCTCCTTCATATAGTAGTGTCTACCTCTTATTGTGAATTTAATGCCAGTGTCTATGTGTTTACATTGGTTGCATGCTTCACATTTCACAACCACAGATCAAGTGCTACATATTGTTTCAGTATGTTGTCTATTACCTTTGCACAGGGGTATGTGATGGATTATCTAGCATCTACAAGAGCACACATGGATTTTAGGGTCTCCAAATAGTACTGGCATTTTGGGAGAAGCCATAGTTAAGTAGTTAAGTGTATTCAAATCAATTAAAGCATCAATAAATTAGTCATTTATAAAAGTTTTTATTCTATTGCAAGCTATGTTCACTTAATTTGTTCAAAAACTGGGAACTGTTAACTAGTGACAGGGAATTATTGGGAAAAATAGGTAGGTATCAGGAATAGTGTATACTGCTGTATATGCTTCCCCTTCTAGGACTCTAGTCATACGTGTGTTGTAGTCCTCTACCTTCATCAGTACAAGCCCTCCCCCTTTGTCTGGTTTCATCAATCGTACTGGAAGGTCTTAAAAGTCCATCAAAGAGTCCCTCTGTTCTTTAGTTAGGTTCATTAGGGTGTTGTAATTTTGTTTTTGTGATGGATTACTTAAAGCTCTGAAATCCATCTCGCAAATTCTCTCAAAAAGTAGGAGAATAGGGTGGTTGGGTGGGTTAAATGTGCTAGGGACTCGTATCTGTTCAGTTACTTGGTTTAAATCATTCCCCATTAGAGTACACAAATTCAATTTCCTTATATACAATTTAAAATCTATTAGTAGTCTAGCCATATTTACTTTGTATGAGAGAACAAAATCAGGCCCTTAGCAAAGACTTCTACCAGTAGAGGATCTAATTGTACTTCTGTAAAGTTAAAAATGTTGAAATCCCCTTCTTTTTTGTTACTATATTGCATATTTTATTAGTATTGGTAACAGGACTGTCAATATTCATGTAGCAGTTAAAGTCAAGATCAAAATCAGAATCAGAGTTATGAATTACCCCTTCATCGGCCCCACAAATCACTTCCTCTTCTTGTTGGTCCTTCGTGTATTGTAAACCCTCCGTTGGTTCTGTTGTTGTTTGTTGTGGTTTTGGCCTCAGGGGTTGGGAAAATTTTGCCTACTACTGTTGTCATTCCCTGAAGTAGTATAGTTGTCTTCATGTTCAAAATTATTACCCACTTCCATGTCTTCCATTAATAAGCCATTCTGGTTGTTCCTCACATCTCCGTTTGTGTCTACTCGTGAATAAGGTTCTGTACGCCTACTAGGCATTGATGTCGTCACTTGCTGATTGTATTGGTTTGGGCCATGTTGTTTCTGCCCAATCGTGTTCTATGTTTGGGATGTAGGCGGGTCTGGATAAGCGACCCCATCTTTGTAGTCTTTCCTATCACTCTGTAGTTTTCTGATTTTGGTATCCCTTGCTTTCGCTAGTTGTTGGTTAATACTTATAAAAGTTCTATTGTAGTCATAGTGGTATCTATGAAAGTCAATGTCAGCCTTGATTTCATTATCCAAGGTGTTCACTTCAAAGGTTAAAGTGTTGATCCACTCCTGGTAATGTTTCGACATTAGTTGCAATAGCTCCAGTCCCTGCTTGTTGAACATATTGATCAGTTCCTGATGGAACGTAGATCCTTTTTCCACCCGCATAGGGTACTGTCAGAACCTGAGTCCCTTAGGGATCAGATCTTCTTTAGTGCATTGTTCAAAATAGTTCATTTTGAGCTGCAGTTTCCGAATTTTCAATAGTTTGTAGTCAACTTCCCTCAGCCTGTACGCTATACTGATTGCTCCTCCAGCTGGTAGTCCTTGGGTGCTATCAGCACTACTACAGCTCAGCTGCGGTCGATCGCTCAGCCAAGCATTTAAATCAGGGACTCCAATAAGCCCTGAGGAGCTGTCCATATGAGATAAATTTTGTTGTGCAGCTTGTCTCATGTTTTTAACCGCAATGCCGTTGTTTCATCCTTGGCTACCATCTAGTATATTTCCTTCACTGGCGATGTTGTTAATACCTGTTGGTGGTAAAGTGTTCATGGTGCTGGCTCCCGGTCTGGTTGTATTACCCTGAGACAAAGTCTCTACTCGGGTTGCCAGAGTTTCAGATCTTTGGTTCATAGCCTTGATAAGTAAAGTTAAATTCCCTACTCCCTCTTGGGGTTGTTGGCTAGGTGAATTTGATGATGTACTCAACCTTCCAGACGACATACTGGCAATTTAAAACATGAAAAACTCAGAAATAAAACAAAAACGAAAGGCGAGTACTAAATGAATCCAACCAAATACAATTTTATTTAACCTGTAAAGCCCTTTTCGTTTAGTACATAGACTAAACTTCTTCAGACAAGCTGCATTCAAATGTTCCACATTTAAATAGTCACACCCTTAAGACATGCAGACTCCACACAGAAGGCGCTCCAGCTGAGAATCAAATGGGAGAACCTCTTGCTGTGAGGTAGCGTTGCCGCCTCACAGCAAGAGGTTCTCCAGTTCGATTCTCTGCTGGAGCACCTTCTGTGTGGAGTCTGCATGTCCTCCCCGTGGTCGAGTGGCATTCGAAAGACATGCGTGAACGGGCGTGCCTTCATTGAAGGTTGGGTGTCAGGCTGGCACCTCGGCACCATAAAAATCTACTGCCAATCATTAGTGGACCGGAGTTCCGCTGTGGCGACCCCTAACTGGGAAAAGTCGAAAGAACAAAAACAACAACCCTTAGTAGCCTAATTAGTCATTCTAAAAGGTGTACCACATAAAAAAATGTATATATGTATATGTACGCAGGATACAAAACAGCAGCCAGTTCCAGTAAAAAATTTAGATAAAATAGTTGAATAAAATATATAATCCTATGTATTACAGTCTGTGCATTATAAAACCTTCCAATTTGATTTACTTTAAAACACAAAGTGAATAAATACACTATTCATGTTGTGAGAAAAAGTGTGTAGGTATAATAATGTAAAGACAACGCATGAAACCTATTCATGTCTAATGTATAAACATTAGTTTTATGCCAATACCTCTATTAAATAATAATAATTTAAAGTTGATAATAGTCTACCTTCCCTAAATATATTTGGAATGATGTTTTCCTATGTTGTAAACACATATCTAAACATGTCCATTCAGTGTTTAATGTCTAACAAATCCATATCACTAAATTCATATTAAAAATCTAGGACCAGTTACTCTCTAGTCCTTCATCACATCTAAGAATATTTGTCACGACAATGTGAATGTCATCATAATATTTCAAACTATTAATTAGTCCAAACTAACCTGGTACATCTAAAGTTAACATAATGCTCAGTGAACCAAATTAAACTTCATAAGTCATCCTGAAGGTAAATTTCATCTCCTCAGGTTCTTAAGTTTAAGTACAGGAGCTACTGAACAGGCCTCATTATGTCCAGGCAAGTGGTGTGAGTTCAACCTTAGTTGGCACAGCAATTCTAATTCTTCCAACAGTAACGAGTAGGGCCCTCCCGAAGGTCAGTCTTAACTGAGTCACTGACTCTGAATTTAAAACAATGGCCTGGATGGCCCATACAGTGTCTAGCAAGGGGGCTGTCCTGTTTACCTTTACTAATGTAATAAGTGTGTTCGTACACCCTATCTCTAAATCTACAGTCCGTCTTGCTGATGTAGTATGCTGGGCAACTATGACACTGTGCCAAGTAAACTATCAATTTTGAGTTACAATTGCATTTTTCCTTTGTATAGTAGTGTCTACCTCTTATTGTGAATTTAATGCCAGTGTCTATGTGTTTACATTGGTTGCATGCTTCACATTTGTATGTCTCTTGGAATTTTTTGCCTCTAGTGTTGTTGTTCTCTAGAAGTGATTTTAGGTTCTGTCCTTTCCTATAAGTTAGGACTGGGTAGTCACCTATTTTTCCTAATAATTCCCTGGCACTAATTAAGAGTTCCTAGTTTTTGAACAAATGAAATGAACATAGCTTACAATAGAATAACAACTTTTATAAATGACATATTTATTGATGCTTTAATTGATATGAACACACTTAACTGCTTAACTATGGCTTCTCCTAAAATGCCAGTACTATTTGGAGTCCCTAATATCCATAAGAACCAGGATAACCCTCCCATGTGTGCTCTTGTAGATGCTAGACTATCCATCACATGCCCCTGTGCAAAGGTAATAGACAACATACCGAAAAAATATGTAGCACTTGAACCAGAGATCTGTAAAGATTCCTGGTCCTTCCTAAATAACATTAACAACTTTGATTTTAAAGGAGAATACAACTTTATGACAATTGATGTATGTTACCTATATACGGTTAAACCGCAAGACATGGGAATCGAATGGGTGATAGACCACATTAGATCTAAGGGAGCAGACCATAACAAAATGAGATTAGTTGAAGAACTACTTGGGGCAGTGCTAGAAAATAATTTCATTATGTTTAATAACTACTTCTACTTACAAAAAATAGGGCTGGCGATGGGGTCTCCCTGTGGAGTGAGCTTTGCAAACCTAGTGTTGGCCCACTGGGAATACAGGGTAATTCTGAATAACACCTAAGTAAGTCAACACTTGTTCTATTATACTCGCTTTTTGGATCATATATTCATGATTATTAAGGGAGACTCAACACTAGCACGTAACCTTATGGACACATTCAACAATTCAGCTAGTTTCCTTAAATTCACTAGTCAATTCAACAGGGACACCATTAATTACTTGGATGTTGAATTGTCAAAAGATTATACATACCAACAGTATAGAGCACAAATTTTTAGGAAGAAGACATACTCCAACTGCTTTCTACATTATACCAGCGCACACCCATATTACCAAAAGAAATCAGTAGTAAAAGAGCAGCTGGTACGAGCAGCTAGGATGACTACAGAACAGGAGAATTTTGAGGATGAATGTGGGATCTTAAAAACAATCATTTTAAAAAGAGGCTACCCAAGGGAACTACTGGAAGAACTTATAGATGAAGTCAACAGTAATCGTCAGCAAGGCAGGTTCAAACCCATACTGATGGACCACCATAATGAAGGAGTCCCTACTACCACTAATTTGAATTCACAAGCTGGGGTAGAAGAAAGTCTTTCGTCACCCACCAGGAGTCCATTATAAATTAAGCTTCACTTTTACTTTCAACACTGAAGCTCAAGCTATCAGGAATATTTTGTTCAAAAACTGGGAACTCTTAACTAGTGACAGGGAATTATTAGGAAAAATAGGTGACTACCCGGTCCTTACTTATAGGGAAGGACAGAACCTAAAATCACTTCTAGAGAACAACAAAACTAGAGGTAAAAAATTCCCAGGGACATACAAATGTGAAGCATGCAACCAATGTAAACACATAGACACTGGCATTAAATTCACAATAAGAGGTAGACACTACTATACGAAGGAGAAATACAATTGTAACTCATAATTGATAGTTTGCACAGAGTCATAGTTGCCCAGCATACTACATCGGCAAGACAGACTGTAGATTTAGAGATAGGGTGTACAAACACACTTATTACATTAGTAAAGGTAAACAGGACAGCCCCCTTGCTAGACACTGTAGGGATCATCCAGGCCATGGTTTTAAATTCAGAGTCAGTGACTCAGTTAAGACTGACCTTCGGGGGGGGCCCTACTCGTTACTGTTGGAAGAATTAGAATTGCTGTGGCAACTAAGGTTAAACTCATACCATTTGCCTGGACATAATGAGGCCTGTTCAGTAGCTCCTGTACTGAAACTTAAGAACCTGAGGAGATTAAATTTACCTTCAGGATGACTTATGAAGTTTAATTTGGTTCACTGAGCATTATTGCTAACTTTAGACGTACCAGGTTAGTATGGACTAATTAATAGTTTGAAATATTATGATGACATTCACATTGTCATGATGAATATTCTTAGATGTGATGAAAGACTAGAGAGTAACTGGTCCTAGATTTTTAATATGAATTTAGTGATATGGATTTGTTAGACATTAAACACTGAATGGACATGTTTAGATATGTGTTTACAACATAGGAAAACATCATTCCAAATATATTTAGGGAAGGTAGACTATTATCAACTTTAAATTATTATTATTTAATAGAGGTATTGGCATAAAACTAATATTTATACATTAGACATGAATAGGTTTCATGTGTTGTCATTACATTATTATACCTACACACTTTTTCTCACAGGATGAATAGTGTATTTATTCACTTTGTGTTTTAAAGTAAATCAAATTAGAAGGTTTTATACTGCACAGACATAATACATAGGTTTATATATTTTATTCAACTATTTTATCTAAAGTTTTTACTGGAACTGGCTGTTGTTTTGTATCCTGTATACATATATGTATATACATTTTTTATGTGGTACACATTTTAGAAAGACTAATTAGGCTACTAAGGGTGTGACTATTTAAATGTGGAATGCTTGAATGTAACTTGTCTGAAGAAGTTTAGTCTATGTACTAAACGAAAAGTGCTTTATAGGTTAAATAAAATTGTATTTGGTTGGATTTGTTTAGTACTCGCCTTTCGTTTTTGTTTTATTTCTGAGCTTTTCATTTTTTAATTTTCATACATAGTAAATACATTTGAAACTATTATTAGTAGCTGTGAGTCTAGAAGGAGCTACAGAGACTGGAATAGGTGCGTTATGTGACCCTTCTTAAAGGAGCAGTTCAGTAAACCATTTTTTCTGAATGTACTCCATGTTTAATTCCTCTTTGACCTTTTCTCTTTGACTATGTGCATGTTTTTCAGTATACACATAGTGCGACTATCACTATAAATCCAATAGAGCTGAAGAATACAATGCATTGGTTAATGGATGGAATTTTCCTATCTGTTTGTTCTACTTATTTGCATCAATACTCATTACATGCAGCTTGGAGTATTGACAACATGTATGAGCAACCACTAGTAGTCAACATGTGTTCATGACACACAAGACAGGGAATGTGTATTACAGCATGTACCATGCACTGTAGAACCTGATGACATAAGCCTCTCCCAAAGGATAGAATCCTGGATTTTTAGAGGGCAGTTAGAGTTCCCTGAAATAGTATTAAAGGATTTTTGCTTCCATCTTGGAAAAACTGTATGGAGGTAAATTCAGTGTTCTAATATGCAACAGGTTTAACACTGGTGTGTGTGTGTGTGTGTGTGTGTGTGTGTGTGTGTGTGTGTGTGTGTGTCTGCGTGTGTGTGTGCATGTGTGTTTGTGTGTGTACGTGTGTGTGTGTGTGTGTGTGTGTGTGTGTGTGCCTCCCTATATAAACTCAGTTAAACAAATGTAACACTGGTGTGCATACGTTCCTATGCAAACTAACAGCAATCTTAGAGTAGTGTGATGTCATGGGTGAATGAGAATTACATGTAAGGCAAAATAAGGCAAAAAGAAGCAGCAACCTGGCAGGAAGCAGGGTTATTTTTGCATGCTGACCAGGCAATGCTAATCTGCTACTCTGTTGGTGTGCAGGTGATGTAATCAGTGTGGAACTGTCTGTGGCACAAAACAATATAGAAGGACTGCAGGAATATCTGAAGTTTATAGTTGATCACCCTCATGTTTCTATATAAAACAAGGTGACATCTCTGCAGGATGAACAAAGCATAACTGGTAAAGTCTTGCTGGATATCTGTAGTGAACTGCTTTCTTGGGGAATGAAAACCACGTGGAGTACAGTCTTGATATTATTCAGTACTGTAACTAGTGCACCGCCATCTGAATACCTAGAGGATATGGTGCTACCTCCATGACCCTGATGCATTATCCTTTGTGTACTTCAGGACACAGGCAGGTAGTCTGGTTTGTCATGGAGGCGATTTGTAGTTCATGCTGCTTTAACTTGTTATCAGCTTGCTAGTTATGCAAACACCTATTATCGTCCATGAGTCATATACCATCCATTGAACCTATATATACATTAATGTTCAAGTGCTGCCTAGTTTTGGAACAGTGCAAAATGATTTACCTTTACCTCTGCACAGACAACACTTTATAGGTTCATAGCTTCATAGGTGGTTACTAGGCTAACAACCACAGGGACCTTTTTAAGCCTAGGCATGCATCCCAAATCTCTAACAAGTTCTGATACCCTTGATAAGTGTAAGCATGGGTCTGGGAGATGAACCATTTATAGGTTACCTGTGTCCATTAGAGAGATAGGTGCCAAACCAGGGATGAATTTCCATTTTCCCATCCAATTGTCTAAGTTGCACTTGAATTGGGTTAGGGAGGAACTCTGCTTCATATGGATGGGGAGCCTGTTCCATAGACGGTGTAGTCTCTGGAATACATACCTCTCTCTCCAGCAGGTCCTATTTATATCAGAGGCAAGGTGCGTGTGTGTGTGTGTGTGTGTGTGTGTGTGTGTGTGTGTGTGTGTGTGTGTGTGTGTGTGTGTGTGTGTTTGCCTCTAGAATGGGTAATTCAGATGCTGTTTGTTTTGTGGATATGCAGGAGGTCCATCAGTGTGGGGTCTGACAATGCCCTGTATGCCAGGCATAGATCTCCCCTCAAAAGCCTGTAGGAGACAGAATACAGGGATAGGGCCTT
This sequence comes from Protopterus annectens, assembly GCF_019279795.1. NCBI lineage: Eukaryota > Metazoa > Chordata > Ceratodontiformes > Protopteridae > Protopterus > Protopterus annectens. The sequence continues at coordinate 790,629,154 of NC_056732.1, read as the reverse complement.
GAGTCAGTCTGCATAGGACATATTACTTTAGTTTATGATAAATTATTTTGGGTAGCAGTTTTGTGTGTATACAAACATTCTATATTTGTGACAACTCATTTAACGATTACTTTACATTATATACTTGCCCATTTATGTATCATGTACTTTATATCACCTCTTTGGAACATTTGTTTTTATTTCTTAGGTGATGCATTAGGCATGCTTACCATTGCTGTTGTATATTACAAACTTCTCATATTTTAAACTGTGCTGATCACTTCATTTATACATCACATTGCACTAGCTGTGTCACCATGATTGTATTTTTTTATTTACGTTGTTAACCTTCCTTGTTAAAATTCCAGAACCTGCCCTTGCCATGACCCTACCTAGTCTTCCTTCCCTTTATGTACCCTCAAAAGGACCATATTTAGTACCTCATTACACCCTCTCTCCAATGTGTCTACTATGCATTTGCACAATTTTATACAAACAACAAATGTTAATTGTTGACCTATTGAACTATATCAATGTAAAATTGTTACTTAGCTTCTTTTTAATGCAACTTTAACTTTATGCATGTATCCCAACATATGTGAATCATTTTGATATAACTGCTATTATATCAATATTGTTTAAAATTGTACTTGTTTTAAAATGTATTACTGGAGCTTTTCTCCTAGGGTCTCCACTGAAAATGGGCCACAAGCCCAATTGGACAAACCCGGTTAACAAATGTCAATAAATAAATAAATAAAATAAATAACCTACATATCAGGACTCTTCAGTTTAGGTTTTATTTTTGTATTCCACAGTGGCATATAATATTTGTATTCTTAGTAATGCTACAGGTTGTATATTTAGGACACATTTATTAATAATAATGAGGTGGGCATGCATTGCTTTCCTTTCTCATGCACACATATACCTAAAAGTATATATTCAATGAACTGGCTATTGAAAAATGGGTATACAATGTTTGCATGCACACAAAACACTTATTTGATCAAATAGTCATCAGACAAACAGGCAGGCATATATTAAGCTGGGCTCAGGAAAAGAAAATAACAAAGTCAGACATGGTAAACAGAACAAATACTCTTTAAGCACTATTGCTACAGCCCATCTGCAAAGCAAGCCAGCATTCATCATTAACAAATCATTGCCTTTATTTTTAACATCTTGGTTTTTCTAATGAAAATATCTGAATTTTTTTCATTTACTTAACATGTTTCTTCTGAAAAATGTTAAATCTTTATATTGTGATTTTCTCTACAAAATATTTGGAAATTTGTAGCTCTCCTAACATACCTATCCCTTTGTAGGGAAGCATGTTGTAGGTCTTTGGGCCTTTATTCTCACTGATTATAGCAAGTGACTGTGCATCACAGTACCATCCATGTGTTCCACTTGCACCACCCAATTATGCAACTAGAAATTTATTTACAAGTAGTACGGTGTCCATTTCTATAGACTTCAGCACTGAAGTGGGTTTCCTTATTGCATGGTTCACCTTTATTTGCTTTACATAATATAAGTTATTAATGTAAAATATATTTTATATTTTATATAATTGTCATTAGTATCATATTATAAAGTTAGTTTGTGTTACCAGATGTCTTTAGTGAAAGATTTTGCATGCTTTGGCATGAGAAAATTACTACACATTTTACTGTTCTTAGTCACGCTTATGGCCCTTTGAATAGTTTCACTCTCTTGTGATAAGATTGTTTTTTAATAACTCCCCAAAGGTTTGTCTTCATCAATAACCGTTCTGAAATATTATTAGTGAGAGACTAATCCAGTAATGATCTTTGTGACAAGTCGGTGGCTACTCTCATTCTTAATAAAGTCTGCTTTACCAAAATGTTACACTCAGTCAGCTCACATACTCACAATTAAGTGAAAGTTGTTCTAGGAATGGATGTTTTCCTTGGGCTGCTCTATATTTTTTTCCGTGCTCACAACAGAATGCTTACATGATCCCAGTATAGTATTTTATCATGAAGTCAGGCAACAATACCAGCTTTGGGGAAGTCTCAGGCATGTAACAGTTTCTGGCATTGGCTATATTACATCCAGTTCCTTGTTCACTATGGTATTGAATCTGCTTTATCTAAAATGTCTCTGCTCCTTTTAGGAAGCACTGATATAGTTCTCATTCCAAAAATATCTGCATTAATTCAGTTACTAAATGTTTTTTTTTCTGACTATGTTGTATTAATCCAAACTTGTTATGTGATATCATCAAAAAGAAAGTGGTGATTAATCAAAATAGCTTTTCTCCATGGGTAAACATCAGCATTACTGATGAGAAAAACTAGAGTAACTTCATGTAAACTTAATAAAATAAATCATTCCATATGGCAAAATGAATAAATTAATATTTAAGACTCTGATTGCCACTGTGAGTATACATTGCACAGTATGAACACTCAGTGAATATTAATGCTGGAGACACATATTAAATAACTAGAAACATAAATTCAGAGCAGTCAGACTTTTACCATGCTACGAGCCATACCAGAATATCAAGCTACAGAAGGCTGAAAGTCCCAGTAGTTTAAAATTACAATCATTAGCAAAAGTGCAAATAAAATATATGCAGGAGCATTCCATACTAAATAATTTATCTCATCTAAAACTGTAATGATAAATTCACTGCTCCCTTGTGATACGATTTATGAAAATATGCAGAGTGGAAGGTTCATAGAATTACTCCAATTTAATATTCAGGGGAAAAAAGTAATAGTGCTACTATATGGGAATTGTATTCCATGAAATGTCAGTTGCCAGTTTAGTTATCTTTTATAGTATTCTGTGCACATGAAGTACTGTTATGGGTTGGAAGAAATAAGCTATGTTAAAGAGTGCTGCTGTATATATTACAGCATTTCATTTGTACACTAATTTATTTACCAGTTATCTTATATGACTATTATTTTTAAAGTTTATAAGCTGCAGCATTACCCTTTGCTTAGCGACTCATTTTAATATCATTTCTAATAAACCTGATACAAACTCAACTTTTTGACAGAGTGCAGTTTTTAGAGACTAGAGCAAGTATACATTTTTCTGGCCATTCATCCTTTCTGTCAACACCAAATATGCTTAAAGGAAAATAAACTGTGTTTTGATGAAGGTCTCAAAGGAAGAAAGCTCGGAAAAACTCATCTTTTCAGAACATCTGTATCAGTACTGATCTTTTCCAGGCTGGTTAGTCAGTTTTATTGTACTTTTAATATATGATACTCTGTCTCATTGCTAAATGTTCAAAGGGCAGTTTCAGGCGTACTCTCCAGTCCAACTGGTGAATCTGGGCATTTTGAGGCAATGTTACAACTGCCTCATGTACACAGACGACCCTCTCCTCCTACCATCAAACACTAATACATGTGAGAGTTGCAGTTATACAGCCAAACTGGAGGCTAAGCTCTCTCAACCCAAGGCTGGATCAGACAGTCAAGAGGAGAAGGGAAATACTTGCATCACACCACCAGTCTCACATAGACCCATTAAACCAGCACCGGCAAAAAACACACATAAATACATGAAAACATACTCGGAGGCTCTAAATAAAAATCTGCAAAAGCAACAGAGACCTCAAAAGCAGACATCCAAGCAACCTCCACCCCCCAACACAAATCATGAAACACATACTTCACAAAACCAGTGTGCCATGCAATCACAGCCCTTAAGGCAAAATAGCATACCCGACATACTAGTACTAGATGACTCTATAGTCAGGCACACTGACGTCCCACTGACTAGGCTGAATAAGGAGAAGGTTACTGTTAGCTGCCTGTCAGGTGCCAGGATCCGTCACATAACACAAGCACTCAGGTCACTCCAGAACAAGTACAAATATGACTCTGTCATTGTCCACGTTGGTGTGAATGACCTGAGCCGTACCTCCCTGGACTACATGAAAAGAGAAATGGAAGAGCTATCTGATCTTGTAGCCCAGGCCGGTATGACCCTGACCCTCAGCAACATCCTGCCCTCACCAAGAATGATACCACAGTATAAAGAAAAAATGATCAATTTCAACAATTGAATAAGTTTCTGGTGTCATTCAAAGGGGATCCAGTGTCTGTCTGCCTGGGATGACATGCTCGACAAGCCACACTGCTTCACTAGAGATGGCTTGCACCTGTCACCCTTAGGCTTTCGAATACTGGCCAAGGCTCTTGCCACCCCATAGTGCCTTTTTTAGGCAAGGCTCAAAAGACAAACCCACTGCCATAAATAGCATGAGTGACAAAAAACGAAGGGTAATGCTACTCAGTGCCAGAAGTCTAAACCTCAAAATGCATGCACTAGAGGCACTCCTCAGTATGGAGAAAATCAATATATGTGCAGTAACAGAAACCTGGTTTAAGGTTCCAGAGAGCACCCCAGCACTACCAGGCTACAACTCATACCATACATTTTGGCCACAGAACCCGGACCAAAATACAAAAGGCGGGGCGTAACCATATTCATCAAGGATACCCACACCTCCAGGTTAGTGGCACAACACGATGCTTCAGAGATCATCCACGTGCAACTAACAATGGGCAAAACTGCAATTCAAATTGTAGCTTGCTACAGATCACCTACCATGTCCCAGGACCCCCATTCTGCATTTCTGGAAACACTGGGAAATATAAAGGTCCTACCAAACACCTTAATATTGGGTGATTTCAATTACCCAAACATTAATTGGGAGAACTACTCAAGTACTAACTCCCTTGCCCAACATTTCCTAGAATTTATAAACTCAAATGCCCTGGATCAACTGGTCAATGCTCCCACCAGAGGTGACAACATATTGGACCTGGTCATCACCAACATGGGCGACCGGTGCTCCACACCGAAGGTCAACCCCTCACTGGTTAGATATGACCATAAACAAATCACTTTGGATATCCACATTCCACCCCTACTCCCGGACAAGGAACCCACCGTGAAAAACGTCTCAAAAGCAAACTTCAAGTTACTTAAGACCGAGGTGGAAAGTTTCAAAAGCCCCCATGTTAAAGGATAATATTGTCCAAGCTGCAAAATCCTTTACTAATGCATTCTACAGGCACCTACAAGAATGCATGGATCGTGCTATCCCAAGCAAAACCAAGGCTCACTCCTCCAAGAAAAGGAAACCAGTCTGGTGGACTCCTGCCATAAACAAGCTAAATAATAGAAGGAGGAAACTAGTACAGAAAAGAGTAAAATCCCAAGAAGGGAAGACATCCCTGATCAGTATCAGCAAGAAACTATGATCCCTCATAAAATCATTCAAGGCAAGTTTCAAAAGAAAAATTGCAAGGACTCCAAAGATAACCACCAGGCATTCTTTAGCTATGTCAAGAATCTAAGTGGCAATGCTCAGATCTGCTTGGAGTTAGTGCAGAATGGCACAAAATACACTGAACCGACCAATATTGCCAACATCCTGGCAGACAGGTTCAGTGCAAACGTCACGCCCCTCTCAACCCTAAAAGGGCCCATAACCATACCAGAAGAATGTAGAGCTCCTGAAATCACAGACACTCAGGTTAAAACAGCCCTCTCCAAAGCCAAAAACACAGCATCAATGGGACCGGACGGTGTCCCAAGCTGCATCCTACATGAGCTCAAAGATGAACTAACCCCTCACCTAAACACACTGTTCAAACTCAGCCTATCCACAGGTTATGTACCCATAGATTGGCACACAGCAATGGTTATTCCGCTCCACAAAGGTGGAGCCACAACAGACCCCAGGAACTATCGCCCTATAAGCCTGACTAGCTTGGTCTGCAAGGCTATGGAGTGTATCATCATGGAACTCATTAACAGAGACATTGAGAACCTCCAAACACTAGACCCTACCCAGTTCGTTTTTTTTAAGGGCAGATCATGCCTTCTAAACCTGGTGGACTTCTTTGAGACAGTTACCAAGGCTATAGATGAGGAAAAGTTGGTACACACAGCCTACCTAGACCTCGCAAAGGCCTTTGACACTATTCCCCATTCTGGTATTATAGACAAGCTCACCAGCCTGAACATAAACCCCTATGTCACAAGATGGGTTGCCAACTGGTTCAGGGACAGAACCCACATGGTAAGAGTTGTGGGAGCTAGGTCTGACTCCAAGCCGGTTACAAGTGGCGTTCCCCAGGGCTCAGTCCTAGGACCCCTCCTGTTCGGCATATACTTCGAGGTACAGGCAAGCACAGAAGGACTATGGGTGACCAAGTTCACAGGTGACTGCAAACTAGGGGCTATAATTGACTCTCCGGCTGACACAGACATCCTCCAAAAGGGTCTCACTGAGACGGATACCTGGTGTCAAAATCATGGCCTCAAGCTAAACGCCAAAAAGTGCATAGTCAACCCCTTTGGAAAAAACAAAGTACCCACAAACTACCACATAGGTGGCAGTCCCCTAAATATGGAAGATGTAATAAGGGATCTGGGGACCCAAGTAGATAGTAAACTCTCCTTTGATAATCACATTGCCAAAGTGGTCAGAAAATCCTTCTATGTGGCCCACCTTATCACAAAAGGGTTCACATCCAGATCAAAAGAGGTCATTGTGCCCCTCTACTCATCGCTCATCAGACACTCATTTGGAATGTATCTTACAAGACACCTGCAACAGCTGGAAAGACCACAGAAGTACCTCACCAAGAGGATCACTGGCCTCAAACAGATGCTCTATGCAGCTCAACTGAAGAAACTCCAGCCGTACTCGGTTGCATACTGCCTACTCAAAGGTGATCTCTGCCTACCATACAAGGCCATGTCCAACCCAGAACTGATGGACATGCTCCACCTAAAGAAAAGCTTATCCCCTCGAGCCACACAGTCTAGGGATCTAAACCTCACCACAACAATAAATAGGATGTGCTGGAGGGATAGATTCCTGTCCCAGAGACTTCCCATGCTTTGGAACAAGATTCCAATCTACATTAGGCAGAGCTCCTCGCTAACACTCTTCAAAAGAAACCTTGACGAGTGGATGGGAAACAGAAAGTTTACCCTGGGATCACTTCAGTGGCTCTGCTGGACAGAGGCACAAGGAACTAATCTAAGGGGGCGGCGAAAGCCAACACATTCTGGCTAGGCTTATAAATGCCTTCAGGCAGATAGCCTAGTACCTACCTATGAACCTATGAACCTATGAATTTGGTTTCCTAAAGCTGTGCTTACAAAATCACGCACACATTTGTTAGTTTTCATGCTTGTTTTGTCAGCTGCTACCTGAAATGGGCAATTTACTAAGATCTATAACTGATTGTCAGCATTTCACATGTTTTCACCTTCATAGCCAGTAATATTAGAGAACTACCCTGGGATTCACATAGATTGGCATCTCAAATACTGCATGCATTGTTTTCATTTCAGTCATGGAGTCCAGAAGTAAAAAAATACTTTTTTAAAGATGTATTTTCCTTACTGTATCCATTGGTACTGACATTAACACATACATGGGATTATGAATCTGAGAAAATTCTTAAGTTAGCTAATGAATGACACCAGATAAGCTCTCTCCTGAGATACTGAAAGATTTGGCAGTGGTGTTTGGTGATCTTCTTGCATAGCAATACAGGTGCTCTTAGAAACTGGACTGGCATCACTGGACTGGAAAACTTGCACTAGGAAAGAGACAGCAATGACAAACCTGTTAGCTTCTCTTCTATCAAGGAAAATATTTTGGAAAAAATATAGAAGAAGGTTGGTGGAGTTTGTAAATGCAAAGTATCGTATTAATCTCCAGCAATGTGGCTTCATGTAGTAAAGATTTTACTATGCAACTTGACACAGTTTTAAAGTAAATCACCCCTGAAGTGAACAAAGAGATACTGGCCCAAAATGGTGGCTAGGAAGATGTCTAACTGACCATTAGGAAAAGGTGATGGGGAGTGAATTCCAATAATTTATTTGTTTTTTAATTTAATGTATTCTTTGTTGACCAGGTTGGTCTCACTAGGCTAGTGTCCTCTTTTTATGGGAGACCTGAGGTGGTATTCATACACACTACAGGAAATTTGGCCAGGGCACTGCTGAACTTCCCCAGTTCTTTAGGACCACTAGCTGGTGCCGGAAGGCTGTTGCCAAGGCTAATGTTGTCTAAATGAAGGAGGAAAGGATATAAAGGCTGAGATTAGAATGATACAAAATACTGAATTATTGTAAACAGATTCAGTAAGAGATGACACTGTTGTTACACAGCTGGAAAAAGAGGGTCTGGAAACTCTTGTGTTGATGGAGATTATAGATTGAGGTGAGCCAAATGCTGATAAAAAGGTAAGTTGGAGTTCTGTGGTGGATTCCATGTTGGCAGAGGTAAACAGGAGGTGTTGGTAGATGAACCAGAAAAAGGAAATTAATTACTAGAAGGTGTTGATCACAGCTTGGGAGTATGCATGGCCAGAAGAGTTACACAACAGCCTGGTTTAAAAGTTCAAAAATAGCTTCATTAACTTTACTGTACTCTGTTTAGGTCTTTTTTTTAGCAGCCATGGTAATTTCTTTTGCTAGACAGTTTCTGCTTTAGACTGTAAGTACATTTTAATAATGAGGTTAAAGATATACTATTCATCAACAAGGTTTCTAGTGAGTGTTCTAGTGGCTGTCAGATCCCACTAAAATGTTTTTCCTTCACTGTCTTTTTGCATGGTGAAGAGTTTCATATTCAGTCAGTTGTCTGAATATTGTTGTATTTAAGGTAAAAGTGATTATAAAGCTTTCAGTGAACTTTCACAATAATAAGGAACAGCAAAGCTAAAAATAATGAAGTCAAAGATCCCAAATCATTTAGAACATTAACAGAATTTGCAACAACATATCTATTCTGAAGAAGACTTATGCACCTCTGATGTTTATCATTATCAACTGATAAATCCTCAGTGATTTACCAGAAAGTTAAAAAAAATTATGATGGACAATATAGAAATGTGAAGCAAATTTGGGACAGTTGAGAGGTATAAAATGACGCCATCTGAATCTGGTGAGGAGAAGGACAAGTACTGTTGGGTCTTTTGTACCTAGTGGTAGCACTCCCCATCCACTATGAACAAGTAACTGGTTGTAAGAGCATGTCCTTGCAAAAAGGTGATCATGTGAGCACAAAGAAAACTCTTTCATATGCAGGAATTATAAACAGAGGCATGAAAGTTGCTGTGATTAATACTAAAAGAAGACAAGAACTGGTGCAACAACAACAAAACAAGAAGAGAAGACTGGTGGAAAGAGTCAAAACAAAGAACAGTGACACTATTAACTGGTTTGAAGTCATGGACAGTATTATTTTTACCTCTGGGGTTTAAAGTGCAGGACATAGGAGCATTAATACACTTAAGAGCAAAATACTTTTGTGAGGTTGCTTATGAAGTTTTTACTTTATTTGAAATATTTATGATTGAAGTTTAGAAAATGAACTCAATGGCACCATGGAATAAGTATATTTTTCAGAACTTGGGACTGCAATTAAGGAAGAAAAATAAATGTGCATTGCAGAACACTGAACATAAATGAACTTGCGTTAAAGACGTTTTCTGTCTGTAATAAGGTGCATGAGGTTAAAACATGTAAGATGAAAGAAATGTTTGGACAAGGAGGTATTGGTGAAACTGGATGTGCATGAGAGAAAATGCATCATATTTCACATTTTATAAAAGTGAATGGGATGTGGGGGCCAGTGAGTAACTGAGGTCAACCTAAATCATGTTTTATTTGTGGGGATGAGATGCACTTGGTGCAAGACTGTACTAACAGAAGATGTGGTCAGTGTGTGGAAAGAGAACATACCACCAAGTATTGTAGGTCGAAGTGTAGAAAATGCAATGAATTTGGACATTTCAGTTTAATTGTCATATAGTTGAAAAGGAAAGGTTAGAAGATGAGGATGAAGAAGAAACAGGAGGGAATGTTTCAGTAGAACGATAATCTGTTGATAATATAAGTGGAGATATTGGTGAAGAAATTATTATCAGGGAGACAACTGAAGACAAAAATGTGACTAGTAGGGAGAAGGATGATACTTGTGAGGCAGGAAGTGTTTTACAAAGAGAAAATGTTACAGCAGAAGATAAAAATATTTACATAGGCTAGGAAAATGAAGAAGGTCAAGAAGGAGAATTTGAGACAGGAGTGGAAGAACAAGATGAAGAAAATGATGATAAATCAATTGGAGGGAGGGTACTGAGAAGGAAAAGAAAAATAAAAGCTGAAAGTAAGAAAAATGCAACAAAAAGGAAATGTTGACTAAGGAATATTAGCACTAAACATAATTGTCATTCAAAATGATATTAGAAGTGTGAAAGTGACTGCATGGAGTAATAAAATAAGTATGGGGAATATATGTTTGTTGCATACAAGATGTGTGAAGGAAGAAAAAAGGAAAATAATTGAATCAATATTGAGAAAACATATGATACACTCAGTAGAGAATGATATCTGTCCAGGAATATGCTTTTTTTTAAAGTGAAGAGATAATGATGGGACATGTGACAGTAATAGTATCTGGAAGACCAGTATTATGTGATATAAAGAAAAGAGAAAGTTGTATATGGATAGTTGTAGTTTATGCATACATCAATATGACATAAAGAAAAAGATGTTTGAGGAACTTAAGAACTTTTTCCTATTAAATATGCCAATTATTATGGACAGAGATTTTAACTGCAATTTGAGAAAGGAGATGTGAAAAATAAAGTAAGATATTTTCTGTTAAGACTCAAGGGCTGCAAACATTACAAACACTGCTGGTGACTCCCTGCTGGGTGAGGAAAATAAATCTATATTTTTTAGTCCATTAATTGCTTAAAATGACAGAGTTGCTTTCTGTTTTAAGAAATCTGCTTGGCCTTTTGTTTTTTGTTCTTTTTGGCAGATAGACACTTAAATTACGTAGGCTCCACATTTCATGTGTTTTTCATTGGTTAATTTGTTTCTTGTGTGATACATAAATATATAGAGGATATTTGTGGCCTTGTCTTTCCTAATAAGACTGAAGGCCTGCAACAAATACAAGCACTGTTGGTGACTCACTGCTGTTTATTTTTCCCATGAACCCTCCCATTCCTTGACCTACTTTTTTTACTCAAAGATTTTTTTATTTTAAACATATAACATAATGAAGAATTGTTTACAATTTAAACAGAAATTACTTAAGTATATACAATAGTTACATTCAGTCTGACAAAAGGTTAAGATAATAGTATATCAAATTAGATAATAAACTTAATACATTGTGCATAGATTATCAGGAAGAGTCTGATATATTTGCAAGATGTCGATCAAAGTCAGAACTTTCCTCCACGGATTCTTAACTAATGTCCTAGGATGGATTCTTAATTTGTTTTGTTTTGATCTCTGTTAATGCAGACTTCTTTAGTAAACAGAGAAATTCCTCCATGGTGGGTGCTGTGAAGGAGTTCCATTTCCTAGTTATAAATTTTCGAACTATTGATAGCATGGTTCAAGGTAAATACAATTCTGTTTTCTTCAAATGAGGATTCTTAGTTTCATTTAATAAAATTAATGGTCTGGTCAAGACAAATGAATCCATATATATTGCTTGTAAAAAAATATTAATCTTATTCCAATATGTTTTAATATTAGTACAGTCATAAAAAACATGGGACAAATCTGCATTAGTTGAAACTTGACATCTCCAACATAACCCATTACTAGATGAGTTGATTTTTGACACTTTATGAGGAGTTAAAAAGGATCTATGTGTATGTATATTTCCAGTTAAATATTTTCCAATATTGTGAATAAGATGTTAATTTAACTGAAAGTAGTATATTTGTCTTATCTTCTGATGATAAGGTACTCAATAAACCTTTAGTTATATATTGTCAATAAGATACTTTAGGAGATGTCTTATAAGCAATTATCACTTTATAGAAATATGACAATTCTTTCTTTGTATTAGTACAGTTGTAAATAATTTCAAACAGCCAAATTATAAATTTTGGAGTATTTTGGAAAGATGAGTTATTTACTATTTGACATAGATCCTTAGAGTATGTTAAAACACACTGTAATATTAACCAGTCATGTGAAGATAACCCATAAGGTGATAATATATATTGTGCTTCCAAAACTTGTAGATTTTTTAAGTAATGAAACCAACATATTAAATTCTTATGTTATCATGAGTTAAAAATCTCTCTGTGGACCGTATCGGGGAAGTTCCTTGTAATACTGAATGGAATTAAAAATGAAAACCAAAGCTTTATGTCCATATTCGTATTAATGAATTTCCTAAAGACGTGAAAAATATGATTAATTAGATTTAATTTGGTAGGCTTTGCTATATTATATTGTAAGTTTATGTTCAGTGAGTACCATATTCTATTATCTTTATCTGTGGTTACGAGATTTTTTTGATAAAGCATTTCCATTCCTTAGTATGATTGTATGTAACAATTTCCAATTAGAAGAATAGTTAGGGTTAACCCAGTTAATCACAGTTTTAAGTATAGTAGCCCTTATGTATGATTCAATATCTGGGAATTTTAACCCCCCCCCTTGTTCCCATTGTCTAATATGATGAGAAAATGCAACTCTGTTTTTTTAGGATACCATAGGAATCTTAACAATATAGGCATGATTTCTTTAATAAATCTTTTTTCAGGTAATAATAGTAGAGCCTGAGCTGCATACATTACTTTAGGCAGTAGGATCATTTTTATCAATTGTAATCTATCTTCAAATGTTATAAATGTATTATTCCATTTATTCACCAATATTTTAAGTGTATTTATGATATTGGTGTAATTGGTATTTAGTATTTGTGTCATATTCTCATATAGGACTATCCCTAAATAGTCCAATGTTGAAACTTGTTTACCAATAATGTGATTTCCAAATGTTTGTAGCTCCTCTTTTTTATTTAACATCAAGAATTTTGATTTTGATTTATTAAAGTAGAGATCTGAATTATTTTGAAAGTTTTCTATTAATAAGTCTGCTTCATGTAATACTACTTTATAGTTGGGCAAGGTAAGAAGCACATAATCTGCAAACACCATTATTTTAGAGCTATATCGATTGTATACATCTATGCCTTTTATTATTGGATTGTTGCATATTAAGATGGCCAATATTGCTATAGCTAATGCAAGTAAAATAGGTGACATTGGGCAACCTTGTTTAGTATCTCAAGTAATCTGAATTGCTTCAGAAGTAAAAGGTCCTATTTTAACGAATGCTAAGTTATTTTCATAAATCTTCTTTATAAGTGTGATAAAAGAGAGAGGAAAATCAAATATATGTAAAACATTTACTAAATAGTCCCAATTTAAGGAATCAAAGGCCTTTTCTATGTCTAGACCAATTATCAAAGCTTCTTGGTTTTCTCTATTTAAATGCTCAATTAGTGTTAGTATCCTTTTAATATTGTAACTGTGGTGGTGGTGCTGTGGTAGCGTTGTCGCCTCACAGTAAGACATTGTCCTGTTCAATTCTCAGCTAGAGCATCTTCTGTGTGGAGACATGCGTGAATGGGCGTACCTTCATTGAAGGTTGTACGTCAGGGCCGGCAACTCGGTATGTAAAAATCTGCCAATCATTAACGGACTGGAGTTCCACTGTGGCTACCCCTAACCGGGAAAAGCCGAAAGACACAACAACAACAACAACATCTTTTTAATATTGACTTGTGTATGTCTATTATATATAAAACTAGTTTAATCTTTATTAATTATTTTGGACAGTAGGATTTTCATTCTATTTACCAAAATTGACATAAAGATTTTATTTTATAATCATTATTCAACAATGATATTGGTCTGTAAGAATTACAATAATTAGGGTCTTTACCTTCCTTTAAAATGGAAGTGATTAAAGAATATTGCCATGGGGACAATCTTTGCAAGTGTTTGTATTTCTAGAAAAGTTTTATGTAATAGAAAAGTTATGGAAGTGGGAAACAGTTTATATAATTCTATGATTAAACTGTCTATCCCTGGCACCTTACAGGGTTTACTTTCTTTGATTTTATCTTTGATTTCTTTTTGTGTGATTGTTTTTTATAGCTCTATTTTTAATACTTCAGATTTTTTTATATTAGGTGTTATATTTTCTAGATCCAAATGCTTAGTTATATTTATTTCACTTTTAGGATGTTCAGTATAAACATTTTTAAAAGCATCCAAAATGTCACCTATGTCCGAGACTTTTCCCCTTCCCCTCATATAAGATGCTAACAGTATTATTGGTTTTGGATTGAAATTTTAACTTTCATAGACTGGTAATGTAAGTGCTTTGGAGAAGTAGCAAAATAATTTATTTTTAATCTTTCCATGGCTAAATTAGCTTTGTGGGAGAGTATTTCATTATATTTTTTATTTACATCTGCTATTTTCTTTTTATTCTCTGTATCATTTAAATTCTCATTGGATTTAAGTATTGAGTTGATTCTGCAATTCCTGTAATTCTGATTCCAATTCTTTGAGTTTATTTTTGAACCAACTAATAATTTTACTATATATATAAGCTTTTAACAAGTCTCAAACCATAAGTATGTTCATTTCTGGTTTGTACTTGGTCTCTAGAAAAAATTGAAGTTCAGAAATTAGCCAAGGTTTAAGTTCTTTGATTTTTGTAATGTAGGGAGGAATCCTGGAAGTAATTACTAGTGATTTAAATGCCATATAAATTTCCAGTACAAGGGAGTTATAGTCCAAAAATGGACATGGCAGTATTGAGAAATTTAAAATTCTTGAATATAGATCTTGAGATACATATAGTTTATCTATTCTGGTTTGGGTGTCATGTCTATAGTCTTGATGTAAAAAAAGTAATTAATTAGGTACTAAAGCATTATAAATGTCTTTTAATTTGAACATCTCAGTCCATTTTTTTTAAAGTTTAGTAGTCGATGATAGTCTAGGGGACCTTTTGTTTATGGTTTCTGTGACATTCATAATACAATTGAGGTCACCTCCTACTATTAAATTGCCTTTAGAAATAGTTATAACAAGATCTAAGTGCTTCTTAGCTAATCCTACCCCCATACCAGGAAACCAGTATAAATTCACTAAAGTCCACGTTCTATTATTGAGTTTTAATATAACAATAGCTATAAATCCATCCCTGTCTACATGTTTATGAATAATTTCTGGGTTTAATGTATTCTTTTTCCATAAAATTATTACTCCTCTAGTCTTTGATTTATAGGAAGACTGGGCTAATGTTATGTAATTATTAGGATCCCATGTATATCTGTCATTGGTTTTAAAACAAGTTTATTGTAGAAAAACTACTTGAGCTCTGTTTAGCTTCAGATATCTTAATAAGTTAGATCGCTTATTCGGATTATTTAAGCCATTAGTATTTAAAGATACCAATGTTAAGTCCATGTCAGAATTGTTTTAGAAAAGGACTGCATTGTTAAATTCCTAAATACATAAATCTCCTCCTGTAAAGTTACCTCTATATTAATTCAGAGAATTCTAATTATCTTAACCAACAATGTTTTTTTTTTCAAGCAGACTAATGGAAAAAGATTTAGGTCAGGCTTTTTAATACTAGAAGAAAAATTAAATAATAACATGTTAGTAATGTTTAAACTTGCATAAAATTGGAACCCACACTAAACATGGAATGAAAGACATTCCTAGTCTAACAGACAAAAAGAAATCTGGTAGACTAACCATCTTAACTTCCTTTTCTATTCTTTCCAAGCCCATAAGACAATAAATATTAAAGGAGAATAATTAAAGATTAGATAACTTATAAGGTTTACTATTTATTCAATCAGGCTTTAATTTCCCGTATATACTAATGACTATATCAATATCAGTCAGGTATCATTAGTGAAAAATTATGTTAAGTTAACTGATCACAGCATATGAAAAAAAAAAAAAAACGCAAACAAGAGTTCTTATTATTGAGATTCAATAAGAAAGATGAAAGTGAGTATGTGTTTGATGCTAACCCTCCTTTTATACACATTAATCATTTGACCTACACTCTCTTCAATTCTGCCATCTAAAAGGAATGCAATCAGATGAAAAAGTCATCAAACAAATAATCTAATTCATTTCTTAAGAACTTTTAAAGTTACTTAGAATATTTAGCAGATCAGTAAATATTGGTTGTTGCCTTTTCTTTTAAATAATAATTATAAACACAACTCATTTCTCAGAAGGAAGCCAAAAAGAAAACAAAGCAATCACATACAGACATATGCAATGTCCAAAGGATAATTTGCTGTCAAATGTTACTAAAATAACTTAGTATAACCTAAACATAAGAATAGTATATTCTACTCTTATAAAAATTCCATTTAGTTAGATGGTTAATTATAGAATTGATTATTGATTAACAATTCTATGCAATTATCAGTTAGAGGTTGTAACAATGTTAGATGTAACTTTGCATGTAAGCCTTGGGTGCTAATATCAGTACTCATTAATGTTTTCAAGAATATAGTATATGAGAGAATTAAATACAAACTTACTAAAATACATCTGCATGTTTACAGCTAGATTATTAACACTTACATCAGGTAAAAGTCATAGCTTAGCTATTAAGCATGTTACTTGTTTCTGTTTGAACATTACTACATCTGTATAGCATGACGTTTTTGGATCATAGTTTATAAAAGCACTATATCTTATATGGACATTAAATTTAAAATTGTAAACACAAATAGTGCTTCTAAGTGGAATAATAACTTTCTTATAGAATTTGTTTAATAACCATAAAA
The DNA here is from genome assembly GCF_019279795.1 of Protopterus annectens. Taxonomy (NCBI): domain Eukaryota; kingdom Metazoa; phylum Chordata; order Ceratodontiformes; family Protopteridae; genus Protopterus; species Protopterus annectens. The sequence goes on along the minus strand of NC_056732.1, from coordinate 790,612,476 downwards.
CATAGCGTTGTCTTGAGTTCAATTTACCAGTTATCATTAACTTCCCCCTTAGAGGGAGTATAACAACCAATCAATGAGTATGCTTTATTCTTCCCATAGTTTTTGCTGTGCCCAGATCTTGATGTAATATGAGAAGGTAGAAGACGAACACACAAGCTGACTCGAGCTCTGAAAAGCTTCACCCCTTTAAATCAGGAAAATAATTGTTTTCCCACCTGCCAAGTAGTTAGCTATAAACCTTTCTCTTTTTTCTCCTCCTCCAAACACTTCACTGCTAATCAACCCCTTTAGTTTACAACAAGTCCCACATCACCAAATCCCCTGTAATCAAACATCACATCTATTCATATACACACAAATCCCCAGCTCAATCTATACATCATTAGGGACATAGAAATTATTTGGTATTCCAACAGGACAAACCAAGCATTTATTAAGCAGCATATTTAATGCATACCATAAGAAATCATTTCCTTCTTCCCATTTCATAGCAATAGAATGTCAATCTGACTCAACTGCAGTAACTTCCCCTCAGTTTCAAACAAACATCTGCACCTAAATAAGCAAAGAGTCATATAATCAACATTTTAACAGCCCACCCCATTTCACAAATTTATCTTTAAAATGTATTAAAAGAAATTAAGTTTAATATGTCAGCAAATTCCTGGATAAATATTCCATTGACTTAGAGTGGATTTCAGGCTTTATGGATAACCCTACCTCAAATGTTCCTGTCATATCAGACCACTTAGTCTTCATCATTTATTTAACAAACTAAACTCATTCCAAACAATGAGTATACGCAAAGTTTCACTCTTCGCTTTAACTATTTGTATTTTTTCCTTCCTTTTCTCCTCCCACAGTAAGCTACGCATGTAAGTCTTACCTCCCAGTCAAGCAATCATGAACAGCTGCCCACAGCCATATTTAGAATGTATAGCTTACCACGACAATTTCAGTAAATCAAAAGGTAAGTGAAAGCAATTCACCAGAGATCGCAGAGCCCAAGCAAGTTGAACTCCGCACACAGCAGAGTCCACTCCAATAACTGTGTAACAAAGGACAACTATATTCCATATTGGTCAAAGAATAGCAGCCATTTGGACTGCGTCTCATAATTAGATACAATAAGTCAACAAGAAAAGGAAAGATGAGAAGAGAAAAAAAGAGCAGCAACCCGGGTCTATATTAGAAGCACGAAACCCCTAAACCGTGAATGCTCACATGAGCGAAAAGGCCAGGAATTGAAAGTGTGATTGCGGGGTCATGTTACAGTGAAGAGTAGGATATTTGCCCTTTCCTCACTGTAGTATGACCCCAGAGTTAGAATATGTAGTTAGCAGAGGGTGTGGGGGGCACAGCCCCCCACAATAGCAACTTCGATCACCGGCATTTTCCCTCATGTGAGCATTCGTGGTTTTGGGTTTTAGTGCTTCTAATATAGACCCCAGCAACCCACACAGTAACGAATTGTCAATGAGAACCAATATATTCATATATTGCTATATACTCATTGCCTATGTTTCCAAGGTATACTGCTACTGTAACCTTAAATTTAAAACAGCGTTCTACTGGTACCTGGAAATAGGTGCCGTGTCCATGCTTATTGCCCTTTGGGAACATCGTAGATGAATCTTGCCTATTGTCTGTGGGTTAAATGCTGTGTGTATAAGGATTAAGGTATAATATGCTAAGGCGCTTATTTCTCGCCTTCCTTAGCCCATAATATCTATAATAAGTATATGCGGCAGAGTACCGCTCACATTGCTGCCGACCCTTGTACCAACCGTTCATCTAATTAAGCCATTTATCCTTATACGAATCAGGACCAGAGCCACCATTACTCCCTTAGTGGTTCCTGAAGACAAGGTTAGCGAAAGATGCTCCATCTAGCAATTCTATACTGACTTAAACCCTTGTGTAAATCTAGAGCTTTTGCTGTTGGATTGATTGTACGCCATAATCGGCTACATCCCCATTTTAACCTAGCTATCATAGACTTCTTTGTGCTGACTGTTTTAGTTTTATTTTGTTTTTTTCTTTTCCTGCATAATACCCCTATTAATGGATCATAAGTGGATATAGAACATTAGTAGCCGTTTTAGCGCACCCATTTCTGCTACTAAGTGCACAACTCTGCAATTTAGGTTTAATTCAGGACTCCTAAGCACCTACACTTCCAGTTAATACAGTTACAACTCTAACCCCCCCTCCCTCCAACAGAGCCAATAGAAGGGGCTGACTACTGATTACTTATTATTATAAAGTTGTCAAACGTAGCTGCTGGCAAGTGTTAATACATACTTCTAAACTCTGATGTAATTAGCTTTTCTAATGTATTGAATTAGAGCTGAATTGCCTTCTTTACTTTATACAATTACTGTTTGATAACTATTGCTCTATAATTAGTCTCTCATTTGCTTCTGGCAAGGTCCTTATAGGTTTTTATAACTCTGTTATAATTATTTTATGTGCTGCTGCCAAGCAGAACTGAATTTCAGCTTTATTTGTAACTGCAGCTACTACTTAATACTGACATAAAAAGGGATACACGAGTGCTGCATTATATAATCTTGCATTGCTGATAACAAATACTTATGTATTACTGCTAAACAGTTTTTATGTCCCTGCACATGACTGTCAATCTTACTATGCATATGTTCTTTATTTTATTATTGTTTTTTTGAAATGCTTAATTTGGATACTGCAAGAATTGTGTCAAGGTTTAATTATTGCTATGTTGAGAAGCTCTATTCTGTCGTATAATCTATTGTGTCTTATCCTCCTTCTTATCTCTCTTGTCTCCTAAAGATACTCTACTCTTCCCAGGCTTCTAGTGTTAGTCAGCAGGAAGCTAGGAACCTTCTCCAAATATCGGTGGGTCACCTCACTGCTTAATACTTCTACAATCCCTTCTCAAGGGAAACAGAAAAGTATGTCTGCTGAATAAATCAAAAATAAGACTCTCTAGTGCCTGTACCAATTTTTACATGTCATACCCAGGCCTGAGCTAGGACAGCCAGCAGCCAGTGCTTTCCCCTTCTACATAATCTTTCAATAATCTCTTCCCTCCCAACTGAATAGACCCCCTTTTTTTTCCTTCTCATTCCCATTTTCTAATCTCTAATCTTCCTTTGTTACTACCTCACAATCTAACTAGCTATACTAGACTTGCCCACTAGGTGGCGCCCTAATTCCAGACTTTCTCTTCTCTTACCCACTTTTTTCTTAAATCACCTTCTTACCCCATTTCTTATATCCAGTACTCTCTGACATGCTATTAGCTGTCTCTCTTCCTAATTAATCCTATTTTACTGTCCACTGACCCATCCTCCATCTTCTCTCCATTTCTCTTCCCTTCCTTCCTACCCCTGCACATATATAGTCTACTGACACTTTCTAGGCCCTATTTCCTTTCCTCTCTATCACTAGAACTAGCCTAGCTGATTGTTTTTTCATTAACTGTTTCTGTATCCTGTTGCTACCCGCTCAGTTCGCCCTGCGGGCTCACTCCGCTCCCCACCCTACCCCCAATTCCCACCCACCCCCAGGGGTCCTACCTTTATACTTCCTAAACCACACCTCTTCCTGTTCCTGTGACTCTTCAACCACACCCCTTCCTCTTTCCATTACCTTCTAACCACACCTCTTTTCTCTCACCTGTACTCTCTAATAATCCCCCGTGATATCACTTATTCTCTTCTTAACTCTCCTCTTTTTCTTTCTATCCTAATAACTCCCCTATTACCTCACTCCTCTAACTTTTATCCTCTCATTACTCTCCTCTCATCACATCTTACCCTAATCACTCTCTTATCTCCTCCTAATATATTACTATTCATCTACCAAGAAAGTACAGATATCTATGCTTATAATGAAAACTCTACCCATCCCATCCTATATCACATTCCTAGTCACTCTCTCACTACTACCTCCTTTAATCCTTACACATCTTATCACCTCAATTGAGAATCCACTAGACCCAAACCTAAACTATCCAAAAAAAGTAACCACCTCTACATACACACCTGTACTTCTTAGTCATGCTAATATTACATCCTCATCTAATTACACACTTCCAAAATATCATAGAACTCTACATACAAAGTTTAACAATTTAACTACCAAAAAATGTCTATCTCTATACAGTAGGTTCAAAACCCTATACTATCTAAGCCTACTACTCTTTGCAAAGGATGGTGATATTCACCCTAACCCAGGCCCCCAACAACTCCCATCTCTCTCCTCAACCCCAAAGAATCACCTACTCAAGCCCTTTCTAGACCATCTAACTCGCTTGTAATTGCTCATCTTAATATACGCAGTATAAATAACAAAGTAACTCAACTCCAAGCTCTAACAGAAATATATTCCTTTGATATTCTCTGCTTAACAGAAACTTGGCTAAAACCCTCAACCAAAGATAATCAAATCATCCCACCTGGTTATAATATCCTGAGACTAGACCGTACTTACAAGAAAGGTGGAGGGGTAGCTATCCTATTTAAACCTAGCTTACAATTAACTACTCATAACTGCAAACCACCTATAGACTCTAATGCTGAAATCCTAATCTCCAAACTTCTTCTTAACAATTCCAAATCCATCTATGTCATTTGTATATATCTACCTCCAGGAAATAACATAGCTACCATGGAAAATATACTCTGCTGGCTTTCCCAAAACCTACCCCAAGAAACCATTATTCTAGGTGATACAAATATTGACTGGACCTGCTTCTGCGGCAGCCTCCCCTCAAACCATATTAACCTTTATGGATATTCCCAAACCATCACCTCCCCTACCAGGATAAATAAATCTAACAGGAAATCAACCTTATTAGACTGGATCCTCATTAACCATCATCCTCACAACTATGACTCAGGAACCCTCCCTGATGACTTAAGTGACCACACTCTTACCTATATCATCAGACATAGAATCAATTTACCTTCCACAACATCAATTAAAAACATAAGGTCTAAAAAGTACTTTAACCCAGAACTTCTCCAGTTGGAACTAAACGCATGCAACTGGTCCCCCCTAAAAAATCTACCTCTAGAGGAAGCTGTAAGTTACTTTAACTCCAACTTCCTTGCCATCCTCAACCATCATGCCCCAACCAGACTAGTTAGAACTAAATCCAAACTTTCTCCTTGGCTTACTAAGGAAACCAAACATAGAATCAATGTAAGAAACAAACAATGGGCAAAATGGAGAAAAACAAAAAACCCTATAGACCAACAAACATTTCGACAACTAAGAAATGAAACTAAGAAAGCTATAATAACTGACAAAAAAACTACTGCCTCCAATCCCAACAAGCCCATACTAATAAACCACAGAAATTTTGGCCTAGTATTAACCAACTACTCCACCCAGGACAATCCACTACTCCAAACCCTCTAAATTCAGAACACAAAACACCAATAAACATAGCCAATGACTTTAACAACTTTTTTACAGATACTATACAAACATTAGCCAGTCAACTATCTCCTAACAACTTCACTCTACCTTCCAAACAACCAACCTTACCCCCTACTTTTCATTTACAACCTGTCCCAACATCATATATCCTAACCCTTCTACAGAAACTAAAACCCTGCTCCCCCTCAGCAGACCAACTACCTGCTGAATTCTTACAACAATCAGCCAAAGCTATTGCCTATCCAATTTCTATCCTAATCAATAGGACTATTATTGAAAGTTTTATTCCCAGTTTATGGAAAATATCCCATATAATCCCTCTCCACAAAGGAGGACAATCCACAGACCTCTCCAACTACTGCCCCATTGCCCTTCTCTCACCTCTGGCAAAGATCATGGAAAAATGCATCCACAAACAATTACTTGATCATCTAATGCATAATAACCTACTAGCCAATTGTCAACATGATTTTAGACCCTCACATAGCACTACAACTGCCCTTCTTTCCTTCACAGACTGTATTAACAATAACAGCAACCTTAACAAACTCTCTTCTGCCCTTTTCATTGACCTGCCTAAAGCATTTGACATGGTAAATCACCAAATTCTCATCACAATACTAAAATCCCTGTCACTAGATACATCCTCTATTAAGTGGTTCCAGTCCTACCTGGATAAAAGACAACAGGCCGTACTATGGCACAAGTCTCTATCTATTCATCTCCCTGTCAACCTCGGAGTCCCCCAGGGTTCCATCCTTGGACCTCTACTTTTTTCCATATTCATCAACGATCTTCACCTTGCCATCCCCCAAGCTACATGCATACAATATGCAGATGACTCTACACTGATTTGCTCAGTCCCCTCCTCTTCTGAACTACTCCATCTGACCCAACAAGTATTCAATACAGTTAAGCAATGGTTCACACATAGATGCCTTCTCCTAAACCCCAAAAAGACTAAACTCTTCCTCTTCTCTCCTACCAAGAAATCCCCTCCACTGGATTTCTCAATAAACTCTATCAATAATACCATTATATCTCCAGACCCATCCACAAAACTATTACGAGTCACCATTGACAATAATCTGAACTTTGACATCCATATTAACAATACTATAAAAACAGTCAATAAAAAGCTAGGCTCTCTCTACAGGATAAAATCCTTTCTCCTACCTTCAGCTCGAACCACAATAGCACACACTCATCTAATCTCTTCTCTACTTTATGCGTCACCCATTTTTACTAACCTTTCAAAAAATAATCTCAACAAATTGGAAATGTCTTACAATAATATAGCTAGATTTGCAACTGGTAATCCTTTTAGAACCCATCACTGCCTTAATTTAAAACAGCTTGGTTGGCTTGAACTTCAAAATCTAATTACATTCCATCAGCTAACTATAGCCCATAACACTCTTTACAAACCTTCAAAAACACCTATTCTCTCAACACTAATCACCCCCTATAAAAACCTAGAATCCTTAAGGTCTTCTCAGAAACTTCTAGTACATACCACTAAAACATTTAACAAAGTTGGTGACTCCCTTTTCTCTAATATAGTTGGGAAAGCCTGGAACCTCCTCCCAAATGAACTCTCCATACCTTCCTCATTATCTTCTTTCAAAAACAAATTGAAAGTATTCCTGAAAACACACTGGTTATGTCAGTGCTCTAAACCTGACTAGTCAAAGTGTCTCTATATACTCTACTCTGTCTAACCCATCTACTCATTAAGCAACTCTATTTTCCTTTTTAAACTATGTTGCATATTTGTCTTGACTACTATGATTGTATTTACATCCCTTTATTTATTCTTGTATCATGCACTGTACATTTTACTGTGATAACCTGTTTATGCATACTGTTAACACTTTATATTTTCTCATGTATCCTTATACTTTATTGTATTAATTTTATTGTCCTAACTTGGAGCTTAACTCCTTGTACCTCTACTGAAAATGGACATGTAACCAGTTAGACTAGCCCAGTTAACAAATGTAAAATAATAAAAAAATAAATATTACCATGACATTATCATTATAATTATTAACAAATACCATTTGTAAAGGCAGAGCCTGTATAGTCAAGATGGAAATAACTACCCCATTTCCAATTCCATTGAGCAAACCCACAGGGGTCCAAATTTGAGACATATCCATACAAAGGGGCAATTTTCTACCAAAAACACCCAAAATTGTACACAAGAGTCAAAGGGAGCCAGAACCAACAATGCTTGCTAACCCCATTGAATCGTGAAGCATAAAACAACCCTCCATTCAAATTTACCATTAAACAAAACTTATATATTATTATTGAAGGGAAATAAACAATCATTTCCTTTTCACTGTGTATACATTAAAAAAAAAAAAACAAATACATGACAGACTTTATTTGAAATTATGAAAAACACACATTTTATAAGTCAAGTTGCAGTAGATACTTTGAGAGATCTATTAGGGACAGCAATTTTTGATTCAGTTTTTTGCTTTTTCTTTTTAACATCTGTCTAGGAAGGCTTGTCTGTGACTCTCTTCAAGGATGGCGATGCCCAATCCATATCTTCAGGTATGGAAATGACATTATTATTTTTAATAAATGCAGTGGCTTCTGATAAAATGTTGAAAGTTTTCATTTCGTTTAGATGTAGAATTTTTATTTTTGTAGGAAAGGCAAGTTGTGTTTTAATATTATTTTGCTTTAGTAGTTTAAATTAGTGGCCAAGCTTTTTTTCTCTGTTCCAAGAGTCTAGAAGAATAGTCATTATCATGTCTTATTTGGTTTTGGTTGTATTTTAAAGAGCTCTTCCTCCAGACTGTTTTTAGTACTAGCTCTTTATCTAAATAAGATAAAAACTTTGTTACTATTGACATTGGTAGTGTAGAAGAAGATGTTGATGCAAGTCTTCCTAGAGCTCTATGAGCCCTCTCAGTACTAAATGATAAACCTTCCTTTAAGTCCAGTATTTCAGGAATCCATGAATTTAAAAATGTGATCATATCTTCCCCCACAGCTCTCTCAGGGATACCAACATTTCTGATGTTTGACCTTCTCTCCCTGTTTTCTAGGTCATCCACTTTATTAAGGAGCTAAATATTTTGTTTGATGAGAAGTTCCTTCTGTTTTTCCTTTTTTTAAGTCTTCCCTTTATGTCATTCAGAGAGGTTTCTATGTTTATTATTTTAGACTGATGTTGGATAAGTTCTTTAAATCTACCTCCTTGCTTTTGACACTTTTCCTTGAGATTCTATAAATCTTCCTTGAAGTTATCAATTTTCAATGAGAGTTCTTGTAGTGTGGTAGCTGGTGGGCATACAAATCAGCTTACCTTGTTTTTAGTGCCTTTATAATTTCTGCACATTTGAATGGCTCTTGGATCATTTTTACAAAGCTAAGTACTTTTATTGAATATTCACACTTTTATAAGCTGTTAAAATACACTACTGTATCTGTATCTTTAAGTTTGTTTGTGGTAGCATTTCACTAAGGACTCTGTTTTACTTTCATATTAGGAGGACTATGGTTATTCATCTAGTGACAGTAGGCATTTACCTGGTCTATTTGAGTTGGGAAGCACAAAAAAGGGCTCTAAGTGTAGTTGTTTTATTGGCCAGAGGGCTCAGTAGTCAGTTTTCTGCCTTTCCAGTGCTGGTATAAATTTGGCAGATTTGCACAGAGCTCCTCACTGTGCCAGTGCCCTGTACAGAGACAGGCATCTGGAAACCTTGCTTATTTTCATTATACTGTGAAAGTTTACTGTACTAGTTAGTTTATTATAGCAGCCAGGGCTGTTGTTGCTCAGACAGCATCTGATTTGGTGCTGGGAAGCATCGCTTGTTAGTTTGGCTGCAGGTTGCACCAAATAAACATCCTTCCCTCATCCTTTGAAATGCACATTAGGACCTGCAGCCATGGATGGCACTTTCCTGCTGTCTCTGCATCCAGCTTGGTGGACATGGGCATCCTGAGGCAATGTAAAAATTGCCTTATGTACACTGACAACCACTTTTTTCTCAAACAGAAAAATACTGTATGTGAGAGATGTAAATAAACATTGATGCTGGAGGCTAGACTCTCACATACAGATACAAAAAGCAACAAACAGGTTGTCAGCAACTCACACACATCACTCACTGTACCAGCAAAGGGCCACACACATAGACCCAAATATGCAGAGGTTCTCACATGTAATTTACTCAAACCTCAAAGGCCTCTCAGGTGCAGTCCTCAGAAACTCTGCATATACACAGACTGGACAATTCCTATCACAATATACAAAGCCACATCTCATTGTGTCTCAACTACCAAGCCCATAAGGCAAAACACTCCACAACCCAATATTCTGGTCATAGGAGACTCCATTGTGAGACTCACTGATGCCCCTCTTACCAGACTGGATAACAAGAAGGTTAGTTGTCTGTCACAGATCAGGATTTGACAGATCATGCAAGCACTCAGGTCACTTACCCCAAAGTACCAGTATGAGTCAGTCATAGTCCATGTGGGCATGAATGAGTTGGGATGTACCTCCTTAGACTATAGGAAGAGAGACATGAGTGAGCTCTCAGAATATGTGTCACAGGCAGGTATTAGATTAGCATTGAGTAGCCTGCTATCATCTCCAAGGATGATGCCACAATATCAGCAGAAAATTATCGACTTTAACAATTGGCTAAGCTACTGGTATCATTCCAAAGGAGTCCAATACTTACTTCAGGACATGGAATTGGAGAGAATAATAGCAAATAGTCCTTGTATTTCCTACAAAAATTGAGAAAGTTTGAAATATTTTTTGGTTTCTAGCTATTTCACTATGCCTAATAAGACAATGCACATAATTCCTGACATGAGGGGCAATCACCCTTGTGGTGGTTGCTCTATATGTTTCTGTGTTACAAATTTTAAGAAAATAAATGGTATTACATTTTCTCCTGGTGGTAGCTTTTCATGTAACAGTGAAGGGATGACATATGCTCTCAGCTGCCCTTGTAATTTATTTTATATGGGGGAAAGCAAAAGGAAATTTAAAGTAAGAATACAGGAACATGTAAGAGATACAAAGAATGGTAAAATAGAAAGTAATGTTGCAATGCATTTCAAAACAGTTCATAATGCTGATCATTCTTTGTTAAAAGCTTCTGTTTTACAGCAAGTTTTTATGAAACTTGGTGAAATATGTGATATTAAGGACAAACTTCTTTGTAAAGAATCTGTTTATATTTTAAAGTTCAGTACTATGGTACCTGTAGGCTTAAATTTAAAGATTAATTGGAAACAATTACTATGTGTTTGAATAGTTAAATGATGAATGGTGTTAGTTTGTCTAAAGCTGTGTGTTTTGTATTACTCCTGGAAGGCTGTAAGCCAAGGCACTAGAGTTTTGAATTTTTTATTAAACCTGTGTTTGTGCTGTGGCCACTTGTGGATTTCTTCTTGTTTCTGTTCTTCAAGTTGTTACATATTCCAATACTTTTCAGCCTGGGAGGACATAGTTGACAGGCAATGCTACTTTGCCAGAGATGGTCTTCACCTGTCACCTCTAGGCTTTTGGATATTGGCCAACACATTATCCACCCCTATAGTCCCTTTTTTAGGCAAGGCCAAACAGACAAATCTTTCAACATAGTAAAAGCTACTTTGGACAAGCTAAAGGTGTTACTGCTCAATGCTAGGAGCCTAAACAAGAAACTGCACACCATGGAAGCTCTCCTCTCCTTGGAGAATGGTGACATCTGTGCAGTTACTGAACCATGGTTCAAAGCCATGGAAAGCACTCTAGCAGTACATGAGTGTAATGCCTTTTATACATTCCGACCACCCACTGAACATGAAAGGGCAAAACGAGGAGGTGTATCTATCTACATAAAGGATAAACACACTTTGATGCTGGTCAAACAACATGATATTCTTGAGCTAATCCATGTAACCAACCATGGTAAAAATCTATTACCATATTCTTGCTAGCTACAGGCCCCCCACCATGAACCAGGAAACCCATAGATTATACTTGAAGTTACTAGAATCACTCACCATCCAGTCTAATGCCATACTCATGGGTGATTCTAACTGCTCCTCCATTTACTGAGAGGAACACATGATCACTAACATGCAGGCCCAACGATTTATTGACTTTGTAAATTCAAATGCCCTGGAGAAGCTAGTCCGTATTCCCACTAAGGGAAAAAATATCCTAGATCTGGTACTCACAAATATGAGAGAGTGCTGCAAGCCCCCACTCCAGTGTGACATCCTCACTGGTAAGATCAGATCATAAAGTGGTGTCTCTTGAAATAAAGATAAAACTAGTCCCCCCACAATTATCCCCCAAAATATAAGAATTTCTCTAAGGCAACTTATCACTTATTAAGGGTAGCTAGTTTCCAAACTCCTCCAAATCCAGAAAACACAGAAACTTATACATAAGCATACCAAATGCCCTGTATGACCATATAAACATCTGCATAGAAACAGCAGTACCAGACTGAAATAAACCCAGGTCAAACTGCACAAACAAGCTGCCCTGGTGAACCCCCTGGCATTAATAGTTTTATACAGTAAAAGAAAGAAAATCCTGGCTGGGGGCAATAATCGAATCTCCCAATGTTGTAGATATCCTTCAGGGGGTCTAGATCAGACAAATGATTGATGCCAGAACCATTGCATAAAACTAAATGCAAAAAAGCATTATCATACCCTTTGGGAAGTTAAATACACTTGCAAATTACGTCAATAGCACACTCGCTAAAAGTAGACTCAGAGGTGAGAGATTTAGGTAAACAGATAGTAGCCTGTACTTTCAGTGCCATGTCTCTACAATGGTGAGGAAGCCCTTTTATGTGGCACAACTTATATTTAAACGTATGGCATACAGATCCAAGGAAATTATAGCCCACTGTACTCAGCCCTCATTAGACCAATAATTGAGTACAATGCACTATTTGGCATGTACTTGACTTGGCATTTACAGCAGCTGGAGTGACCTCAGAGGTTCCTCACAAAAAAAAAATAAATAAATTAAAAAAAAAATACAGGATGTAAACAACATGAACTATGTGAATAGGCTAAAAGCATTATCCCTTTACTCTGTCTCCTTCCAACTATTAAGGGGTGTCCTATGTCTGACCTACAAGGCACTCACAAATCTAGCCCTGATAGAGTCACTACACATCTGCAAGTCAAACAGCATGAGCATCACCTGACCTGTGGATCTATACCTAGCCAAAGACTCATACAACACATGCTGGAGAGACAGATATATGTCTCAGAGATTGCCCCTTCTTTGGAACTGGCTTCCTATTCACATTATGCAGATCCCTTTCCTGGCCCTCTTCAAATGCAGCTTGGATCAATCGATGGGACAATCACAAATTCACACTTAGGGTTGTGCCTATGCCCCTCATGGACAGGGCAAACTGTAAGATACTCAATGCACAGACACAAATCAATGCCATCCTCTTGCTCCTATGGGGCCATATACTGGATAAAATTGGGTGATATTGGCTATGCTTGTAAGGGGCCTTAAGCCATTAGTTGAGTAATCTCCTATGACCTATGAACCTATATTAAAGTAATAAGAAATGTTATAAGATACAGATGGTTGAAAATAGGAAAAACGTCTAAAATAAGCATATAAAAGATAGACTTTTACAACTGAAATAGTTTATGTGGTGTGCTGTAGTCAGATAATGTGAAAGAAATAGGTGGGGGCAAAAATGACTGAGTTTTCAGATCATAGAATGGTATGGGTTAGAATAGGGGATGAGAAGGAAGTAATAAAAGATGGGTAAATGAAAAGATTAACTGGAGAGATTGTTAAATATGAGAGATGTGATGAAAAGGGAAAATAAGATTTTATGTGAACAGCATATGACAATCAGAGTACTTTAAGAAAACTTGGCAGATTGGTGGAGTGCCTGTAAAGAAAAATACAAGAAAATATTTTTGATTGAAAAAAAACATTGAAGCAAAGGAATAGGAGAATATATAATGCAATTATAAAAAGACATGTAAAGGAAACAGAACAATTTAGTAACAGAATAAAAGAAATAGAGAGCTACATGACAAAAATAGAGAAAAAGTTAAAATATGTTGCTTAGAAGAATGTTTATAAAGGAACAAAGAAGAAGGTTCACCATTTTGAGAAAGAGGTAAAATATCAAAATGAAGAATGGATGCAATGTCTGATGATGAAGGAAGTATGATAAACGTGAAAAGAGAAAAATAATGGAAATTTTGGAAAAAATTTGAGTATAATGTATATTAAGGAAGTAGTTATAAAAAATCTGAAAAATGTTAAGAATTCTGTAGAAAATGAGATTAGTTTGGGAGAAACTGAAGAAAGAATAAAATAAGTAAGGAAAGAATAAGCAGCAGGAATAGATGGATTAAGTTATGAACATTTTAAAGATATGAACGGAAATTAGAAAACTAATATTCTGCAAAATATTAACAGAATAAATAGTGGAAGGAATAACAGATGAAAGGGATATGTGATGAAGTAATTAATGTTATACAGAAAACAATGATGAAAACAAAGATAAAAAACTGGAAACCAATAACATTAGGGAGGTTTTGGAATTAAGGGAAGAGATACAGAAGAAATGTTAGTAACAGTGAAAGAAGTAACAGATATGATTTAAAAATAAAACGATCAGGTAAGAGTAGTGACATTCAATGTGGCAAAAGATTTTGATAAGGTTAGTCATCAAGTGATGTAGAATATTCTAGAGACATACAGGACAGGAACATTTTTGAGTGATATAAACATATGGCATATCATGGTTGAAAGTTGTGGTAAATGGATGGATGGGACGAAAGATAAAAATTAGGAGAGGTGTTAAACTAAGATATCCTTAAGCATGTGTCGGTACTCATAATGAATGAATGTAATAATGTGAAAATGAAAAAAAATGGGAGAAGCAAAAAGGAGTTGTAATACTAATTTGACAATCACATGCAAATGACTTAGTGATTGTGGCTAAAAATAAGTGATGTGGTGGTTTGAGTGGAGGAATGTAGGCTTGCCACCCTGCAAAAACACGTAAAAAAGTGATTTTCAGGAAGATGTTTTTGTCAAATGCAGTTCAGAGATTCTAGTCCTCCATGCATTCACATTTGTCTGCTCATAAAGGAAACATACGTATCATCTATGCATTTTTTTCTGGAGAGTAAAAATATTAAAACAGAGACAGCTGCAAATGATAGGAAAATGTTATATATAAGGTATGAAGAATATGGAAATATAAAGGATGAAAAAGAAGTGGTAAACAAGAAAAGATGGAAGGAAAAAATATGAAAATAAAATAAAAGCATGTAAGGTGAAAATTAATGAGACTGAAGAGAACAGAACATTATATTATAGAAATATTATAAAGAAATAAAGTTTGGTAGATCCTTGGAAGGAATTAAAATAAGATCTAAAAACTGCTAGAAAACACAGAAGGAAATGTCTAAGAATTTTTATGAAGCAATAGATTTCCCATGGAGAACTTTGTTGAATACATTACAAGTAAAAATAATCTGAAATATAAGGCATTGAAAGAAAGAAAATGTGATGAATGTAATGAGGAATAAACAACAAAAATAACCATTTTGCAGAAGTTTCAAAAAAAAGAGTGTGAGTGGATAGGATTTAAAATATAATGGTGGATATCATATTAAATGGAAAATCTGAAAAGAAAGAAAGAATGTTAAATTATGAAATGGGATAGAATATTTTTGCAGCAATATGGTGATTATGGAAAAGCTGATGTAAAGGATTATTGTACATTAAAATAGTAATATGAATATGTGCTAAATGAAATAAAATGAGGTTGTGGAAAAAAGATGGGGATAAATACATTTTAAACAACAGTTGATGTTTACTTAAAAATCAGATTTTATAATTTTTTTTCAAATGAAACATTGAAATAAGTATTTTGTAGATTATATATTGATGTTAAGAAATAGAAAGAGATGACAAGATATATATTATTACTATGAATCTGTAAATAATGTAAAGAAGTGTAAATAAAGAAAGGCGTAAATGAAACAACCTCTGTTCTTTTTTCAGTAAGAGTCATGGGATTTTTTTACATCTACTTTAGCTACCACCAACTGAGGCAGATGGAATCCTGGTTTATCACCTTATCCAAAGGATGGTATGCCCAGGAGTGCAGCACCCCCTTATGCTGCACTACAGTAAAAGTATTGCAAAAAGTAATTTAAGTACTTGGTGTATAGGAAAAGAACCAACAGCCCTATGAGCTTCCAGTATGAAAGGACAGTGTGTGACCCATTCAGTCACTGATGCTATGCCTAAGCCCATCATTCTATTATAGTGAACATTGAAAAGGCCACATCTGAACACCTGCATTTCATTTTGGTGACCATAAAGAGGAAGGGGAATTAACTTTGTAGAAAGTGACACAGTTACTAAAATAGTAAGGATAATGAAGGGCTTGGGCTGTATAGAGTCATTTAGACAGCTGGCACATAAAGAAAATAGAAGACAAGGGGAAAGAAGGAAGTATGCTGTTGACACACTGAATTGGCAGAGGCAAGTGAAATGGTAGACATACAAAAGAAAAAGCAAAGAGTCAGATGAGAACATAAGTGTAAGCTGGAATGAGGACAGTTCAAGACTGAGTTAAGGAAATTTTATTTCAGAGAAAAGGTGATATAGACATTGACAGAATAGTCTAAAATAGATGTATAATGGAAGTCATCAGGGTATAGAATGATGTTTGGTATGATACAAAGACAGAATAGAGCAATGGAGGATAATAAGCAGCTGCTTCAAGGCCAGGCATGAGCCTGAAATGGATTCAGTAGGTGACATGTTTTCCATGATTACATATAAATTAAATGCTATATAAAACTATGCACCCAGACTAGAATAACAGCTATACTCCGAATATGCACATCCACTTTACCACATTTGGGTACCTTATTAGAATGTAGAGTGGACATACACATACAGCACATACATACAGATGCATTTATGTATATGAGTATATGTGTATATATATATATATATATATATATATATATATATATATATATATAGATTCACTACATAATCTCAAAAGTTTGAAATACCAAATTTCAAAATCTCGAGACTATATAGCCGAAAGGCCTAAATGCCAAAAGACCAGAAGTGCGAAATTTGAAATCCCGAACGTACAACACACATACAGCACACACATACACATACACACAATGTCCCCCCACAATCAAACATATCATCCTACACTACAGATAACCAGTGGGGCAAGCCCACTGTACATCCCATGTGGGGGGCTGCACCCCCCCCACCCCACTCCTACTTAAATATACTAACTCCGAGATCGCACAGACACACAAGGGAAACTCACACCCACACATTTTACAGTCCCTCACACACTCACATCACAGTCACAACACACAGTAACACACACACTAACGCCCCTAACCAACACACTTACACATAGATACTTACTTGAATTCCACCTATCCATCCACAAACCGCAATACCAGAAGCGCTACTTCAATATCTCTGTACATCGGGATTTTGAATTTTGTGCTTCTGGTCTTTCGGTATTTAAGGCTTTTGGCTATATAGTCTCAAGATTTTGAAATTCGGTATTTCAGAATTTTGAGATTATATAGTGGACCCATATATATATATATATATATATATATATATATATACATATACATATATGTGTGTGTGTGTGTAATGCATATGTATCTGTATATGTTTGTGCATTTGTATGTAAATATATATATATATGTATGCATATACATAAATATACACAAACACATGCCTATATACATGCTTATATACAGACATGCACATATCCACATAGACATATACACATGTAAAGACGTGAACATACAGATATGCTTACATATTTACATATAGGCACATACAATATGCACATTAAAATGCACTTGCAGAGATGTACACATAGACATATGCATACATATAGACATATATGCATGTATGACATACACATACATATACATACATGTACATGCATTTAGACATACACATACATATTCACATACATATACATATACATATACATGCACATATGCATAATGTGAAGAAAATCAAAACACTGTCATCTGTGTAAGCATGTCTGGCAGGAGATTTGTGCATATTCTCAGATTAACTTGCATTGTATGCCAGCATGTCTACTTGTAAAAATGTAAATACGTTTTAAAGTGTTGAGCATTTCCCCTGTTTATACACAAGGTTTAGAAAATCTGTCTGTGTTTTGATGCATTTCTAATTGTGCATGTTTGAGAGGGACATTCTAAAATACTGTGGAGAATTACCTGAACAGTGAGTGATGTCATTAGAATGGTCTTGATTGCTAGGTGATTTTTTTTTAAACAGCTGATTGATAGGAAAAATAACTTTTTCAAACAGCTGACTGTTATTTTTTTAAATAAGTCAGTTGAGACTGCAGTCTGTTACAGTGTTGTGCAGTCAGTGGACAGCCATGAAAAAGAATCCACCAAAAACCATAAACCTGCCTTGGCCTTGCTGTTGTATGTTAGATTAGATTAAATCAGGGACAGTATTCTTTAGTTAGATTATGGAAGCTTAGTTATTAAGATAGAGTTTTTTCTAGAAAAATTAACTCCTATCCTACAGTTTGATTTTACATTTCTGGTGACTGGAATCTGTTGTGTATTGAAAGCTATTGATTTACATTCTTGTAATTATTTTATTTATTATTAAATATTTTTCATTACTTTACATTGTGGCTGGAAATCAGTGTTTTTCTTTAGAGATTACAGAAGGTTTATACTTGTTTGATACTTCCCAGGTCCCCTCAAAGACCCAGCTGCTCTGGTCATAGCTATCATATTTTGATATTTAATTTTCATAATTGGACACCGCTTTACAAGGGTGTGAAGACACTCTGATTGGTGGCAGCATTACCATATTATTTTGAGGAAGGGACACAGGTGGAAATCTGTGTCAAGCTTTCCCAGAAGTGTTTGGCTGTGTGAGATTTAAATTTACTTTGAGTGTGAGTGTATCAGAGGTCTTAAACTGGGATGCATTGCTCTGAAGTGTGTAATAAGGAGTTACATTAGGGGTGGCCAGAGGTGTATGGTCCAGTCCCAGGAAAATAGTGCATGTTCCTGTTGTGCTCTTAGGGGAAAATTGTAAAGCATTACTTCTGTTAATGTCATAGTCTCACATTGGAGTCAGTAGTGAGGATTGAAGCTCCTTAGTTACTGACCCAGAATAGTGAGGGATGTCACATTTATTGGTGGCAGTCCAGTGAGATATAGCTGGATGTCATACATATACAGACATGCATACACATACATATATATATATACGTATACACATAATCAAACAAAAACAACATACACATTGCACATAAACATATACACAAACATATACACACATTTATATTTGTGCATGCATATATACATCAAGAACATACATATACACATGCACATGCTTGTACATATACACACTTAACATACATATGCAATTATGAATAAACATACAGATCTAACATACACATACACATACGTATACAGCATGCACATGCAGCTGCACATACATATAGCTACAAATACACATACACAGGCCCATACATGAGCAGAGATAAATATGAATAAAGCCACATACACATAAATATACACATATACATATATATTGTAACATCTTTAATGTTATTAACCTTTATGAAACATCCATTTCAGTCCATCTAATGACTTGACTCTTTTCTAAAGACAGCAAGCAAACATGGAACACTCAAGATACCCAGATGACTTAGTCATCTTGCAGGAAGGTTTGTCTCAAATAAATAACTGGTGTCACAATCTTAGTCTAAAACTTTTCTAACCTGGGGAACTATCACATTGACAATACACTCCTAAGAGTTGAAGCAGTAGTTTGAGATTTGGTAACTTATATGAAGAGTGACCTACCTTTTGACCAACAAGTGTCTATTGTTGTAAGAAAGCCCTTCTATACTGCACAGATTATAAACAAAGGGATTGTGTCTAGATCTAGGAATGTCATTGTCCCCCTTTACTCAGCCCTCAGGCCAACCATTGAATACAATGCCTCCTTGGCCATGTATCTATCCAGACACATGCAACAGCTGGAACAGCCACAGAGATACTTTACTAAAAGGATACAAGGCCTAAATAACATGTCCTACATGGAGAGACTCAAAGCCCTATCACTATACAAGGTATCAGGATTTTGGTCTTTTGGGATTTGAAAGGGGATCCATATACATACATACACACACACACACACACACACACACACACACACACACACACACACACACACACACACACACACACACACGAAAAAATAGAGCCAACTACACAACAGTCATTAAATGTATACAATGCAACCCCCTCCAAATTCCAACCCTCCGATCTCACAAAATTCCTGAATACCTGGTCATTTAGGAAGCTGATCAGGAATTTCCAGTTTTGCTTCCAAAGGAGGAGGCCTTTTTACTAGCAACACTGGTACCACTTATTCGTTCCCATTAATGTCTTAGGTATTTATCATAAAATAGATGAATAGCCCTCATCTTGCAAACCTTCCTCTTTCCTACTCACTCTCCATTCAGTCAATTCTATTCCCCAACTTCCATTTCACCCTCCAGTTATCTTTAATATGTTACTCCCTCCCATTACCTTCTAAAGACACTGAGCACTTATATCCCTACAACCACTGACTCATTTTTTTCTCTCTGCAGTTCACTGTTACATTTGTAACTCATCTCTCCATTTCTGTCACTTTTGATTCTTTCTCCCCCGCTCTGATCAGTCTAATGGCACAGTTCCTCTAACTCTTTCCCCAGAACACAAATGTCCATGGCAATGATACCACTTTCCTTTAAACTTCTGGAACTATTGCATTATATTCTGTCTAAAGTTTCATCACATCGGAGCAGAGCATTCCTACCACTTACAATATTCTCTGACTTCTTGCATGCCACATTTTCAACAGTTAACTCTCCCCATAATATGTCCCTTACTTTGTCTTTAATATAATCTTTGAATCAATTGATTGCTCCTCTACCAAAATCTAGCTCCGCCTGCCTTCTTAGTAGTGTAGAATGAATAAGCAACAGAAATCCTTTTTTTTTAGTAGATGAAACTAGATCCCATTTCACTACTAACAATAACTGTATTCATCATACAATAAATAACAATTACCCGTGCTTGTTTTTTTTTTGTGAAAGGAGCCCATATGGATCCATATACTCAACCACTTGGGAGCAGATAATTTTCTGTAGTGTTTTTACCATGGTCTTAGATTTAGTAATTGGTGTACAGCCTGGGGTTGCTTTGGAGAAGGCTGTTTCAGCAAAGGTATTACTATGGTCTGTTTTTAGAGTTGGAGACATTCTCTCATCACAGATAGCGTGTAAGTATGTGCAAAGGGTTGCTTTAATGAGGCCATCATAAGAAAAGAATGGTGGAAAACACTGGGATAGTGCTACATCTAAAATGCTATTAATTTAAAGTCATCTCACTGTTTTTGTTATAATTTCTTAAAATAAAACTGAAGTTAATTGCTCTTAGTATACCTTTGCCAGGTTGCAGATGGATTATATCTTTCTGCCCTTGCTTTCTGATTTTGTGAGTCCAAAACACTGTAGACTGATTTGCAGCATGAATTATGTTTCCCGTACAACAGGTGAATTGAAAGCTGTCTTGGTATTTACTTTAAGGGAAACACATTCCTAATAACGAGCTGGTTACCTTATGTTTCCATTTTAACCATGCCCTAGCCCTGTCAATAAAGACATTTGTTTCCCTGTAGATATATAAACATCAGTGTGAACATCTTATTCTGAACAGAAGTTACAATTCAAAGAAAGACATAAATAATAGGCACACAGAGGGTTGGCTATGTTAACTTTCTGATATTTTTATTTATTTAACATTTGTTTACCGAGAAAGTCCAACTTGGAACAAAGCCAGTTTTCAGTGGAGAGCCAGGTAGAAACACTCCAGACGCATGTCTTTGTAATATGGGAGGAAACCAGATCACCTGGAGGAAACCCACACAAAGACAGGAAGGACATGCAGACTCCGCACAGAAGGCACCCCAGCCGAGAATTGAACCAGAGAACTTCTTGCTGTGAGGCAACAACGCTACTTCTTCACCACTGTACCATCCAACATATCTGTGGAGCTGGTTTGTGAAGACAACTTCTGATAAAGTCCTATCATCTTTCTATGGATTTGGTTTCATAGTGCTATTTACAAGATGAGAGTGATTGGTATTAACAATTATCCTGCTGAGCATCTTATGACAACCATCTGTCCTATTCCAGTTCAGATCACCCAGAAGGTTAAAGTTATTTCTGAAGAACCCAAATAGGGTGGCAAATCAGAGCTACAAGACTCACTAGTGCAAGTCCAGACACTTTAAACAATAAACTAATTCAAACCGTAAAATAGTGAATCATGAAACACACTGTTATAGCATTCAAACATTTTTTTGCATGAGTCTTCACCCACTGCACCTCTCTGGCATGGGGAGGCTATGTTTTCCACACTTTCACTATTGATATGAACACACTGCAAAGTGAATGTACCTCAAAGAAGGTGAATACTCCAGGACACCCCAAGCTTGGAACTGTCTCCCTAAATTGCACCTTTGGTTCCACACTTTCAAGGGTAGCATTTGTTGTTCACTTACTTTCAACAGGTGCCTATCAGCAAGCAATCTTTTTTAGTAAATTATCTGAGGAAGGAGGGAGCATACATACTACCACTATGTACATTTTAGTCTGGCCTATTATCAAGACCAGAATAACCAAACATTAAGATCACTGACAATGAGCTATTCTTTTTTTTGACTAGATAGACTTGAATACAATTCGTAATGAGCACTAGAACACTGTCTCTATTTCTGTAACTTGAATATTATTACTGAGCATAATAATATTCAAGTCACAAAAATGGATCCAGCATCTTGAATATTATTACGGAACATAATGTAATTATAACAAAAGAAAAAAAACAAGAATGAAGATCGTAACTCTGATTCTTCTGTAGAAAGCAACAAAACTAGAAATTAAAATACAACCTTGAAAATGCTGATACTATTTAAAAGTAGGTAAAAATCAGACTTCTCTAACACTTTATGCTTTTATCTTTGACTAGGACTTCATCAGACATCTGAATATGTTACATAATAAAGAAAATCATTATTTTGTCATTGCATATAAATGCAATCATAATTGCTAAAAGATTTGAAGTCTGAGGCATATGATACAGAAGCTTCACACCAATGGGAAGAGGTTGCCGGTCAAGGAAAAGGATCTGAAACAACAATCAGTAAGAGTAAGGCTAATCAAAGGTAAGCTAAGCACTCATACAGCCAGTGGAAATTCTATGCTATTTTGTTGAAAAAACAGGAGAGAGGAGGCTGTTCAAAAAATAAATAAATTGGTGGGTAGGTGAGCCATGTGTGGTCAGCAATGACTATCAAAAATATCTCAAAAATAAGGGGACCACTAAAGTGCAGGCAAGAGGATTAGATGGCTCCTAATGTGCTTGTGCATGTGGACTGGACTTGAAATAGACTTGCAAATGAATATAGGGATACTTGCCTGGTTAGTGAAAGTAAACTCTCCCATCTCATATGTATGAAGGTGTCCAAACAGAGGTGCCATCACTGGTAACCCAACACTGAATATTATGGCCAGAAGTGGGAAGAAATTTTAAGTCCAGATGCACTTGGTGTACTGGACAGGAGTTGAAGGTCGGTTAGTAAGATAGAAAATGTGCTATAATCAGTACAGAGATGCTTAGCAGAAGTTCCCACCTTGACCGATCAGCAAGTTTTAAAAAGCAGTCTAATCCATGCAAGACAAATGACTGACAAACCACTGAAGAGATGATAAGTGGAGTTTTAATGGGGGCTTTATCTGCTTCAAGGAGTAGTCTAGTCTGGCTTTCCATTATCAGCTAAGGGTGAAGTGCACTGAACCATTAAACCAATATGTAGCCATAGGCACAAACAATCCTGCCAAACCTATGGACCATCCAGCCAGCCAGCCAATAAGGTAAGAGATGGTTCATGGCCTAATAATGGAGGTGAAGGCACTTTATCTTGATACTGACAGACACAACAAATTGGGACTTGGAAGCTATGTGAGCTACAAAGCTGAAGTTGGGTGCTGTGGGCCTGAGAGGGAGCGGAGTATGGGGGAGTCTTAGCACTAAGGGAAAAAGGGGGGACAGAGTGAGAAGGTGGTGGGAATGGTTTGCACCAGCCATGGAACATCAACTGGTGGGGTCAGCTAGAGTGAGGAGAGCCATGTTTACATTACATAGGGAGACTTTTTCAGACTATTAAACCTTCCAGTTAAGAAAGTCAAACACAGAAACAACACATAAAAAAGAAAAAGTAGTAATGGTGAAGACAATAAATACTGCATAAACAGAAGTAGTCTTATAGACATAAACAAAATATCTGCAGGCAATTACATAAGCAACAAGAAGGAACAAGATCTACATAATATGCTGAAATATATGAATATAGATCTGAAAGCTAAGTCTAGCAACAGGGAAATGAGTTACCTGCAAATGCGCATCAATAGCGCTTAATTCAAAACTATTGTTAGTCACCGATTATATGAAAATTAAGTAAAATCATAAACAATGTAGAGAGGGCTTACAGAAAAATATTTAATAATGCTAAATGACAAAAAGAAAAGTGTACCACAGTAATTCCTATAGGGCTAAAACAACTGTGTTGAGTGAGAACTGGATTAATTGCTTCGGTCTGCTTATATAGCAAAACCTCCAAGCTGGTAATGTGTGACCAAAAGTTTAAAGTGAAGACTTGCCCAGTTCACCCAGAAGTTAGTCTATGGGTTATAGACTATAAGTCAGGGAACTTCTTCTTTAGGTGGGTAGATTCTAAAAGATTCATTGTATAATAAGAAGTTAGTCAAATGCTTACAACAGAAAGCTGATGGTATCTGTGCAGTCAGGATGTGAAGTGGCCATTCCACCATGATGGCTCATGTTGTGATACTTACAATGGAATAATTCCTTCTACTGCAGAAGACACAAGAAAAAGGTATGACCATTAAGCATGGATGGGCTATATATTTATTTCCTAAGGATCTTCCAAGCCTAAATGAGCCATGAATTGTTGAAAGTTTTTCATGAATTGTTGAAGGCTTTTCCCAATCACAGACCACTATTTTATTTTCTTTATTTTTCCTAATTATGCTATCATCTATAATGAATATTCCTTTAACCTTTCTTTGCTTTACAAATCATGTCTGAAACAAGAATATCTCCCATAACATAACACATTACTGTTTGCCTAATTTTGTCATGATGTTATAATCTGAGCTGGACAATGCAACATGCACCTGATATTTTAGTTTTTCTTTTTCACATGATTAAATGCATCTTAAAACGCAATACCAAATAGTTCTTCTTTATACAATTTTAATTATTTGTTTAAAACTTCCAAAATGTTTTTCCTATAGACTACATTTTTATAAAATTCATAATTTATCCCATCTAAAGGTCAGAAACTCATTTCGGTAACAATGTCAATCACCTATGTTAACTGTTTGAATGTGAAATATCTTTGCATTTCTTCCCTTTTTTATTTTTTTACCCCTTCCTCCAGTTCAGTATCTGAATCCATTTTATTAACTGGGTATATTTCCTTTACATACCTATTTACAATCTGCTAAGTAGAATCACGCCTTTCTCATCTCTGAGTCAAGCCATTATTTTTTTGTAGCTTACCTTTTCCTACTAATGGAAAAAATTATTTTCTCTACTTCAAAAATATCTCTGCCTCTTTAGCAATTTTCTCATTTCCTTATTGTTCATTAAATTAATTTTCCATTATTAAAGTAGTTATATAATTTTTCTATAAAATTTACTTCATGTAATTTCCTCATTCTATCTAAAATACTGTACTCTCATCTATACTTTTATTTGAAAGCTGCTCACCAATCAGTTCATATTTTGTAAAATATGTTCATGCTTAAATGGTCTTCCCCTAGCAAATGTAATGTGTACCTCATTTCTCTAGAACATGACCATGGTCCTGTTAACCTTTATAGCCCCCTCCCCTGCCTTAATGTTTCATTACTTTTATCAGTTTTTCCCATATTAACACATTGTCTGGGAAATGTTTATCATTTACCTCCTTCTGTTTCCTTTACTGTTTCCAAATACATGGTCTGGCAGTTAGCAGAGATGATTGCAATTATGAGCTGTTAACTAGCTTCTACATGTGATATAGGGTTTGATTCCCATGGCCTTCATTTGCCTCATGCCAGACCTTGAGCAAGTCATATAACCAGACAATGCTAGTGGGAAATTGGGCTAGGCTCCTCAATGGTCTGCTGGACCTCATGCCTACAAACCGCCTAAGAACCTTCCTAAAAATAACCAAGGACAGTTTTCAAGCTTCCCTTTGTATAGGTATGCTTTTCATCCTCTTCTATTTATATGACCACAGTTTATTAGTTTTTTATATTTCTTACTGTCGTATGTAACTTTACCTTTCTTTGTTCTTACATTATAATTAATCTCACTTGTCATAATTCGATCCATTGTCAACTGCTGCATGAATTGTAAGCTATTTATCCAGTTCTACTCTATCAACATTTGTATAAACTTTGTTGGCTGATAATAATAAAAGAGAGTGAATGATCGTATGTGTGCTCTTACACTGACGTCGTTGTTGTGGAGAGGTCAAGAGAGGTCACATGACCATGTGCTTTATAATAAAGGAGGAAGCAAGGGTTGTTCCCTTCTTCCATTTTTAACCAGATTGATTGCCTTCACATGTGTTTATTTTCCTCTGTAATGTATGTCTAACCCGACTTTCTTACCCTTAAGATGATACCGCCAACAGGTTATGGGCCCAGGAGGGAAGTAGGAAGCCAATGGCATAGACTATGTTTCGACAGAGATGAGAAGAATTACGAGTTGTGGGAGACAAAGTTTCTGGGACACCTGTGCTTGCTAGGGCTGAAAGAAGCCATTTTTGAGAAATGTGCAGCAGGACGCAGAGGACAACGAGAATGAGGAGGAAGGCGACGACGATGCTGAGAAAAATGAGGAGGCATATGCAGAACGAATACAATTTTTAGACAACAAAAGTTTGTCCCTCGTCATGAGAGAAGCCGCAGATGATGGTAGAGAAGCGCTTCAGATCCTGAGAGACCATTATGCCGGGAAACGGAAGCCATGGGTAATTAGCCTATACACCAAATTAACAAGTCTCCAGAAGGCCACCAGTGAAAGTGTGACAGACTATATTATTAGGGCAGAGACACCCATTACGGCACTTAGAAATGCTGGGGAGAAGCTCAGTGATGGATTACTAATTGCAATGATTCTGAAAGGGTTGCTTGAAACTTTTAAACCATTTGCAGTCCACATCATGCAAAATGATGATAAGCTGAGCTTTGGTGAGTTCAAAACAAGGTTAAGAAGCCATGAACATACCAAGAAATTTAATGCCAACATAAGTAATGATAATGTGATGAAAGCAAGTGGCCTTGGGGAAAGAGTAAAAGCAGAGATTATATGCAATAGATATGGCCAAAAGGGACACAAGGCATGAGAATGCCAGAGAGAATATAAAGGCCAGAGACAGTGGTGTAGTTTGTGTAAAAACTCTAGCCACAGGGAACTGTAGACGAAAGAAGAAAAACAATGTCAAACAAGTAACTTACGTGAATGATCACACATTTGTCTTCAGAATAAATGAGCATCAAATTCGTGAATTAAAACAGAAGGGATTAATGGTGGACACTGGGGCCACATCACACATAATTAACGACCTGAAAAAGTTTAAATACTTTGATGCAACTTTCCAACCGGAGGAACACATTGTGGAATTAACTGATGGAATGAGAACCTGTGGGGCTGCACAGAAGAGAGGTAATGCAGAGGTATGGCTGCTAAACACAGAGGGGCACAAAGTAAAGGTGATGATGACTCGGGTGCTGTATATCCCGACATATCCACAAAGCATTTTTTCTGTTAAGGCAGCAATGTCCAAAGGGGCCTTGATCAACTTTAAACAAGGCTGGGACCAACTCATCTACAAAAATGGCACCAGGTTTGACATAATTGAGTGTGATAGACTCTATTATTTAGACACATATAAAAATGGCACCAGGTTTGACATAATTGAGTGTGATCTACTCTATTATTTAGACATATAAAAATGGCATCAGGTTTGACATAATTGAGTGTGATAGACTATTATTTAGACACATATAAAAACAGCACCAGGTTTGACATAATTGAGTGTGATAGACTGTATTATTTAGACACATAAAAATGGCACCAGGTTTGACATAATTGAGTGTGATAGACTATTATTTAGACGTATATGATGAAGAAAACGATAGTGAGATACATTATGATGCATCTCAGAGCTGTCATGACATTCAATCATGGCATAAAATGCTTGGTCACTGTAATTTCGAAGATATGTCAAAATTAGAAAAAGTGGTAAAAGGATTGAAAATTAAAGGTAAATTTGAAAGACCTAACCTAGATTGTGAAACCTGTACGCAAGGGAAATTTGTACAGAGCAGAAACAGAGAACCAGATGCAAGAGCAAAAGCTGTGTTTGCACTAGTCCATACTGATTTGGCAGGCCCAGTTGAGCCAGTAGCAAAAGATGGCTTTAAGTACACTTTAGCATTTACTGATGACTACTCGGGTGTAATATTTGTCAACTTTCTGAAAGCCAAGAGTGATACAGTCAAGGCGACTGAAAAGTTTATTGCAGATTCAGTCCCTTATGGGAAGGTAAAATGTATCAGATCAGATAATGGCACTAAGTTCATGTCGAAAGACTTTGTCACTATTGAGTAAAAATGTTATAAGACATGAAACATCTGCACTTTATTTGCCCCATCAGAATGGGACAGCAGAGAGAAATTGGAGAACATTGTTCAAAATGGCAAGGTGCATGTTGATAGAGAGTGACTTACCTAAAGAGTTGTGGACATATGCAGTAATGACTACTGCTTTTATTCGCAACAGATGTTATAAGAGGTGCGTGAGGCAGACCTCATTCTTCATGCTAACAGGGAAGAAACCTGATCTTTCAAGTACGAGAGAATTTGGATCAGTGTGTTATGCATACAGACAAGATAAAAAGAAGTTAGACCCAAGTTGTGATAAGGGGATCTTTGTTGGCTATGATAAAACAGCCCATCATATCTAGTCTATTATCCTGACACAGGAAGGGTCCTTAGACACAGGTTAGTCAAGTTCTTTACTAAGAATGTACCTGAATGTCAGATTCAGACAGACTCAGAAGTGATGTATGAAGATCTTAATACCAGAAGAAGTGTGCATGTTAAGTCAGAATCAAAAGCTGATAGTCAAATCACAAAAGAAATACAAGTGAATCACACTGAATCTATAATGAATGAAGGAGACACAAAAACAAGACAAGAAGAGGAAAGACAGGATACACACTACTCTAAGAGAGATGGAAAACCATCTGCATACTTGAAGGACTATGAATGTAAAGTTGAAAACGACGATTATGTGACAGTTAATGTTGACTATTGTTACCGATTAATATACAACACATCACACAGCTTTAAGGAAGCCATGACTTCGTCTAACTCAGAAAAGTAGGTCAAAGCCATTAAGGAAGAACTTAAACAACACATTTACACTCACCACACTACCGGAAGATAAAAATGCAGTGGGGGTAGATGGGTTTTCACTGTAAAAGACAATGCAGATAATACTGAGACTTATAAAGCTAGATATGTAGCTAAAGGCTACAGTCAAGTTGCTGGTATAGATTATAACTAAACATTTGCACCAACTGCGAGTATGACATCTGTACGCAGTCTAATGCAGATGGCAGCTCAGTATGATTTAGAATTGCACCAGATGGATGTACAAACGGTTTATTTACATGCTCCTGTTGACTGTGAAGTGTATATGGAGCAACCTGAAGGTTTTGAAAAGAAATCAAATAATGATGAAAAATTGGTTTGCAAGCTGAATAAGTCATTATATGAACTGAAACAATCAGGGTGTAACTGGAACAAAATGTTGCACGATTATCTTTGTTAAAATAGTTTTATCCAAAACCCTGCAGACCACTATGTATACACTAGACAAGCTGAAAATGAGAAAACAGTCCTAATTATATGAGTTGACAATCTCATTATAGCAGCTAGTGACAATGAATCACTAAACTATGTAAAGGAAATGCTCAAAGCTAAATTTAAAATGAAAGATTTGGGAAAGCTGACATTTTCTAGGCATTGACTTTACCCAGAATAGTTGTGAAGTAAAGATGAACCAAAAGAGCACATCACGAAAATTCTTGAGAAATTTGGTATGTCTAATTGTAAAGTAAGAAGTACCCCTTCCGAACAAAAAACAAACTTTGAATATGACAGTGAATCTACAGATCCACGAAAATATCGTGAGCTTTTGGGTAGTTTGATATATGTTATGACAAGCACGAGACCTGATCTTAGCTGGATTGTAAGTAAACTTTCACAATATTTGTCACAACCAAGTGAATTTCATTTAACAGTAGCCAAACATGTGTTAAGATACTTAAAAGGTACATTGGACAGAGAGCTGTGTTACAAGAAAAGTGAAGGGAAACTTCAGCTTATAGCATACAGTGATGCAGACTGGGCAACAGATCAAAACGATAGATGTAGTACAGCAAGTTATTGCTTTAGCCTCAATAGAGACGGGCCTATTATTTCATGGAAATCAAAGAAGCAACAAACGGTAGCTTTATCTACATGTGAGGCAGAGTGCATGGCACTGGCAGCGACAACACAGGAGTGTTTGTACCTTGTGCAGCTGTTGAGTGGAATGGATGGAGAGTGCAAGTATGTGCCAGTAACAATATCTGAGGACAATCAAGGAGCAATCGCTTTGTCGAAGAATCCAGTAAGCTGACAGAGATGTAAACATGTTGACATTAAGTATCATTTTGTCAGGTCAGCACTTAATGATGACAAAATAAGCATTGAATATTGCCCGACAACGGACATGATTGCTGATATCTTTACTAAACCTGCTACAAAATCGAAGATTGAAAAGTTCATGTATTACATATTTGGAATGTGAAGGAAAAGTTATCCAAAAATATGTTCTTAAAATGTATTTGTATACAGCGTAAGAGCAAGTGGGGGTGTTGGCTGATAATAATAATAAAAGAGAGTGAATAATTGTATGTGTGCTCTTACACTGACATCGTTGGTGTAGAGAGGTCAAGAGAGGTCACATGACCATGTGCTTTATAATAAAGGAGGAAGCGAGGGCAGTTTCCCTCTTCCGTTTTTAACCAGATTGATTGCCTTCATGTGTGTTTATTTTCCTCTGTAATGTATGTCTAACCCGACTTTTTTACCCTTAAGATGATACCGCCAACAAACTTAAATAACAATCAATCTTATTGGCTCTCTTTTTTCATCCTGATATATATCGCCATCCATGCATCCAACCCATTAATGCAACCAGTACTTTTATGTCCTTATCGTTTATTAACATAAGTCTAACTGAGCATTCCATTTTCCTGGTGTCCATGCAATTTTTTTTCCTCACAATTTCTGAAATGGCTTCCTCTGAACTGCTGTTAAAAATCTAATATCTATCAAATAAATCATATTTCCTTTCAATTTTCTATACCAGCATAGTTTAAACAACTTTCTTAATTCATTTTACAGACTGTTGTCATTTACTGCCAGCATTATAGCACTATTTTCTTTTTTAGATATGTTAACCCATCCTTAATTTTAATGTTTCTTTTCTTAATTATATTAGCTGTACAGGCTTCATCCACATTATTTGTAACTTATTCTGAGCTTAGTTACTCCTCAAAATCAGTTTCCAGCACTTCACAACCTATTATGTAGTTTAACAATCATATTTTCTAGAACTTTTTGATGAGCAAATAGTGTTTCATCAGGAATTATTATCTTATTATTTTGTTCCTAATTTCTTTACTGCTTATTTTTTTATTTCTTTATTCTCTTCATCTTGTTCTATCATTTATTTTTTTTGTTACCATAACAACATCCTCACCTATTTTCAGTTGAAACAAACAGAGCCTTCTTTATTACAATTTTTACAGATAGATTAACACATGTTATGTTCTCTTTCCCCACATTAGTTACAACTTCTTCTTCTTGTGCATTCACCAATTAAATACCAATTATCAACACAGAAATAACAGTATTTTGATATCCCAGTTCATCAAAGTTCCTCTGTTTTGTTTACAATAATCATACTAGGTAAATGATAATGGTTATACTTTTAAATATTTTCTAAAACCCATGTTTTCTACCCTCCAGTCCAAATATTCCTCTCATCTGCAATCTTTTCATATCATGACCTGTTGAACATCATTCTTTCAAATGTCTTTCAGTGTTCTCTTTATACATATTGTGATACTGCCAGCCCATCTATCTGGAATTTTGTAAATAATTCTATGTCATTTGTGAATATTGATATGATTTATATAGAAATGTATGTTATGTACTAAGCTTCAAGAATGTAACTACAGCATACCCTTCTGGAACATAGAAGATTAACTTACAAAACTTCAAGAAAATAAGTTGAAATTAAGTGCTTTACGATGTGCTATAAAAGTTAGTTTCAATGCAGCAAGAAGACAGGATGTCTAGAGCTAGAAGTATTTTCTATTGTCCTGGAGAGAAGTAATTGCTAGGTTTAAAATGTAAAAGTGTTTAATTGTTTTATGACATCCAGTTTGTTCTGGGCAAACATCTGAGAGATATGTATTTTTAACACAAAGATGTTAGTTTCTGTTAGCCTGGGAACTGAAGGCAGGTGACAAAGAGTGATGCCATCCACGCTGACCCAGCAGTAATATTTAATATTCATTTAAGAACTCTCTCAGATAATAACTGTGCATTTTATATCTTGTCTTGAACCTAGCAACATCCATCATCAGCACTTCTGCCAAACTGTTGTCTGTAAATAAGATTTGGGGGGCAGTATCTCTCTAAGATATAGATAGGAATACAGTAAAGACTAGTTTAGATGTTTTCTGTATTTATTTGAGACTGTCCTGCAATGTTGTTTTAAAATATTTCCTGTGATTCTGAACTCTGAAGTAACTGCATCTGTGTATTGAGTATTGTCTTGTTCTTTTATTATTTATTATTAAATATATTTAAACCTATCTTTGTGGCTGATATTTGTGAGACATATTTAAGCTCTCAGAGTACTTGCATATGTATTTGGTGACACTATACAGGCCAGTCCTAAATAGCCTTGCTCTTGGTCACACTTACAATTTGGATAATAGTAACATTACACAGTAGGAATGGTCACCCTTTGTAAGGGCCTTAAGTAGCTGATAAAGAGGGATTGGTGGCAGTGATAACTACCTTATAGTCTGGACAGAAGGGGGCATAGCTAATAAACCTGTGCCAACCTTCCCAAGGTGTGTGTGTGTGTGTGTGTGTGTGTGTGTGTGTGTGTGTGTGTGTGTGTGTGTGTGTGTGTGTGTGTGTGTGTGTGTGTGTGTGTGTGTGTATACATAAATCAAATCTCAAAGTGTGTGTGTGTCAGCTCCTTGGGCAGGGACATGAAGCAGAAGTTAGACAGAGAGGGTGCTGGAGGTCTTAGATTGACCCCTCAGCTGAGATCTTAACCCTATAGCTGTGCCAGTGGGGAGTCTTATTGGGGATCTGGAGAAAGAGGGAGAAACCAGCCCCAGACTGACTGTGATCTCTGTGCACTCTTAAGGGGAATTGTACTTTACTGTGTGTGTACTTGTCATTCTCCCATTGTGTACATCCGTCACTGTTGCCAGTGGTGAGGATTGAGGCTCCTTGATTACTGGGCCAGTGCAGGAGTGTCACAATATCATTGATGTGGAAGGGAATAAACAACTTCCTTCTTAGCTACACGAACATGCCATTTGGAATGCACTCATACCTAGGATAACTATTTTTTAAGCAAACTCATACAAAAGCTTTTCAACCAACTCAGATGTTCCAAAGTCAATATCACAAAATGTGTATGTTTCTAAATGAATAATGGGATATATTGTTTGCACTTGGAACCCCACCTGCTCCACAAATTTGTCTTGCAACATTAACTTGTAAAGGACTGCTAAGATTTTAGTTTTAACCTGACAAATTAGCTTTTTTTAGTTTTAGTATTAGCCAGTGCTGGAATGCTTCTATTTTAATTCAAAATGGCTGCAGCATATGAGAGTTGTTTTCAACTTCTAACTTAATTCAGTTTAAAACAGAAAGTTTACTAATTGTCACCCTTCTACTTTGGACACAATAGAAGAGTCTTCATGGGTTTTGTTCAAGCAGTTTTATTTTATACAAACACATCAGTATAGAAGTTTACTGACTAACTTAAGTAACTTATATACAAACGAGCAACTGCAATAATGCATGCTCACTCTCTGGCTGCTGTTTTAAAATGGCACTAGGGATTGCACGTGTCTGGAATTTATATGTGCACGTACAGTCTTTAACATGCTTCTTAAAGGCACAGCACACATCACATACACTCTGATCTACATCCCCCCTCTTTCATAAATAGATCATGCAATGTTATGAGTCTATTTGGCATGCATATATCACAGGTAATTCTTTGTCATGCATTATACACGACTAGGTACACATATATATACAGTTAAGTTCACGTTCCTGCGTATTTTACACTGGGCTTAGATATTCGTCCATCTCGTGAGACATAAAACTGGGAACTGGATTTAGCAACTGGAATTGTCTCTATGCAATGTTCAACCTTTGGAATGTTCAGAACATTTTCCGGAATGGAATCAGAGGTTTGAACGCACTCTGGTATGGGAACAACATCTGGTTCGCTTTTAGATTTGGAGTATACATCACAGAAACAATGTTGTGATGATGATGATTCTGGTACAGGAAGATGGTGACTACAATTCCTCCTATACTGTATACCCTCTGAGTGTACCAGATAAGATCTTAGTTCAGCACAGATGCCTGTAATCTGACCGATTTGGTTGAAACCTTTCATCATCTGGATTCTTACCGTCTCTTCTTCCCTCAGATGAAGTAATCTGCTTGATCTTTCATAACTGGACTTCTGGATGTTACACTTCTTAAATAATCGAGCCTTGATGGTTTTATTGTTTTTAACTTTAGTCCTCAATAAACTGGAATTAATGGGTAGCATAATTCTGGTTTGCCTGGAAAGTAGTCTTTGAGCAGGTGAGCCAAGAATATCGTCATGGGGTATATTTCTGAGATTAAGCAAATTCAAGAATACATTGGTATTGTCACACTTTGACCTCTCAGATAATTGCTTTGCACTCTGCACTGCATGTTCAGCTAGTCCATTTGACTGTGGATATTCAGGACTGCTAGTAACATGTACAAAGTCCCATTCTCTTGCAAATTTCTGAAACAACTGACTAGTAAACTGAGTACCATTGTCAGAAAGAACTTGGTGTGGACTACCATGGACTGAGAAATGGCGTTTCAACTTAGTAATAACAGCATTGGAATTCGAATAAGAGTCTACCAAAACCAAGTAGTGTTAATTGTTCCACTCGAAGATATCAGTGGCTACTGTTGACCAAGATCATTTCGGAACTGGACTTAGCTGAAGTGGTTCTTTTTGCAAATGAGGTATAGTACTATAACATGCTGAACAAAAAGAAAGTAGTTTATCAATGTATTTCAGTAATGAAGGGCAAAATACCAGTTATCTTGCTCTTTTCTTAGTGGATGTAGAACCTGGGTGACAACGATGCAAAATCCAGATATATTCTTGTTGTAAGGGGTTAGGAACAACAATTTTAGGATCTTTGAAAATAATCCCATCTTCCATCAACAATTCATCTCTGTAAGAAAAATAGGTTTGCACTTCAGGTAGTACACTATATTGCTTTGACGGCCAACATTAATGTAGAACTTGAGCTTTTGCTAAATTGGATCAGTAATTGTGTGATCTATTAACTCATCAAGTTTAGTGGTAGAAACATTATGCACTGCCATCACATCAAAGTCAAAATTCTCTGCCTCAAGCTGCTTTGTCATATTTCTGGGCAATATGGATAAGGTATCAGCCAGATAGAGCAATTTGCCTTTCGTATGGACGATGTTGAAATTGTACTTTTGCAGTCTTAGCATCACTCTTTGTAATCTCACTGAAGTAGAATGCATAGGCTTCTTTAGAATACTAACTAGAGGTTGGTGGTCAGTTTCAATTTAATTAATTCAACCATAAATATAATCATGAAACTTGGAACATACAAATACTATTGCCAAAAGCTCCTTCTCAATTTGAGATTTCTGCATCTCAGTTTGGGTAAGTGTTCCAGATGAATAGACAACTGGTCTGCCCTCATGAATTATAACTGCACTAAGACCAAATTGTGAAGCATCACAGAATAGAGTGACTGGTTTGTTCACATCATAGTATCCTAATGTAGGTGGGGTGGCAATTTTCTGCTTAAGGCCTTAAAATGCCTTCTGGTGATGTTCCAACCATGACCATGCAACATTTTTGCACATTAGCTCTCTTAAAGGTGCTGTCAACTCACTGAAGTATGGTATAAACTTGCCTGAATAACTGGCCATGCCTAGGAAATGTTGTAGCGCTTGTACATTGTCTGGTGCTGACATCTCAAGAATAGCTGCTTGCTTGGTCGGGTCTGGCCTCAAGCCAGTACTGGTAAGTAAATGGCCTACATATTTAACTTCTGGAAGTCTGAATTTGCACACAGAGGATTAAGCTTCAAATTTACTTTACATGCTCTGTCTAGAACTTTCTTTAGGTTTCTCTCATGCTTTGCTTCACCACTGCCTCCGACCAATAAATCATCTACTATTATGGCACAAGAATAACCTGAAATAATTTGGTCCATTGCATGCTGAAAGTCTTCACTTGCAGAAGTGATTCCAAATGCGATCCTTAGGAATCTGTATCTGCCAAACAGGGTACCAAAAGTGGTTAGTAATGAGGATTTGTGATCAAGCATCACTTGTCAAAATGAACTTTTTGCATCCATGACAGAAAAAACAGTGGCATTCAGTATTAGAGCTGCAACCTCTTTGACTGTGCACATTGGATGAAACAGTCTCTTCAATGCTTTGTTCAAATCTCTTGGGTCAATACATATTCTGATTTCATCTGAGCCTTTTTTGTAAGCTGCCACAATGGATGACACCCATTCAGTTGGTTCTGTGACTGGACAAATCATACCTTGCTGCACCATTTTAGCCAGCTGAGCCTTGACTTTATCCTGCATAGCTATCGGCACTGTTCTCATTAGTCTGACTACTGGAGTGATCTCTGGGTCTAACTTCATGGAATACAGAACTGGAAGTTTGCCCAACTTGTCATCAAAAACATCAGCATACTCTGAGAAAATGGCTTCAGAAAAATTAAAACTCGGAAATGCCCTTATATGATGAACTTCATTAGCAAAAGAAAGCAGATTCATTCTAAAACTATCTTTGAAACCCAGTAAAGACTATACTGGTCTTTGGACTACATAAAATAATAAGTTGTAACAGCTCTTGGTCAAACAACATGAAAGCATCACTGAGCCTTTGGTTTGAATTTCTTTATCTCCATAAGCAATACGTTTTGCACTACTGGCCACAATGAGTTGTTCATTAGTTCTCACGTTAGCAAATGTGTCTGCTGATATAACATTCCATTTTGAACCAGTGTCTGCTTTAAGCTCTCTGGATTTTCTATTAATCTGGACAGTACAAAACACTTCACTTCTTGCTAATAAATTCACGGCATCAGCTCTTTCACTAAGCATTGATACACCATCTACGCAGAAATCTGACTGCTTTGACTGTACTTGATCAACTTGATTCTCTGTGTGACCTTTCTTTACAACTGTGTGATTCTTACTTGATTTGCATAACTTTTAGAAATGGTTCCATTTTTAATGCTTGTGACATTGCTGACCAAATTATAAGCACTTCTCACTTTTAGACTCATGATTTGCATGACAATTGCGACAGTTAACAATAAAGCTAGATTTGGGTTTTGCTGATTCATGCGTGTACTGCACTAAGCTTGCTCCTTTCTTAGAACTTTCTGGAAAGCTACATGGTTTCCCCTGGTGAACCAGCAGGGGTTGTGGCTGCCATGCGCTTGGGCCTGCTTCTGTTTGACATGTGTTGCATACTATCTACATTTGCTCTGGAGCTTTCTGAAACCATGCTATTGTCACTCGCAAGCATACTTGTGTATTTCTCTGTCACCTCATGTATTTGGCAAATCTCTATGGCTTTGCTCAACTTTAAATCACTGTTATGAAGCAAAATCTTTCTTACAGCAGCATTATTAATACCACACACAAGCCTGTCCGTTATCAACTATTTTTTTAAGTCACCAAACCAACATGTTTTAGCTTTGTTTCTCAGTTCAGTTATATAAGCTACAAAAGTTTCCCCAGGTTTCCGATTTGTCATGTAAAACAAATGCCTTTTTAATGTAATATTTGTCTGGGGGTTACACATCTCTCTGAACTTGCACTTCAAACACCTGGGTTCTTCCCTTGATTCAGCCTGTAAAGCAATATGATGTTTTTTACTTTCTCCTTCATATACTGCTGATGCATACACAAATGAAAGCTCTCTTTCTATGGCCTCTGATCCAGCTAGGTTTAGCAAAATGAATGCCCTGGTGCATGCATCTCTTTCTGTATAAGCTGCTTGTATAAAAATATCATACTCTTGCTCAAATATTCTCCAGTTTTCTGCAAAATTCTGATCAAATACAAGCAGTAGGGGCTTTCGAAATCCGTCTGCAATATTAACACATACCAGTGAAAAGTTTTGCAAATAAGCATGAACATACACACATGCACATATGTCAGAAACTTATGCCAGTATTTGTAACTTTGTTCAATGCCTTTGTGCCTCTAGATTTATGCTTTTTTGCGCTTCTTGAAATTATGCTATTAGACAAACTCATAGTACCTTTGAATAATTGGAATTTGCAAAATAAAACTTTCAGGCACTGTAATACCTTTGTAATATCGTTTTGCAGGAAATCACCTCTTAGTGTAAGAAACATATAAAATAACTGCAGGATGCAAATAAACTGGGCTTCTTTGTAATTAGTGCATTCTAAAGTCATTTATCATCATTTTAAGAAACATCTCAAATAATTACACAATGCAAATGAACTGAGCTTCTTTTGCCCTAAAGTCAATAACATTTTGAAGTAATTGCACTTTGCGAATAAACTGTATACAGCACACTGCAATTTCCCCCAAATGGTGGTACATTGCTAGGCAACTCTTTACAGTTCAAGAAACACTCGGTAATGGCGGCACTTTATGAATAGACACAACCAGCACAAGAAACTTTTTGTAATGGCTATACTTTGACTGTATTTTATGAAATAGTTGTAGCTTGCACACAATAAAGTATTCAAAATACATGCACAGTAATAAGCACACACTGTAAGCACTTTTACACACTTTGAGATACTTCGAATAACTTTAGTTATGTCCTTGATACAATACAGAGTCGTCGTTATGCCAAAACACATGCAGTCGCCTTGCTTTATTTTTGCTTAATGTGCCCTTTTTTGCCCTTTTTATATTTGTTTTGCTCACTTAAGCCCTTTAGATGCCCGTTGTCCTTTTCTTGTGCTTGTCTTACACTAAACATGCTAGTTTTGCCCCAGACATACTCATTTTACTTTAAATATAGTTGTTTTGCTTTAAACACACTCATTTTGCTTTACTGTTAATTGTTTCATCAAATACCTTTGTTTCAAACTTTTCCCTTAGTTAATAAACCTTTTGTGCCTTCTGCTTGCTTAATAATGCAGTTTGTGTCTTGTAATGCCCTGTTTTGTCTTTTTTACCAAACATAGTTTGTGCTACTTCTCATTACATTTGATTCTTTTCTGGCTCTTTTTGTGCTCATTTCTCTTAGTTTTACCTTCACTGTCATCTCTGCACCTCATGGCTCCGAATATTATTCTCTGCCATCCCGGTTCTGACACCATGTCGCTGTCCTACTTTGGACACCATAGAAGAGTCTTCCTGGGCTCTATTCAAGCAGCTTTATTTTATGCAAACACATCACTATAGAAGTTTACTGACTAACTTAAGTAACTTATATACGTATGTATTTTTTAAGCATGTGATTTGAATTTTATACTAGTGTAATTTCACTTTAAAATTAATTATTCGCTTAATTACAGAGGGTATTTAAAGGTGCTTAATGAATTGGATCATGTATTTGATAAAGTCTGCATGTTGGCAGATGAAAGCGCTTATACTTGTTTGGATTGTACATTAGAATAAAGACTGTCGTAATTTCCATTTGGTTTTGACATCATTCTTCAGAGGGAATACAGCTCCAATTGTGGATACTTGATTTGGTTTTGTTTTTTTATCCACTTGACATGCTTGTATTGTACTAACTTATATACAAACTAACAACTGCAATCATGCATGCTCACTCTCTGGCTGCTCTTTTCAAATGGCACTAGGGATTGCACATGTCTGGAATTTATATGTGCACGTACAATCTTTAACACGCTTCTTAAAGACACAGCACACATCACATACACTCTGATCTACAATAACAAAAGCTTGCTGATTGATAACTAAAGAGACAAAGCTGAATTAAGCTGTATAAATCCGTATCTCCTAGATTTGTACAGTGTATGTTGTGTATATGCTGGAAGAGGTTGGGTTGGTAAGTAAGTTGTCCCTTAGTGCACAAAAAATAGTACATGTCCCCAACACAGTCTCAGTTCCTCACACAAAAGTTAAATAAGCAGCACACAACAATTCCTTGTTAAAAAACAGAGATACTTTAACCAGGGAGAACTATTTAATAAAAATGAAAACAGCAAGTTGCCATAAAGAGTACATAAGGATTCACACTCAGCACACTTTCTGCCATTAACATGCACGCAGAAAAACACAAAATCAGCTTGAATTCCATTGAATAAGCCCAAAAACCTAGGTAGACAAGATAAACCTAGAAAACAATTCCTAGAGCTACAAGAATGGTAACTGAAGAATGTCCACTAGCATTACTGAAAAGCCATTATTCTTAAAGTGGCATACTGCAATTCTGATGGAAAATAGAAAAAATATATATAAAATAAAGAAAAATATATTCCTAAGAAGCCTGAGAAATAAATCTGTATGAGGCAGTATGAAAGTACTGAATATTTTAGTCACTTTGGCTGTTTATATAGCTCCCTCCAAAAAGGGCTTAGCATATAAGAAGCCAGAGTGACAGAGAGGGAGGGGATGAAAGCTTTTGGAAGCTGACTGGTTGCTGTATCCTTGACAGGATCCAACCCATAGATTACTGCAGAAGTGAAGAATTTGAACATATTCTGTTATGGATAAGTGCTGTTTACACAACTGTACTTTCCATGTGCTCTTTTTTTTTTAATTGAGGGAGTAGACATGATGTGAATCAGGGCTTTTGATTACAGGGATTCAAGGCTTAAATTATGTAGACTATTGCCATACCACAAGACTGGCTTCACATAGGTTCTGGTGAATGTCAGCCTACATGAAAAATTTTATTTCTTATCAATTACAGAGCTAATCATTCAAGTGAAGTGACACTTTTGTAGGGAAATGTTCTTGTGTGGACAATCTCCCATTTTACAATGAGCAGAACCAAACATTCCACATGCTAGAAGCTCAGTCCAAATAGCAACCTTGTAGATAGTCTAAGCTATCTTTCATACTCTGACATAAGGATGCCTGGCAATTAGGTCAACAATCAATTGCATTAACACTATATAATCAAAAATTCAGTTTCAATAAATGTGACAAATGGATTAGTGCAGGTCTGTGGATGGACAAGCTTTCCCTTATTAAACGTTCTGCTTTAAGCTGAATTAACTTGTATACAGCTGCACCCTCCTCTGGATTCTTACAGTGTATATTATGTTACAATGTATCACAATTGCTGTGCATACTACACTGCTGCAAGTACTATATCTTTGCTCACTTTTTTCATATTATCATTGAAGCTACTCTCCTATGGTTACCTGCACTACATGCTACCATTCAATAATTTTGTTGCCTGTACCAATATGCAAGCATTTGCAATCTAGTAAGTTGTTAATATCCTTTTAGTTGTTTGCGTTTAGTGTGACAATCTTGGAGCTCCTCTCTGCAGCCCTTTACTTTAAAATGGGCCACATTCCAGTTACATAATTTGTTTAAAAGCTTAAATAATACTTTGATAATAAAAGGAAACTCTTCTATATTTACGTTTGTGTGGATAACATGCGACATACTGGGTAAAATTCTTATACCACTAATGTTCTGAATCTCTAGAACATGTCCAAAGCATTTTGATTCAATGTTTTATATTTTAGGGCCAGTATTCATAGTCAGTTATGTGCCTTCGTTGAAGGTTGGGCGTCAGGCTGGCAACTCGGCACCATAAAAATCTACTGCCAATCATTAGCGGACTGGAGTTCCGCTGTGGCAACCCCTAACTGGGAAAAGCCAAAAAGACAAACAAACATTCATAGTCAGTTATGCAAATGTGCTGAGGCTATCTACAATATTCGTGGATGAGTGCAGCTAAGCTGCAATTCATAGAGGCTATTTAAGGCAATGTGTGATGACCTCAAATAGGTCTATGCAAATGTGCAGAAAATGAGATGTAAATGAGGAGTGATGTAAATTTTCATATGCTAATGAAGTATGTTTTACAGCATTTGCGATTCATAATCAAAGTTTACTGCTTTTCCACTCTGGTTACAGATGCACTATCTAAAGATAAGCCACGCCAAATCTATCAGAGTTACAGTCAATGAAAATCTTGTCGCTTGCTGCTAAGTTTTCTATTTCCAGGATTGACTTGCTTTTTTTGGATGGGCCAAAACTGCTTGTGGCCAGTGACACTCATTGGTCAAGAAGGCAAATATATAAGCAAAGAATAATTTTGATAATCAGAAAATCCTTGTTAGGTTTACAGTAGACAGGGACATTATAAGGGTCTTAGTGGGTATGCCTGATCCCCTTAGAATCACTGTAGGAATGCATGGACTTGCTATCTCTGTGGATGTCAAGATATGTATAGCCTTCACTATACCTGCTGCAGGGGCCTTCCAGAGGCAGACTAGGGACACACTGGAGATCTCACAGGCTTCTACCTTGAGAATACTGTCGCAGTTCCTGGATATACTCTTGGCATGTGT
Organism: Protopterus annectens; assembly: GCF_019279795.1. Lineage (NCBI taxonomy): Eukaryota > Metazoa > Chordata > Ceratodontiformes > Protopteridae > Protopterus > Protopterus annectens. The sequence continues at coordinate 790,569,843 of NC_056732.1, read as the reverse complement.
GGATCAGTATATCTATTTCTAGGTGTTACCTCAGGACCAAGCCAGAATTGTGTGTACCTTTTAGTGGCTGACACATTTCCCTGAGGTACTCAGTGCAATAGATTGCACCCATGTTGCAATTAGGATCCCATCTGGTCCACAGAGGAAGTGATACCACAATAGGAAGGGCTACCATTTCATCTATTGTCAGGTAATGTGTGATGCATGGTGGTGTATTACCAACATCTCAGCCCAGTATCCTGGCAGTGCACATCATTCCCATATCTGGCACACTAGCTCACTAATGCTGTTATTATTTGGTCCATCCATTAATAGGCTGAAGGAAAATAACTATGTACATAAAAAAAATTGAACTGAGAGGAGGTAAAAAGGGGGGGTTGGATGTACAATATAATAATAGTACAAAAATAATACTTCAGAGGATATGGAACCATGTATGGAGCAATATAAACCATATAGGTGTAAAAGAAAGATAAAAGCAAAATAAATAAAATAAAGGGACAACCCACTATACCCATACACTAGCTCACTCTACCATAGCTTCCTGTATAGTAGGATACCCAGTTGTTATCTTGTTGGTAAGTGGATTTTTTTTTTTGTGTTGTATTTACTTTTTCATGTTAAAGTGCATTGCCACATCCTATTTTTTCTTTTGTTTTATCATCCCACCCCTTCTTTCTTTCTCTCTCTCTTTTTTCATGTGATACTGGAGTTATGGCTCATGACATCATTGAAAAATCCAAGTGGTGCTGCAGAGGAGATGTATAACACATCCGTGTCCCAGACTGATATTGTTATCGAGAGAGTCTTTGACCTCCTAAAGAGGCATTTCAAGTGCCTGAATGAGTCTGGGAGTGCCCTTCAGTATGACCCAGCTACTGTGAGCAGTATGTTTATTGCATGTTGCATTCTGCATAACATGGTAATGCCCTAGTCTGGTGATGAAATGACATATGCTGTCATTGAATCTCCCATTTCTACTCTAAACATGAGTAATGATGACTAGCTGGCAGCAGTGGTAAGGGATCCCATGTGACAGGCTTGTGCATGGCATGTGGCTGTGCAGGTAAAGAGGTGGTGTCTAGTGCACAACTATGGACCATGACATTCAGGTTTCCTTTATTGTAAAAACCCATAGAGTATAACTAATGCATGCAGTGATATCTGTAGGCTTTGCTGTGTGGTGCATGGCCTGCTGTTACTGTTCAACTGACAAGCTGCCTCATCTTAAAATATTTTTTTTATTTTCTGTTAGAAAATAATACTCATATTACTGTCATGCCTGAGTGCTCACTGACTCTTGTTCAGTGATGTCTTCAGGCATCATATAAAATAATTCACATTTTTGTTTGCTTTCATGAATACATTCTGCTGCAGTGATTGCTTAATTATACAAAATGAATGAATATTGTCAACAGTGAAATACATCTTGTGTTATCACATGAAATGTAAGGAAAATTACTTATACTGCTTTTTTATATTATGCCATCTCTTCTTAGATTATTCTGTTGTACTGCACATGAGATTACTTTTTTACTATCATACACAATAAATTCTGATTTCAGAAACATAAAAAGCTATCATCATTGTTGCAGTGAGGAGGGTGAAAAGGCAGCAGTGTAAGTTTATGTGGCAGGATACTTATTTTAATGTGTCATTTGCTTATGATACATTCCTCCTGAAAATGTCTGTATATTTCTGCTTTTATGTTGTAGGTAACTGCCACCTCTAGGAATGGTAATGTATGTAGCATTGCATTAGGTGTGCCTTTCATTAATGGTGTACATACTCATTGTGCAGGGATAAAATGCATACATTTGCTACCTCCAGACCTCCATTTCAGTTAAACAGACAACTGTGGCTTTGAAGCTGATTCACAGTTATTCAAGATCAAGCGAGTCATATGCATCTCCTATACATAGGCTAGATAATAGTATAAATGATTTTGAGGCGGGGCTACCATGAGAACTGTGTAGAATATGAACAGCCAAAGCATGTGTTTGAGGGAGTTGAGTATGTGACAGTCTGTATGTATTAAAATGTACTGTGTACTGTGAACTTTGAATGAACTCTGAGCAATGGAAAAATACTAAAAACAAGAGTCTGCTTGAAAGCAGGAAATGTGCCTTATATGGAAGTGTCTCCGATTTTCTTTCTCTGCCCAGAGATATGATGATGTGAACTGCCTCATGTTTATGGGTAAACCTTTAATTGGTTAATTGCCCTGTATAATGATCTAATTGGTTCATTTTTATATTTTTGTACTGTCAGCAATATCACCAGTATATAAGCTTGTTTATTAATTTGTTCTGGGAGTCTCCCTGGTGCTTTCCATGAGGCTCCCACACGTGTGTACTGTAGTTAATAAATACCACCCACTGAAAGAGAGAAAGAACTGCATTTGTTTTCATTTTCAAGGTAATGTGTAACGTAACAATTGGTGCCGTTTACTCGGATCTGAATTGAGAACAAGCTGCAGCAGTCAGGAACTGAATGAAATACTGCCAACAAAAGGGCCCATAACAGATTTTTCTGTTTCAGCAGTGTTTCTTTCATTTTCCTGCACCTGTCTGCTTTAAAGATTTGCAAATATTTTTTTTTTTATGCAGAAAATGATATGATTTCTCTCATTCAGTTGTTTTGAGGTAAGTGGCATGCATTTCTCTTCTGCTATTGAATGTACAGTATGAGTGTGGGTTAATACGAAAATACTGGCGACATACATATGAAAGGAGGAATGATACTGGGGTAACAAGACATTTATATAATGCCTTAGCTAAACCTGTGTTAAACAAGTATAGCTTATTGAGTGAAAATGGGAGTGAGTACGGGAAAAATAAGTGAGCCAGAAAGAGGTACACCAGCTGGTTATATGATTTATCGTGTGTCCGGGGACAGTTGCATGTTTTTAAATCAGTGGATCACCCTTACTAAAAATGATGGTGACCTTGCTTTTCCCGAAAATGGTAGTTTTAATAAAGATATTTTGACTAATTTGCAAAAGAAATTAAAAAAGAAAGGAAAAATAGAAGGGTTGTGCTGGGTAGCTTTTAATGATTGGATATGTGAGGCTAAAGAAAGGGAAAAGGACTCGGTCATCAGTAGTCTTAAGGACAATCAACAAAAAACAAAAGAGCAGATAAAGGAACTGCGGCGTACGGCGAGTAATCTAGATGTAACAAATGGTAAATACTTAAGGAAACCACCCTTTAGGGGATTATATCCTGTACAGGAATTAAGTAAATTACAAATAACTGAATCATCTGAGGGTGATAACCCCTGGTTCCCCCCACCCCCTACGGCTCCTCCACCGCAATATCATCCTTCACAGGTTCAAGATGGAGCAGTGAGCTCCACAACAGTGGGTGAAGGCTGGTGGGGAGAAGAGCAGACCGCTCCCGACTCTGGAAGCGGAGATCAGGCAATGGGGGGGTCAGCCTAGCAGACCGATTATAAAACAACCTGACCAAACAGATACAGGTAAACCATCACCTTAGCCTAACCCATTCTAAGACAAAAAAACAGCAGAAAAGAAAAGCACAAATGCTTTTTGACCCTAGGTCTAGCCGGTCAAAAATATATCACAATAAAAAAGCCGTATATTTGCACAAGGGTAAATATTACAAACAATGTCTAATTGTGATAGAAGGCAATGACAGCTACAGTGGTCTGAACAAATCTAATCCAGATTCTGACTCTGAATCGGGCACTAGCCCATCAGATGAAGATGGAGTATTCCCATTGAGAGAAGTCCCAAACCCAGCACATGCTAGGGATGCGGGACAACCGGCTACTGTAGTGGTACCTAGGGCATGGTCAGCAGTTGATTTTCAAGTGATCACTAAATCACCTCCACCTATTCATAATAACCCAGCAAAGTTTCAACGCATATTGGCAGGACTTATCTGTTTGCAAAATCCTACCATAGAAGAGGTTAGAGCTGTCCTCCAATACGCTGTCCCAGCTGATCTCATGAAACATATCTGGGATCATGCTAATGTTCCTTCCCCAATACCGAAGCACAACACATAAGGGGAGAATGGATTTGAAGCAGTTAGGCAATGTATAGTTGATACTATCACTGTAATAGTGCCACCTACCCCCAATTGGTCGAAAATTAAATCAGTCATACAGAAAGAGGATGAGCCTATAGACTAATACTTAAATAGACTCACTTAAGCCTTTGAGGCATATTCTGGGTACCCAGAACCCACCAAAGGACCAGCACAAAGCGGGCTGTCAGCTGCCTTTGTAGATGGGTTACGCCCTCAGGTGAGGGACAAGTTAAAGGAAGTATGCTTAAACTGGCCTAGTTTGGGCTTACGTGAGTTAGTCCAGCAGGTACAATACCTATCTGACCATTTAGCTAAAGAAAAGAAGGATTTACAGGAGAAATTAGTAAAAGCACAAATCCAAATGTGTAGCGCTTTTGGTCAGCGGGGTAGAGGACGAGGGCGAGGGAGAGGGAGGGGTGGATGCCAAGGAGCAGGAAATCAGAATACACAAAACTGGTAGGGAACACAGTTGGTTCCACCCCAAAATTCTAGTAATCAGACAGAGTGTTTTAACTGTGGCCAAGCAGGCCATTGGAAAAATGAGTGTCCATATTTGGCTGAGCAACCTGCACCATACACTGATGCGTCACAACAGTGGAATTCTAACTGGACGCTGTCCAATCGACAGTAATCACAATGAAGGTTCCCTGAACAGAAACAACAGCAATTGTGTCCTTTTATTCCTGTGGATCAGGATGGACCACATGTTATGTTACTGATTAAAAATAAACCCTATCCATTTTTAATTGATACCGGAGCGACTAAATCCATGCTAGTTGGCAAAGCAGCCATAAATGTTCACCTCTCAGACAAAATAATTAGAGGGGTGGGTGTCTCTGGTATACCTATTGAGTATTCCGAAACTATTCCAGTCCCAGTAACTTTGGGACCTCTGCAGGATAACCATGCATTCTTAGTAGAACCCTCAGCACCTTTAAATCTATTAGGAAGAGATTTGCTTTGCAAAATGGGGGCCACTATTTTTTGCACAGCTGATGGAGTTTATCTCCAAGTGCCTTCAGACCAACAGGATAGTATCCTGGCAGCTTTAGATGACGCTGTCATTTTACAGACAATGTGTATCCAGCCAAATTCTGACATAAATGAGTATTTACATTCCCTACCCTCTCACCTGTGGACTAATGACAATGATGTAGGGTTTTTAACCTCAGCTACTCCTGTAAAAATAACCCTAAAACCAGGAGCACAGTTACCGCAAGTACCACAATACTCTTTGACAGCTGAGGCTATATCTGGTATTGCCCCTGTTATTTCTGCATTAGAACAACAAGGGATCATAGTACCCACCACAAGCCCATGTAACACCCCAATATTACCGGTGAAAAAACCTGACAAACAAGCTTACAGATTTGTGCAAGACTTGCGGGAAGTTAATAAAGCTGTTTTGCCTGTTTTCCCAATTGTACCAAACCCTGCTACTATTTTGAGCTGTATCCCACCTATTGCAAAATGTTTTATGGTAATAGATATTTCATCAGCTTTTTTCTCTATTCCAGTGCATCCCAACAGTCAGTATTTGTTTACATTTACCTACAAAGGTCAGCAGTATACATGGACTCGATTGCCCCAAGGATATGTAGAATCCCCAACCTTATTTTCTAGAGAGATGCATAGACAGTTACAGGATCTGCAACTGCTATCACCTTCAGTTCTAGTCCAGTATGTGGAGGATATTCTTATAGCTTCACCAGACAGTAACTCTTGTAGGGAAGATTCCCTTCTAGTGTTAAACTTTTTAGCTACACAAGGGTTTAAAGTAAATAGATCAAAATTACAATTCTGTCAGGAAAAGGTGCAGTATTTGGACATATTATTACAATGGGTTCTCATCAAATACTCTCAAACCGCATAACTTCTATTCAAAATGCCCCATGCCCTTTAACTCAGAAGCAGCTTCGAGGATTCCTTGGCCTAGCAGGATACTGTAGACAGTGGGTGCCTAACTTTTCGGAAATTTCGGCCCCCCTGTTACAACTCTTAAAAAAAGATATTACGGAACCTTTACCCTGGACATCACAACACGATGAGGCTTTTCAGGCTATCAAGACAGCCTTGGTAAATCCTCCTGCCTTAGGGTTGCCAGATTATTCCAAACCTTTTGTTTTCTTTTGTTGTGAGCGAAACAAGACTGCCTTGGGTCTCCTAGCCCAGCAACGCACTGGAGGCTACCGGCCTATTGCTTATTACAGCACTCAGCCAGATCCGGTTGCCTCTGGTTACCCAGTTTGCTTATGGGCTGTGGCAGCCGCTGCTGTCTTGGTTGACATGGCGGCTCCACTAACCCTGGGACATGATACTATACTAGCAGTCCCACATGCAGTTCAAGTGTTACTTTTGAAAACAAAAACACAATATCTTTCAAATGCACGTCTTACTAAATATGAATTAAGTTTAATAAATAACCCCATCCTGCAAGTCATATGCTGCCCACCACTGAACCCTGCATCTTTAATACCAACATCGGATGAGGGCGAACCACATTATTGTGTGCTTGTAGTTAACTCTGTTCTTTCTCCTAGGTTACACTTGTATGGCACTCCTTTGCAAAATCCTGAATTAGTTCTTTTTGTTGATGGATCCTGCTTACGAACAAACTCCGGAGAATTCCAAGCAGCTTGGTCAGTCTGTACTCCAACTGAAGTTTTAAGGTCAGCACGAATACCCCCAGTCACTTCCGCACAGGCTGCGGAACTAGTGGCATTATCGAATGCATGCAAAATAGCTAAGGACAAGTCTGTTACTATATATACTGACTCCCATTATGCCCATGGTGTTGTTCATGATTTTGGTATACTATGGAAGGAACGAGGGTTTTTAACTTCTTCCGGGGCACCCGGTAAAAAACATTTTTATATCAATAACTTGCTACAAGACTTATTGTTACCATCAGAACTTGCTGTTGTTAAATGTACAGCCCATCAATCTAGTGACTCTTTTGTAACTAAGGGCAATAATTTAGCTCACTGGGCTGCTAAACAGGCTGCTCTCTCACAAACTGTTCAGGGACATTTTTTGCAGCCTTTGCATCCAATGGTTACTTTTGATACCACAGTGTTAAAAGCTTTACAGGAGAAGTTCCAGAATCAGAAAGGAGAACATGGCTGGCTCAAGGTTGTTTTAAACACTCTGATCTCATTTGGCAACATCCAGATGGCAGATTGGTCTGCCCAATGTCCATGTTAAATTCTCTTATTAAAGCGTATCACTTGCCAGCTCATGTCGGGGTACAAGCGTTAATAAAACAAATCCAAAAGGATTGGTTTGCCCCAGGACTTTCTGCTTCTGTACAGCATTTTTTAAGCATGTGCTCCATTTGTTTACAGTATAACATTTCAGAGGGCACTATGGCTCCCGCACAACCACTGCCAAAACCATTGGAACCATTTTGCGCTTTGCAATGGGATTTTATTGAACTTCCACCTTGTGCTCATTTCAAATATGTTTTAACTGTTGTTGATGTTTTTTCTGGGTGGTTAGAAGCTTACCCATGTGCTAAGAGTTATGCTATTTCAGTTGCTAAGAAACTGTGTTATGAATTAATACCTCGTTTTGGTGTTCCCTGTCAAACATATTCAGACCGTGGAACACATTTTACTGCTCAATTAATTGATTCACTGTGGAAAATGTTAGGCATCACTCTAAAATTTCATTGTCCATGTAGATCACAGGCATCAGGTATTATTGAACGCATGAATCAGACTCTGAAAACCAGATTGGCTAAAATTACTACTGAAATGGGCCTCACTTGGGTACAGGCCCTACCTTTAGCCCTACTCTCTATGAGAGCGCAAGTACATCCTACTAAAGGTCTTTCTCCTCATGAAATCCTTATGGGCTGCCCTATGCGTATGCCCATGACTCCTCCACCACCCTTTTCTGAGTATGATGCATTTGATCATGATGTTCTTAGGTATTGCACTTCTCTTGTTTCTTTTTTACAGTTTCATCATCACCAGGTAGCAGCGGCTCAACATATCCCTGATCCTTTCCTGTCCTCAGCACTACAACCAGGAGATTGGGTGTACGTCAAGTCATTCTATCGAAAAACAGTGCTTCAACTATGCTGGAAGGGGCCCTTCCTGGTTCTACTGATGACTTCATCAGCGGTTTGACTACAAGGCTCACCCACCTGGATTCACATATCACACGTCAAGAAGGTCATCCGATCGGAAGGACAACAGCCTCTACCTTTTGCTACTCCTGATTCTCCACCTATTGCTACTCATACTCAAAGTCATACTGTACCAGCACCTGACAATGCCTGATTTTTATCCATTTGGGCAACCTTACCATCCTGACACAATACAGGTGCAACCACAATTTCCACAAAAGTACTGCACAACTATTTTGGTGGTTATTCTTGTTGTTTTGATATTTTTACTGTGACCATTTCTATTTCCTACTCCAACTATGCCTCATGCCAAACGAGCTGCATGGCATCCACCTTTCAACACCTATCAAGCCATTAAATATGCTTATGCGTCATCCCTCAATGTCTCGGACTGCTAGATTTGCACTGCTATTCCTACTGTTCATGGGGGATTGATGTTAAATATAGTCCCTTTAGGGGTTAATGAAACCTGGATGAATCTGATCTGCGATACATCAAATGTTATTTCAAAGGACAAGATAGCATTACAGTTGTCCCTTTGCCAAAACAGAACTGTATGTTTTCAAAAACTTGGTAAAACTAGAGTAGGGTGGAGCCATTGTAACAAAACAGTGGTATATAACTGCACTGCAGACAATTCGGGCTGTGTAACAGATTTCTCACCTATAAAAAGACTTGTTAAAAACTCTATAACTAACTTTTCCCAGAAAATAGAAACTGTCTATTGGAAAATATTCCAAGGACTGCAGGATGCCGGGGATCGCTTCAAGTCTATCAACATCACCATTAAAGTAGAAAATTGTTATTTTGTGTGCGGAAGAAAAGCATATAAATGGCTACCAGGAAACTGGTCTGGCAACTGCTTCCTGGGTTACCTAGTCTGAGCTATTCGACATGTATCTGCATTACCTAAAGGAAAAATTCGGAATGTTCAAGAGGTCAAGAAACCTGCCAGTCCGGTAGGTCAAGTTGATGCTTCATGGATCTATCACCATGATTTAGCTCATGCTGGCACCAAAGGACTGTCCCATATGGACTTGGGTGATGACATCATATCATTGGCTGCTACAATTCCATCATACGGAGCAGTGAAATCAATTTGGGAACTGAGAAAGCTATCTAAATTGCTTGAAATATTAAGCAATGCTACATTTTCTGCCTTAGAACTAGTGACTGATAGTTCAACATGGACATGGTTAACCAACCTGTTCTCAGGCTGGGCAGGTGGACTGTTGAAGTTGGTTTTATTAATTGCAGTATTAGCAATTGTAGCTTTTTTTGCCTTATTTCTAATCAAAGCACTGATCTTGAAATTAATGTCTTCAAAAACTGTGAAGAAAGTGCCTAAGTTTTATATGCCTGCAGCTATGAATGTAGATGATGAAATGACAATGTTTTCTAATGATGAAAAGACCAGTAGCATGGTTATGTTAGATTTGGGGAAAATGTATGGCAGGTTAAATTGTGATGCTTACACAGCATCATATGGGGGATTGTAGAATATGAACAGCCAAAGCATGTGTTTGAGGAAATTGAGTGACAGTCTGTATGTATTAAAATGTACTGTGTACTGTGAACTTTGAATGAACTCTGAGAAATGGAAAAATACTAAAAACAAGTGTCTGCTTGAAAGCAGGAAATGTGCCTTATATGGAAGTGTCTCCGATTTTCTTTCTCTGCCCAGAGATATGATGATGCGAACTGCCTCATGTTTACGGGTAAACCTTTAATTGGTTAATAGCCCTGTATAATGATCTAATTGGTTCATTTTTATATTTTTGTACTGTCAGCAATATCACCAGTATATAAGCTTGTTTATTCATTTGTTCTGGGAGTCTCCCTGGTGCTTTCCATGAGGTTCCCACACATGTGTACTGTAGTTAATAAATACCACTGAAAGAGAGAAAGAACTGTATTTGTTTTCATTTTCAAGGTAATATGTAACGTAACAACTGTAAGGTGAGTTGGTCTGATATTGTGACCTACTTGATGCAGGTGATCCTGCTGCCACTGACCTGACAGTGCTGCATGACTATGATTGCAACACTGAATGTGAAGTTTTGCTATATGTAGATGAATACTGACATAGCCTGTGTGAAATATGTTGTGCTTGTTCACCTTGACTACTGACATTACTGTCCTGAGAAGCAACTGTATCATCATGTGGTCTCCCCCCACATGTCCAGACAGTACCCTATCCTCTGTTGCAAGTCTGACTCCAGCTTAACTCTGGTATGTCCTAACTAGTGTCTGAATGGAAGTGGCCACTGATGCTTGGTGTGCCATCACAGTATGCTTCAGTGTGATCATGAAATTATCCATTTCCAGCTGACCCTCTGTGGTAGTGCTCTGAGTCCTAACACTGTCACATCGCATTTCCTGTTGGTCAGCCAATGCTTTATGTGTTTCCTTGGGTAGCTATAAGAAATTATGCACCTGGCTCCACTTTGTAAAGATGTCACTGTGAACATTGTTACCTCTGAATGCCTGCCATCATCCTCAAGGTGTTCATCTGGTTTGGAGGTGCTGGAGAAGGGGTACAGGGGTGTTCCTCCTGTACAAAGAGGTGCAGGGATGTTCCTCCTTTACAAGTGTGTCATGTCAGCTTGTGCTTGACTTTGTAGTGTACTGTCACTTTCTGCAGAGTTACTAATATGGTGTGGGGTAACAAACAGCTCCTACCATTAAATGTGGAGACTGCCTATCACATTTCTCAGGCTGCCTCATAAATATAACTATGTTATCATCATCATCATCAGCAGCAGCAGCAGCATCTATCCTGCTGATGATATAATTCAGATTTGTTGCTATAGTTGAACTGTTTGCTTCTGATGGTGTCCTTGTAACAATATTTGAAAACAATAATAATGGAATATCACACAGGAATGTATGTTTACAAGAGAGTGAGTGGGAACTTACCATGCATTGCCTTCATTTTCATTCTTTGCTGATCTACAAGGTTCACATAATAATAATTCATTGTGATTGTTTAATTATATCACTCCCTCTTAGCATTCAATTCTCTCTATATATGACTGTATATTAATGATTTTAAACCAATTGTCATGAGAAGATGAGTGTTGCTGCTACTACAGACATTGGTAAGATGGAGCATTGTCCACATTACCTCTAATTTTTCCTGTTACACCATACTCTATGTCATAGTCATCCCCACAGATGGATAGAAGGTGTTCCTCATCTGGTGTTAACTGAATAATATTCAGAAGCTCCTCCCTCCTGTAGTGGTATGAGAAATAACATTCTGCCAGGCCTTGCTTCTAGCATGTGCTACATTATCATTTGCCTTTTTCTCACACTGTGCCTAGGCTCAACTTCTGACACTCACTGCATTCATTTCAACAACTACTGGCCTCCAGGCCTTGTTTATCTCAGTTGTCTGGGCCCCCTTTACCAAAACGTTTTTCATATGACCTAAGTGCTGCCATGAAGATAGTTGGTTGAAGTTATCCATTCTCTGCTTTGATTCCTTACTTTCCATCAGGACTACATGTGAAAAAAAGACCACAGTCAGAAAGTGTGAGAATACTATTTTGATGTAATCAGCATTTAAAGTACATAACAGTGGCCAAGTCTTCCTGCCACTTACAGTACATAAACATGTTTCTTAACAAAAAACATACAGTTATGTACAGAAATGCCAGTATAGGCCCAAAATTAAATATATTACTTACAGTTTGTTTAGATAATGAATGTAATCACTTCTTTCTTAAAAAAAACATCCATGGCTTATCCTTTGCCATTGTCATGTACTCATACTTCCATTTTTATTCATTACTGTCACTCCAAAAAATATCCACTTCATCACAAATACCTGTTGAAATCCTTAGCACTGCAGAAGTCCAGTAGTAGATTACTGCATTAATACTTATGTATGTAGAATCAGTAAATTATACCACAGTAATGACCATTTCTTTTAGCAATACTCATTTCCACTGCTGCTGTCATTAAATCTAACTTCCAATGACACAAATCTATGCTAACATAACATACACATCATACATGTAAATTCATTACAATTGACCTTTAATTCAATAATGAAATAATACTTTTAAGTGTTTCTTAGTAAATTATGATATTGTTAAACACATTTCCTTACTGTAGTAAGTCTGAGGTATTCTAATGCATTTGCCACCTATCTCAGCTATTCAAGGACATTTACATGTGCTATATGCAAATTAGGCTAATTTACATTCATCTCTGTGAATCAAAGTGGTATGCAAATGTCTCCCAAGATGTAGAGCAAATTTTTGGATATTCACTGATCACGAAAATGTGGCAGCAGTCCCCAGCTTTCCTAAGCTTGTTGCGGTAATGTGCTAATGGCCCTCGACTAACCAAAATTAGAATGTAGTTAAAAAAACAAAAAACAAAATGGAGTCATCTGAATGACAAATTTGCAGAAATCTGAAGTATAGTACCTGCCCATTCAACACTGTGTGCCACATTTTAGAACCTCAAAGAAATCATAATTTCCTAAAACTTAAAAATAACACACGTAGTGACATTTCCACCCACCAAAAAAAAAAAAAAAAACTTAAAAGAAAAATTCTGCTGTACTACATGAGACATACTGGTGTTAGGGTACAAAAATAACCTTTATAAATAAGCATTATCAATACAAAGTATTAATCATCTATTTCCATTTTAATTAAGCATAGATGAGAAAGGTAACTGGTTTCTTTTAAAAAATATGTGGACAAAACAGTTTTGGTTAGAATAAACTTGCCAATAATATCAATAGCTGAGCTCCTAGCTGTATTGACAAGGAGACCATGATAATGCTCTACCTTCTCAATGATTCATATCAGGATAAAATCGAGGCATGCACGAGACATAGCACATGGAAAAAAATTGATATCTGGCAGGAACCTGGTAAACATCTGCCAACCTTGACAGGTATAATCCACTCTAGCCAGCAGTGTTGTCACCATTATAATGATTTGTAGAAGTGTAGCACTGACCAGGTGTCCAGTGGGTTGACCAGGTAGTGGTGAGAAGGTTAGAGTTCTATAGTAAATAAAACAAAAATTTGTTTCTTAATGCTCACTGTTACATTAAGTCATATCAATGATAAAAAAGTTCAAGTTGAATAACTAGAGGCATTTTCTTAGAAAGATTTGTGTACCAGAAATTATTACTTGTAAAGTTATGAAATTCTGATGAAAAAATGAGCATGTTTGTAAACATGCATGCATCTTTTTAAAAAATATATGGATCTGAGTAATGTGCTAACAGATATTGAAAATATACGCAAACGTGACATATGTTTATTAAAATAATCTGTACCTGTAACTCTGTAAATAATGTACTGGGTTATAAGAAGTATTTTTTATTGGATTTATAAATAATGAAAATAAAAAAATTCTCATTACAATTTATTACTATTGCATAAAATAACTTAATAGTTAGATTACATGAAGCCAGTTTTGTGTAGGCCATAGGAATATGAGTAATACAGTCGTTCATAGGTTAGTACTAAGTTAACTGCCCTTACAAGCCTAGCCAATTATCCCTTGTGAGACTCAAACGCTGCACCTTGTGTTTGTAAGTCAAACACCTTGACCATTAGGCCACCCTTCACATATGACATGGCTGAAGTCTGAGACACCACAGCCTAGTTAGAGTGGAGGTTGGGTGAGGGGGTATGGGCAAGTGAATGACCACCACAAACTTTACAGAAAAAATGTTGTTTTAATTCTACATTACATATGAAATCAGACACATCTGTACAGCAAAGGAAATGCTACATTTCTGTTTGTGAAAAAATGTTATACCTGAACATAGTGTTACATGCATAGCATAAGTATTTTGAAAACAACATTCTACACACATTTTCAGATTTATTTTTCACTTGCATGACAGAGAGTATTTGCTACAAATTCATACCGCTATGCATATAAAAGAGAAAAAAAAATTAAAAAGACCTTATTGCTTAGACATGAATAGATATACGTATATTGTGTGTGTGTGTGTGTGTGTGTATATATATATATATATATATATATATATATATATATATACACACACACACACACACACACACACACACACACACACACACACACACACACACACACACACAACAGGTGCAAATACAGGTAAATAAGAATTGCCTTCTCTCTTTTAATTAGGGCTGAGGAAGAACTAGAATATAATCATCAGCAATGTCAATGAATAGTAGAAAGGTACTGGTAAGTATAACTGAAGTCTAAGCATTCTGTCATACTAGTCTGTAATATGTTTAAGAAATATAATAAATGGATTTGAAATCATATTACTGTAAAAAAGAGAAATATGTTCATGTATAATTAGTGTACTCTTTACAAATGTTCTGTGTGCTGGTAATAAGAAAATTATTTTCGTAGCTTTGCAGATGAAAAAATGCAACTGAAATCATTACAGTTCAAGATAATGTCCCCGGTATTAACTTGATTACTAGTGATAATTACAAACTGTATTTTAGTACTGTATTGAATGTATTGCATGTGCATAACTTGAGGTTTACACAATCCCCTTCAAGAAGTCAGTTATCAGTTATATGAATTCATATGAATTCATCTTCTGAAGTATGCATAACCATACTCATCTCATTCTTCCCAAGTGCAAAAGCATTTCCCAAATCACTACTCCCATTGAAAACATAAACACTTCTCATACACAAGTTTTACTTCAGTAAAGGTTTTACTGCGATATTCCAATAGTGTATGATGGTTGGGAGGGTGGCCAAATGGTTAAGGTGTTTGCCGTGTAGGGTTTGAGTCTCACAAGGGATAATTGGCTAAGCTTAAAATGACTCGCAAGGGCAGTTAGCTTAGTATAAACCAATGAACTGGCATGTGAACATGATTTATTGTGCTTTTTCAGTTTTGTCTTTCCCAACCCCCTTTTCTCTCTGTTTTTCTTATTTTGCTTATGCACTTCTTTCTCCTTTATTGTTTTGTTTCTCTCCCATTTATTTTCCTTTTTTTACACCTTCAAATTCCTCAGGAGCAGGCCAGGCGCATAACTCCCAGTCTAGGAACAGATCACCCTCTGCCTGTCTGGGGATGTTCTCACAGGGTCAGGGTGGAGGCACTAGTCTTGCAGGTAACTCGGCACATGGCAGCCTGGGAAACCTCACTGAAAGAGGGCTTCAAAGCTTGGTAGAGGATGTACTGATGGTGGTGGTGGACAGGAGAATTCAGCCAATCAAAGCCTCTCTTTAGCATGTGGAAGACATGCTTTCCCCGTCAGTGCTGACCACTGCACCAACACAGGCTCCTACCTCCTCAACAACGGAGGCCTCCACTGTAACAACATCTGGCAGTAGAGATATTTGAGGCTCTGTGGACTGGGATTCCAGCTGGCACTTCTTCTGCCCTTCTTCCCTTATCCTTTCTCTTGCACCCTCTTACCTATTTCCCACCCATACTGCCCTCTCATGCAAACTAACTGACTAACTAACTAAATAAATAAATAAAAATGGGGGGTCTGTCACCTGACAAAAGCATAGTGACCCTCCTGTCCCACCGCCTGATGTTTCCCTTCTTTGTTTGTCTCTCCCCTTTTTCAGTCTTTCCTGTCTCCTCCTTTTCATTTTTAATGAAACCATCAGTGTGCCCACAAAATGATGCACCTATATAAAACATTATAAACCCCTTTTCCTTTTAAAAAAAATCACTTTTAAATGCTGAGAAGTTTGCAACTTTCTTAAAATATTTTAAGTGTGATTGTGCTTAGCCATGCTTGCCTGTGATAGTCTAAAAAAAGTAACATGAACCCTCACACTTTTGCGAATTTATTCACAGCTTTGTAATGCTGAACTTTATATACTTTACTCTTTTGTGAGAAGTGGCTGTGACTTCAAAAAAGACTTTGGTTTTCCATATTCATCGCAAATGACTTTTGCTGACCTTATTTACATATCTGTGTAGCACCACTGCTCAAAGATAACCGTAAGTCATTTGCAAAGCCTCAGGCTAAGAATACTGGCCATGTATACAAGCAGAGAGAAAATAGTAGACAACTTGAAGAGTCTTGCTTGTTATTATGCAATTTATTGTTCAATTAACTTCTGCATTCTCTAGGTTTATTATTTGTGCTGAGGCTGAAATCATCCACTGAAAGCAGTGCTCTACCCTGGTTAACAAAATTGAAATAAAATGGGAAAAAAAAAAAAAAAAATATATATATATATATATATATATATATATATATATATATATATATGTGACCCAGACAGTGTTACTGTGCTCTAAGTCAGTTTTCATTGTTTTTTCTACCTATAGTGGGACTAACCTGGTCAACAAAGGATAAATAAATAAATACAAATTAGCAACGTGTGTGTAGGATAACAGCAGTTCAATTGTTGTTTAAACTGATGAATAATGTATGTTTGTGACCTCTCCAACCTCCTCAGCCATCTAGTTGACATTCCAAAGAATATTATATGTTATCATTAGTGATTAGTTCCATGAGGCAATGACAGTCTTGCTAGATAAATGCTATAACACTGCTATGCCCCACTTTTTTGAATCCAGAAATCAGCCTCTTCCTCCCCTAAGTTTTGCATTTTTTCCGTCATGGTATCTTTCATGTAAAATAAATAGTTGCTGCAAAATTAGCTCTGAGACCCCCTGCATTAACACTCTACAACAATAAATCCAATCTCAGTTATGAACAAACAGAATAGTGCAGGTTTATGGATGGAGGAGGCAGAAGTGACAGAGTTCTGCTCATTGTCCCATGTTCCCGGGAACAATATTCCTGGAGGCCTGGCCTGCATCTCACCTTTGGTATTTTTGCTACTTCTATTTGAGACAATTTGAAAATCAGTTCAGGCAAAAACTTCACATTTATATTAAATCTGTCATTTTACCAGATCTATAATTGTAAATAAGGAAATGGGCAAAAAAGTGCCAAATAGAATGTTGTGCTGATGAACATTCTTAATCCCTTGAAATAAACTAAATAGATAAATAAACAAGCAAACTAAATATACTCAAATTAAGTCACAAAGGACATGACTCTTCCTTATGCCATAGCACAGCCATATTCAAAGCGGACACCAAGCTTATGCCTCTGCTCGTCCTGCCTAGTAAATACAACTTTAACTTTCTCACACTGCATGCACAGTCCCACAGAATAGTAGCTCTAATGCTTGGTATGATATCTGTGTACTTTCTAGATAAAGGTGCTGAGGCAGAGAAAAACATTACTTGGCAGAGGCAGGTAGCCTAGCAGCAGGGCAGAAAAAAGTAGACTGTTGAATCACACGAATGATAATGCCAATGAGCAATATACACTGGCTAACTGCTAAAAGCAAGCCAAATAACTGAATCTTGTTGCTTAAGGGACTTTTTGTAATTAAATGAACTCACACATTTTTGCACAGACTGATTGTCTTCACAATTTAATTGTTTTGCCCACCCACTGTACTAATTAATGAATGTCATTCAGCTTCTCAGACATTTGTGCTTTAGAAATTGAAAAAACTCAGCAGGGAACATTAGAAGATTTTAAGTGAGAAAATGTGTCAATAGCAAATGAAATATGCATATTACAAAACAGGAGATAAAACAATCTTTTATCCTACTGCGTGCAGCAGCATTCCATGTTTAACCATAGTCCATTTAAATAAGGGTCTTCTACAAGTGCTTGAGTACCATTATCTGACGACATACTTCCCTGCTGAAACCTGCTCATATTGCCAAGTGCCCTAACTCTCACCACCCCGATTCTCATGCACTATACAACTAACCAAACTATTCCTCCCAGAACCCTGACCTTAACCCTAAAAACAATTCCTGATCACTGTTTAAACTGAAAATCTCCCTCTCTTCCGTAACCCTTACTGTGATCCAACTTCCAGTCACTCCCTAAACCTAAAATCCTCCTTCTTCTCCCTATCCCTAACTCTGAGCTAATTTCTAAACCTAAAATACCCTCTCCTCCCTAAACCTAAAGCTCTCCCATCCCCACTTCCCTTTTCTACTTACCAGTTCTGCAACGCAATCTTGATGGCATCCAACTATTGTGGTGACTGTGTTCCTGAATTATGCTCAATCTTGAGCAGCTGCTCAGCTAGGCAGATGGACGACGAAACAGCTACTCAAGCCCCTGGCTGCAAGTTCCTGGATTTTGAGCACCTGGGGCTTGAGTGGTTAAAATAGAACCTTTAAATATGTGTGACTGCAGCACTGAAATCCAAACACCTTAACTCACGGTCATACAATAAGTTTCAAAGTGATTCCCTCTGATTCTTTCTTCAGCCTTAATCATACCAATCAGTCTTCATTTCGGTTAATACCATTTCAATATGCAGACATTGTAAATAAGTACATGCCCTTAAAAACTAGGTGCATCCAGCCAAAAATCTGGACATCTAATAGCATAAAGTTTGATTACAAAACAGCACATAACTATTCCCACTTCCACACTTCCAGTAGGAATGTGAGACACTACTTAGAGACACATTTAAAACACAGAGTGACAAAAATGCTAGAAAATATAAGCACATTATTAAAGAGGGAGTGTAAAATCTGTAGATTTTAATGAACTTTATTTTAAAAGTCCACCACACAAAGTCATGTATTCTTCTTCTGAAAAAGGAAGATGTAAGACGTGTGTCCTCTTTACAGTATTGGTGCCACTAGTATGCCGATAATCCAGTGTGCACTAGACAGCTTCAAACAATCACGTATCATAAGGGGGCATTTGGAAAATTGTGTGGAGGGTTAAATCAAAACTGAAAATAGGGCTATATCGCCAAAAATAGGTACATTATATGCAGGAGTAAATCAAGCCTGCAAATAGGAATGCCCCTCTAAACCAGGGATAGTTGAGAGGCCTGCTTAGGTTTTACACAGGAGCTGAGAACCTACACTGGATTTATTTGATGTTACTACTAGCTATGCACATACTATTCTGAACAGATGCCTTTTTGTTGCAGATAAGTGGAGGCAGAAAAATAGCAATAAATGCATGTTTTTATTTGTTTGTAACTGTCTGGCAGTACTCAGGATGTCCTGCTTGTCAAGGAAATATATTTGACCAGGCCACTTAGCAGCTCTATGTTGAAAGCT
>NC_056732.1:790525572-790545572 GCF_019279795.1 Protopterus annectens | reverse complement strand
ACATCACATAATTACAAACTGGTAAATTAACCCCTCATGCACATTCAGTATAATAGCATGTATATTATTGCAGTTGTAGTTGTTTTTTAGCCAAGACAGGTTTAAGACTCAGAGTACTATTCAAGCCAGGAAATAAATCTGCTTGTATCAATAAAATCCATCCATATTCATTGTTTTCTAACGTATTATTTATATCACCACTTCTAATATGTCTAAAAACATGCTCTACGTATGTCTGACTTATGCTCAATTATAAGTTCTTTTAACTTTCTTGTAGTTTTACCTACATAACAACAAGAGCATTTTACACATGTTGCTAAATAAACTAAATGTGTAGTGTTACAAGTGGTAGAGCACTGAAAAACAAATTGTTTCTCTGTCACTGGGTGATTAAATAAAATACTATTTACTGAAATATCAGTGCAACAACTACAGTTTAAGCAAGGAAATGTGCCAAATTTCCCACAATTATTCCTTGGGACCTTAAAATCTTTGTAACATAATCTGCTTTTTAAATTGCACATGTTCCTATATGCAAAACATGGTAGAGGGCCTAGTAACTTATACAGTTCTGGCATAGCCAATAAAACATTCCAATTTTTCTTAATAATTTTTCTACATCAGCTGTTCTAACATTGTAGGTTGTTGTATATCTAATTATATTATTACATAGTCTATCTATCTTCAAACTCATTCCTGCATCAAAAATAGGTTTAACTGAACCTGTTCTTTTTAACAACACATCTTTTATAATTTCATCTATTAAAAACCATATCATAACTCCTCTCAAGGAATTAATTTTCTATCCTCCTCATCTCAGACTCACATTTCCTGTCAAATGTGGTTAACCTACTAATCCTTATAAGTTGAGCTTTTATTATACCTTTGAAAACATGTGGTGCATGCATACTCTTTCAAGATACATAGCAATTTACATGTACATCTTTCCTATGAACACTTGTACCTATAAAACTCCCATTCCTCTGTATTTCAATGTCCGAAAAAGTAATCTTATCAGTTGAACAAGCCATTTTAAACTTTAAGAAACTAATAGTGCTATCTAGATAAGATACATACTCCTTCATACTCTCACAAGTACCGTCCCAAATCAAAAACAATCATCAACGAATCGCTGATAGAATAGCACATTCCTGTTCATATCATTTGCGTTACTATAAATGAACTCTTTTTCCCATTGGTGCAAGACTAAACTGGCATAGATGTTCGCCATGGGCGTACCCGTGGTGACTCCTGCTGTTTGTAAAAAAGGCTGTCCATCAAACAGAAAAGCATTTTTTGTTAACGCAATTTCTATTAGTTGACATATAGTATCTATTTCACTAGGTATCATTTGTATTTCAGTACTCAAAAAGCTGCAAATTGCTTGAATACCATATTCATTTGGTATCACTGTAAAAAAGAGAGTTTATGTCGTGTGACAAACAAAAATCATCTATCCATATTGTTCATATGCCAATCATGTAACTTCACCAAAAATCATTTGTGTCTTTAATATAGCTTTTACTAAATACAAGATATTTACTTAAATGTTTTTGTAAATAAATTGAAATGGGCTCGGTTATCCACCCCCTTCCTGATATGAAAGGTCTCATGGGTGGGTGGGTCAAAGACTTATGTAATTTAGGTATACCATATGTTTGTGGTATCCTAGGGCATGGTACAGAAAAATAATTATATAGTTCAATGGAAATATCATTATTAAGATGTAACTCATAAATCTTCATGTTAACTTCCAACACCATTCTTTTAACATCAGGAAAACTAATTTTTTCAAAGGTAGCACTATCCTGCAAAAAATGATACATCAAAGACATACAATGTATCTTGTTTATTATTACTGTTGCATCCCCCCTTATCAGCTTGCTTTATCACTATAGAGTCATTTTTTTCTGTTTTAAAGCCTCATTTTCATCTATAGTCAAGTTATAAAATCTTCTTTAAATAGGCTTAGCATATAGCTCATGTAAATCTTTTTCACATATATCGTGAAATGCCATTAAAATAGGACAATTAGTGGGTATGAACAAGCTAGATCTTTTACATTCACTCGACATATCATACGTCTATTTAAAAATCAGCTTCAAGCTTACATTCCTTACAAAAATTTTTAAATCAGTTAACGCATCCACTATATTGTCTATAGCACTGGGTATTAAACTTAGGCCTTTTTTAATTAAAGTTATTTGGGTTGAAGTTATGACAGTATCAGATAAATTCACAATACCTTCAGTTCTATAAATCAATGGCATTGAACTTTGTTCTGGTGCAGGGGACTGCTATATTTTCTCTTGTTCCCCACTATGGAGCTGTTGATTTGCCGTTGTTGGGACCGACATCTCAAACGGTTGCACTGCCTCAGGTCCACTTTCTCCAGAAGACTGAGCTGAAAAGGGGCATTTAGAGCTAAAGGGGCTAAACAGGTTGCATTGTGCTGATTAGGCTGCATCGCTGTTGAATTAGTTGACGCTGGTGCCCGGTCAACATGATCAGCATTTAGTTCACTGTCCTCACTGAGAACATTATTACATAGCTCAATAGAATCAGAGGCGTGTTCATAGGTTCATAGGTAGGTACTAGGCTATTGGCCCTAGGGCCTATATAAGCCTAGCCAAAAACGTACCCTGGCTTTCACCACCCAAGAAAATTATTTTTCTGTGCCCTTGTTGAGCAGAGCCACAGAAGTGATCCCTGGGGTGAATTTCCTATCTTCCATCCAATCATCAAGATTTTTCTTGAAGAGTGCTAATGAGGAGCTTTGCTTGATATAGATAGGTAGTTTGTTTCAGAGTATGGGAAGTCTCTAGGACAGGAATCTATCCCTCCAGCATGTTCTGTTTATTGTGGTGACAAGGTTTAGGCCCCTAGAGCATGTAGCTCGGAGGGATTGGGATTTCTTTAAGTGGAGCATGTCCAACAGCTCTGAGTTTGACATAGCTTTGCATGTTAAGCAGAGATTGCCTCTGAGTAGGCGATATGCGATGGAGTAAAGCTGGAGTTTTTTGAGACGGTCTGCGTAGGACATCTGTTTGAGGCCGGTAATCCTCTTTGTGAGGTATTTCTGTGGCCTTTCTAGTTGCTGCAGATGTCTTGTTAGGTACATACCAAAAGGGGTGTTGTACTCTATAATGGGTTTAATGAGTGATGAGTAGAGGGGAACAATTACCCCTTTTTTCCTGGATAAGAAATTCTTTTGTGATGAGGTGTGCCACATAGAAGGATTTCCTGACTACTGTGGTGATGTGATTATCAAAGGAGAGACTACTGTCCACCTGTGTCCCAAGGTCTCTTATCACACTTTTGGTGTTAAGTAGACTACTGCCTATGTGGTAGTTCATGGGTACAGTGTTTTTACCAAAAGGGATGACAATGCACTTTTTGGCATTGAGCTTGAGGCCATGGCTTTGACACCAGGCATCTGTCTCAGTGAGGCCCTTTTGTAGGATGCCCACATTGTTTGGAGTTTCGATTATGGGTCCTAGTTTGCAGTCATCTGTGAACTTCATTAGCCAAAGACCTTCTGTGTTAGCCTGTACTACTGAAAAGTAGATACCAAACAGGAGAGGACCCAGGACTGAACCCGGTGGTACTCCACTTGTCATTGGTCTGAAGTCAGATTTGGAGTCTGCTACTTTCACAGTGTGGGTTCTGTCAGTGAGCCAGTCGGCAACCCATCTTGTGACATAGGGATTTATACCTAGTTTAGTGAGTTCATTTATAATTCCAGAGTGGGGGATGGTGTCGAAAGCCTTGGTGAGATCTAGATAGGCTGTGTGAACCACCTTACCTTCATCTGTGGCTTTGGTGACAACTTCAAAGAAGTCTATCAGGTTAAGGAGACATGATTTGCCTTTTACAAACCCAAACTGGGTGGGGTCCAGAGTTTGGAGATTACCAATGTCATTGTTTATAAGTTCCATGATGATACATTCCATAGCCTTGCAGACCAGGCTTGTTAGGCTAATGGGGCAGTACTTCCTGGGATCCATGGTGTCTTCCCCTTTGTGGAGTGGGATAACCATCTCTGTGCATCACTCAGTGGGCACAAAGCCTGAGGTGAGGCTATGATTGAACATGGTACTTAGGTGGGGTGCCAGTTCGTTCTGTAGATCGTATAGAATGCAGCCTGGGATGTTGTCAGGTCCCATGGATGCTGTGTTCTTGGCTTTGTAGAGTGTGTTTTTTATCTGTGCAGCCATCATTACAGGAACTTTGCATCCTCCAATATAGAGATGGGCCCTTTAGTGGGTGAGAGGGGGATAAAGTTAGCACTGATCCTGTCTGCCAGGATGTTGGCAATATCAGTTGGTTCTGTATATTTAGTGCCATTGTGCTGTAACTCAGAGCAGATCTGAGTGTTGCTATTGAGATTCTTGACATAGTTATAGAATGCTTTGTGGTTGTCTTTAGAATCAGTAATGATTTTGTTTTTGTAACTAGCTTTGGAGGATTTTATGAGGGATCTCAGCTTTTTACCGAGGCTGACCAGGGAGTTCCTCCAATTATGGGATTTTACTCTTTTTTGCAACAGTTTCTTTCTTCTGTTGTAGAGTTTGTTTATGGCAGGGGACCATCCAGTTGTTTCAATGACTTACTACATCTGCCTTGTTGTAAAGCTGAGATAAGAGCATTTCCTTTATTTTTTTGCTGTTGTACAGAACTCAAGGTTTGAGTGGTCATGCAACTGCCACTTGTGTAGCTGTGTTCACTTCGTTCACAGTAAATGTATATAACTGATACATTGATCCCTTTGCTGACTGGGAGAATTTATTCTGTCTCTCAGTCTTGGGCCAAGAAAATATATGGCCCTTTTTATAGTCATCAATGTCCCTTAATAGTTTATGTTTTTTACTTCCTTCCAATTTGACAGCAAACAATTGTAACCTATCTAACATAGACTGGTAGATGTTTGTAATACTCCCAAACAAAGAGACATTAGTGATCTCAGTTTCAAGTTTACTTATATCTTCCATCATGTTGGACTCAATGTGCACAAAACATCCTTCATCAATAACATATAGTCTGCACTAAGTTTCAGCTTTAATTGTTACCACTTTTTTAGTAGTTCCAGATACATATTTGCAGAAGAGGGCATCTTTAGAATTTGTAGCCCCCATGGTGCAATGCCAAGCTCCAGATAAGCATTAAAGCTTAGCTGCTGCCACTGGAGCATTTTAAATGCTTGCACTTTCCTTTCCAAAATATTTATCTTCTTCTCTAGTTCATCTGAATGCAGGGTAGTGGCTCCCTCAGACAAATCATTAGTTGACATAATAGATAAAAGTGGATTACCTTCACAATTCAGTAATAGTGAAAAAGAGTTATTCCTCTGAACATATGCAGAGCCATTCTTTGTTTCTTCCATATTGCTGGCTGTGAAAATAGTAATGTAAATAACGGTGTTCAAAGCATTCACAGCACAACCAAATAAGTCAATACCAATGTAAAATGTTCTTGTTTTTATGTAGGTAAAACTTCAAGAAAGTTAAAAGAATGCATAACTGAGGCATGTCAGACATACGTAGAGCAGTACTGACAAATGCTTTAACCTAACATATTGTAGATAGTGGTTCTGAGCATTATTTTAAGTTTAGGGTAGTAGAGCATGTTTTTAGACATATTAGAGGTGGTGATATAAATAATATGTTAGAAAACAAAGAATATGTTACCTGTTACCTAATACCATAGGAGTTCCACAAGGCTTCATATTAGGACCTCTTCTCTTTTCAGTCTTTATTAATGATCTCCACACAGCCATCCCAGATGCCACCTGCATTCAATATGCAGATGACTCTACATTGGTATGTTCTGACACCTCTCCAATAAACCTACTATCAACAAACCAGAATACATTCACCATAGTTGAAAACTGACTCTCTGTTCG
The DNA here is from genome assembly GCF_019279795.1 of Protopterus annectens. Classification (NCBI taxonomy): domain Eukaryota; kingdom Metazoa; phylum Chordata; order Ceratodontiformes; family Protopteridae; genus Protopterus; species Protopterus annectens. The sequence goes on along the minus strand of NC_056732.1, from coordinate 790,539,670 downwards.
TCGCCTGATCTTAAACCCAAACAAAACCAAACTACTACTTTTCTCTCCACTCATAAATCTTCAGCAGCATCCTTTACCATAAAAATCTAACAATGGCACCATCATCTCCCCAGGCCCCTATACAAAAGTCCTAGGAGTAATTATTGATAGCAATCTTAGATTTGACGTGCATGTTAACCAAACCATTAAATCCATAAACAAGAAACTTGGGTCACTGTACAGGATAAAACCCTTCCTAACTCCAATGACTAGAGCAACCATTGCTTGCACTCATCTTCTCTCTACCCTTCTTTATGCCTCTTTCATGCTTACTAACCTTAGCAAATCTGATCTTTGCAAACTCTCCAGTTGCTATAATCACATTGCCAGATTTGCAACTGGCATGCCCTATAGGACGCACCACAATCTTAACTTAAAAGACCTTGGCTGGATAGAACTGCTAAGCCTTCTCCAGCTAAACCAACTTATAGAAGCATATAAAATTCTCAAACAACCAGGCAACACCCCTGCACTGGAAAATATAATCATTTCATACAGCAATCTAGGCTCCGCTCATCAAATAGACTGCTTGTCCAAACAATCAAATCCAATAATTCAGCTGGTAATTCTCTATTCGCTAATGCTGTAGGTAAAATGTGGAACTCCCTCCCTCCCAACCTCACTCTTGCAGCCTCCTTAGCCCAATTCAAAAAGAGTCTCAAACTCCATTTCAAATCACATTGGCTATGTCCATGTTCTAGCCCTGATCATCTCCTTCCTCTAAAATGGGGTACTAACATCCTCTGGCTCACTCTAGCACAGAAACTAAACATTTTTAATTATGGAAATGATCTAACTCTATACTTGTTTAACTGAGTCAGTCTACAAATAGGTGCTTTTATTATGATGAATACCATTTGTAAATGTTTACCTGAGGTATGGGTCCTATAACCACAACAGGACATATGAATATAAACTAAATTTAATTCTGTATTTGTTGAATCTGAAATCTAGCATGATTGAACAAGTCTGTAAAAAGTTTTTTTTTTCTCATAAATATTTACTATATGTAACATTTTTTCTGTATGTATCTACGTTGGAACTTTCTTCCCGGGCCTCTGCTGAAAATGGTCATGTATCCAGTCAGACTATCCCGGTCAACAAATGTGAAATAAATAAATAAATAAATAAATAAATAAAATATGGATGGATTTTATTGCTACAAGCAGATTTATTTCCTGACTTGAATAGTACTGTGAGTCTTAAACCTGTCTTAGCTAAAAAACAAATACAACTGCAATGATATACATGCTGTTATTCTGAATGTGCATGAGGGGTTAATTTACCAGTATGTAATTATGTGACATCATAATTATTTAATGATTTGATGTTTTTTTATAGGCTGACTGTGATCTTGTGACTTTTTAAAACTTTTTATATGGAGTTAATTGTTTTACATTGGACTAGCACTGAGGAAGGGTGATACCCGAAAGCTTTGATTGTAATAAATTAAATCTTCTGTATGTTTTGTGTGGTGTTGGAGTTGGTTATTTTTATGGTTTTGGATATTCCTAGCTTCTTGTTTATCACTGCATCAACTTTTTATTGGTACCTACAGATGTAAACATCTCTTAACCCATTGCCATTGCTAGGTAGCAGGAAATGTGCTGCCTGGGCAATATCACTGGTAAGGGACCTGCTCATTATGCCAGCAATAGAGGATTCAAATGCTTGAATGGAAGCTGGCACTTTATAACTTCCAAGAAGTTTTTTCTTCTGAGATCATTGTGATAGTCAGCTGTACTATTACATGTCCTTAGTCTTTCTCCATCTGAAGACAGTGGTATAAAACTGTAAAGCAGACTCTCAATACATGATCTTTTAAATATCAGTTATAATTTCTGAAATTATTGAAGTACATTGCATGCAGCCATGCATTACCATAAAAAACCCTAACCGTAAAACGGTGTTGTTGAAAATGTGGAACAAATGGGCAAAATGTTAACAGTTGCTAAAAACTTTAACCATGGAGCTGAAACAATAGGCAAATGTTTTGTTTTATGTTTACAATGTGCTTTTTGATGGAACAATATGTATTTGTCTGTTTGTTTATTTAATTTGCATTTGTTTACCTGGAAAGCTCAACTGGGCATAGAACCCCTTTTAGTGAAGAGCCAGGGAGAAAATCTCCACAGTTATAATAATGCATGAAACAGAATCATAAAAACAAACATAAAATAATACATGAAAACAAATGATAAAACAAGTGCATAAATCCGTGCCACTCACTTGTACATTTTAATCTTATTTGACTACTGAACAAAAAGAAGAGTTATAGAATGAGAACAGCAGAACATAAAGATAAAACCGATTTCTAAAGAATGCAAGAAATGTTGTAAGTGTAACAGTTAGGAAGTGTGTTTAAAGTGAACATAGCTAATTCCAGAAGAATTAATAAGTATAGAAATAGTTATCAGACAGAATTATTTGCAAACCATTTTTATAATCTACAATTTATTTACACAAGAGACTCTTTTAATTATTCCATCTGGCTTGCCTAATGCCAGAATAGGAGGTGATGCAGTTAGTGACAGAAATAAAAGGGAGGGAGATTTGGGACTATCCTAGTATGGTACAAAAACGTAGTCATGAGTCCATTAGGTAGAGTTTCAGTTGTGTTTTGAATGAAGAAAGGTTGTCATTGAGCCTTAGGTTTAAAGGGAACACATTCCATATTCTGCAGATTTAGTTGTCATGTAGGGCTTCATCTGCTGAATTTTTATCTCTGTTTATGCACAAACAGGCAAAGGGTATTCACCGGACTAAAACTAATTCAATTTATTGTAAGTGCTTTCGAATGTAAAAATTCACAAACTTCCTCAGACAAACACAGTTGTTAACCGACTTAGTTTAAATAACCCTCCACATCAATGACATCATATCCTATAAAACATTTAAAAAGATATTGTCCATTAAATCACAATGTAATCACAAAAACATATTTCATTTTACATAAAGTTCATTTCACCTTTAACAAAACTTAATTAATTACATTAATTAACATATAAAAGCATATAAATATATACAATTATATTAAAACATATAACAATATTAAAATTAGTACACAATTGGTCATTTAATGTCTATTTAAGGCCTTAAGCTTCAAAATACATTTAATGGAACTCTATTCATTTAAACTGGGATAGGTGTAAGTGTTAGTTAATACTTGCCACCATAATTCTCTAAGTTTTAACTCCACAGATATTGGCCCACCTTTAATATTAGCGTGTATTTCTTCAATAACAAGAAACAAAAATGAATGCTCAGGACATTCAATAATATGTTTCGCTAAAGCGATTGAATGCCCTTTGCCTGTTTGCCTGTCTGTTTCTTTAAGTTATTTTGTTTGTTTGTTTTTTGAAAAAGAATCTCTGTATAGGCTATGTGTATGTGGACTGCAGACATACCTCCCAACCTCCTAGACCAAGAAATCTGGACAAAGCCATGAATAAAATTGGGACAAATGCTCAAAAATAGGGACAAGTTTTAAATATTACTCTTACAATCTTAGAAAGTTGACAGAATAACAGGTTTTGCATTAGCATGCATTTTCTGAAGGGTATGAAGTCTGAAACTCAAATGTCCATCATTATTTTCTAACGTCAGTATTTAATGATTTGCCACTAATCTGCCAGAAAACCACAAATTTATGAAAAACAGACCAAAAATATGAGGCAAAAATCTGGACATTCTGCAAAAATCTGTACAGTTGAGAGGTATGCTGCAGACTTCTTGTTTGTTTGTATGGTATAATGATATGTTTAAACTGAGACATTTGCTTAGTTTATAGACTAGATTGCGTGCCATAGATAATTGAGTATAGATGAGTTGTTAAGGAAGTTCCAGCCTTTTACATTTTTGGAAGGTTATGCAGTGATGAGACATATAGGGAAGGTTGCATGTGAATTTTTCAATTTTATTGTAGCATTGCTGTACTTTACTAATTATGTTGGAGTATGGATTAGTGAGTATGGGTGAAGCATAGTGTTGGAAGCATGTAGGCAAAGGCTACAGTTTTTCTGCTGTCTTCAGTGAGACATTTATTGATGAGGTATAGGGTCCTGAATTTCTTTTATGTCTTTTTTTTACTTCTTGTATGTGCAAGTCAAATTTCTGGGTATCATCAATAGTGACCCCTGATAGTTTGGTGTGGGTAACTCATTGAACCTGAGTGTTTTTAGGGAAGTAGTAGTCAGGTTTGGGTTACTATCATTGTGTGATTTGGGAGTGAAAAATAATTGTTTTTTTTTGGTTAGCTGGAGTTGGGAATTACTAAACAAGGAATCTATGGGGGAAAATTATTCTTGTTTTTGCTTGCAATGTGTTAAGATATTCTGCTGTACAGATGAGTGTTGTGTCATCAGCACATTGTACCAACATGCCATGATTAAAGGCTGTCTGAAGGTTTACAAAAATGTGCAAAAGAAAAGACCATAAGGTGGAACTCTGTAGTACCCCTGCTGTAACTGAGAGAAGGGGGAGTTGGACTTCCACATGACAGCTTGGTGTCTGTTTGAAAGATAGCATTTGGACCATTGTAGGACTGAGTTTGAGAGGCCTATGAGTTTATGTTTCTGAAGGAGTATGCTTTGTGAGACAGTGTCAAATGCTTTTGATAGATCTAAGACAAGGGCAGAGACTATTTTACCATTCTTTCTGCTAAGACTGGCAGTGTTCATGAAGTCCAGAAGTGCTGTTGCAGGGCTGTGACTGAATCTGAAGCTGTGTTGCGTAGGGGAGATAATTTTGTTGTCTAAGAGATACTGGAACAATTATATATAGACACATTTCTCAAGAATTTTTGAGAAACATAGAAGAATGGCAACTGGGTGATGATTGGATCAATGGACTAGAAACTGGTAGGATAGAAACTGGGCATCTGTAGAAATGTTAAGGTACTTTGCTGGAAGGCTGTCTACAGCCTGAGATATGGGTTTTAATTTTTGGAGCAGTGTTTTGATTTCATCTGTGGGGATTAGTTTTATGGTAAAGTTGTCATTGGAAGGAGTAGGGCGCAGGTTGTTTGTCAGACAGGTGGTGTTATTATTGATGAGGATGGTGATGGCTTGGATAAGGTAAGTATTGAAGTTAGTTGTGATAGTTTTAGGGGTCGCCTAGGGATGTGAGTTGGCTGGTCCTATGCAGGTGAAATAATTTATTCTTTAATTTACATAAGAATTTTGGGTTATTTGGGTTTGCATTTTGTAGTATAAGAAAAAAAATTCTGTCTTCAGTCACTTTTTACTGTGATTTCAGAGTTATTTCAAGATTTGCATTTTTTTCCTCTGTATTTCATGTTTTAACCATGTTGATCAGGCTTAATGTTTATTTATCATCACTTCTTTGGTTGAATGCTTAAGCCATGGAGCAAGGTTTCCTTTCACTCACTTTCTCCTTACAGAAATCTGTTTGTTCAGAATGCTAAGAAATGCATGGTTATATTGTGCTGCTACTTCATCAAATGGAAGATATTTAAGGGGATTCCTGTCACATGATTTTAAGGCAGGTATGAAATTATTTTCCCCGACTGTATTATGTTTTGTGCATTACAATAGTGGTGTTGTTCATAGGTTCATATGTCTATAGGGGTTTACTAGGCTAACAACCACAAGGGCCTTTTTAAGCCTAGCCATGCATCCCAAATCTCTGACAAGTTCTGATACCCTTGATAAGTATAAGCAGGGGCTTGGGAGATGAACTTTTTACAAGCAGGGGCCTGGGAGATGAACCATTTACAGGTTGCCTGTGTCCATTAGAGACATAGGTGCCAAACCAGGGATACATTTCCTGTTCCCCATCCAATTGTCCAAGTTGTACTTGAATTGGGTTAGGGAGGAACTCTGCTTCACCTGGATGGGGAGTCTGTTCCAGAGATGGTGTAGTCTCTGGGATACATACCTGTTTCTCCACCAGCAGGTCTTATTTATATCACAGCCAAGGTTTAAGTCTTTAGAATGGGTAATTCTGGTGCTGTTTGTTCTGTGGATATGCAGGAGGTCCATCAGAATGGGGTTTGACAATGCCATGTATGCTAGGCATATATTTCCCTCAAATTCTTGTAGGAGACAGAATACAGGGATAACACATTGCGGTGGTCTGAATAGGACATTTTACTTACACCCTGTATTCTTTTAGTGAGGAATCTCTGTGGACATTCCAATTCTTGGATATGCCTGGTTAGATATATACCAAAGGGGGGGCATTGTACTCAATGGTATGTCTGATGAATGTGAAATACAATGGAACAATGACTTTCTTGGACTTAGATGCCATACCTTTGTTTATAAGTTGCTCAACATAGAATGATTTCCTCATCACTGTAGACAAGTTATGGTCAAAGGCTAGATTATTGTCTATGTGTGTCCCTAAGTCCCTGACTACTGGCTCATCTCTAAGGGGTATGTTGTCAATATGATAGTTACCAGGGGTAGATGACTTTCTGAAAGATACTATTATGCATTTCTTGGTATTTAGTTTTAGTCCATGGCTCTGACACCAGTTGTTTGTTTATGTCAGCCTTTCCTGAAGAATGTTAGTGTCAGTGTGGGATTCAGTGACAGTTCCTAATTTGCAATCATCTACAAATTTAGTCAGCCAGAGACCATTGACATTGACCTTGACTTCTGAGAAGTAAATGCCAAAAAGGAGCCATCCAAGAACCAATCCCTGAGGGACTCCACTTGTGACTGGCCTCTTTTTAGAGGTGAACTCCCAAATTCTAACTTCCTGGGTCCTGCCTGTGAGCCAGTTGGCTATCCACTAGGTGACATATGGGTTTGTGCCTAACCTCTTGACTTTGTCAATAATGCCTGAGTAGGGCATTGTGTCAAATACCTTGGCCAGGTCAAGGTAGGCAGTGTAAACCATTTTGCCCTCATCTCTTGCTTTGGTGACCTTCTAAAAGAAGTTTACCAGGTTGAGTAGGCATGATCTGCCCTTGATGTAACCAAATTGGGTTGTGTACAGTGTCTAGAGGTTTACTATATCACTATTGATCATCTCCATGATAATACTTTCCATCACTTTATATATAAGACTAGTGAGACTTAGGGGTCTGTAGTTTACAGGGTCTGTAGATGACTCACCTTTGTGCAGAGGGATGACTGTTGCCTTTCTCCACTCATGAGGCAAGAAGCCTGTTTGGAGGCTACAGTTAAATAGCAATTCCCAAGGGCCTGATAGCTCATGTTTCATCCTATTTAGAAGGCATCCTGGGATATTGTCTGGGCCCACTGATGCAGTGTTCTTGGCCTTAGAGAGAGCATTAAGGACCTGTTCCCTAGTGATAGCAGGGGGAGTTCTATTTGATGACATTTTCTGAGGAAAGATTGAAGGGGCGAGAGTGGTAAAGTTGGAGGTGAATTTATCAGCCAGCAGGTTTGCTATATCTTCTGGCTCAGTATAGGTGGCTTCATTTACAATGAGCTCTGCACACAACTGTGCATTGCCTTTGAGGTTGTGGACATAGCTAAAGAATGCCTTGTAGTTGTCCTGACCTGGGAGGCCAAATTTACCTCAGATTTGGCTTTGATAGACTTTATATTTCCTTTGAGTTGCTTGTTTAGTTTGATGAGAGTGCTTTTATCCTGCTGGGTGCTGCACCTCCTAATTTTTACCACTATTTTCTTCTTCCTGTTATACAGCCTATTGATTTTGTGATTCCACCAGGATGGCTTGTTTTTTGAGTCAGTTCTGTACTTCTTCTGGGTGGGTACATCTGCCTCTATGCAGCTATTGACATGCTTGCACAGGCTTTCTGTGAACAGTTCTGCAGAGGCAGCAGTGTTCTCAGGGTTTATGGTGTCTTAAAATTTTTCCACGCTATCGCTTAATAGCAGGAAGGACCTCTAGGACCCACCATTGTATCAACCTAACTCAACTAGGATGGGTGGAGTGGCCCAGTCTTCTCCAATACAACCATCTTATAATAACCCACAAAATACTATATCAACCCGAAAAGACACCAGCACTAAATAAGATCATCAAACCATACAGCAACCTGAGGTCACTACACTCTGCTGGCAAACTGCTGGTACAAACAACTAAGAGCATAAATGTGGCTGGGCACTCTCTATTCGCCAACTCAGAAGGCAAAACTTGGAATATGCTACCTGCCAAACTTATTTACCAGTCCCCCTTAACGCAGTTCAAAGAAAGTCTCAAACTACACTTCCAACTGCATTGGCAGTGTCCCTGCTTAAACCCTGACTAATTACCACCCGCTGGTCCTGCAAACTCTCCCTAAGCATTTCAATCATATACTCTAATAAGTGTATAAATTCCTGAAGGGACTTAGCCCATAACTGCGTGTATTATTGTCTGAAATTGAAGCCACATGATTTTGATGTTGTCTACTATGGAGAAAACAACCAGGCTCTCTCACCACAAAGTTGTGTAAGAATCTGATGTATCCGATACAGACTTGAAGCTCACAAAAAGTGTAGCGGCAAAGCAATGAATCAGAAGCAACAGCTCCGTTAGTTCAGTATGCAGTAAAATTCAGTATGCAGCGAGCAATAGAATACAGCATAAAGTCATTAAATCATGAACTGTAAATTCACTTTCTTAAAATAAGTAGCAGATAATCCAATATATGAGGAGCAAAACGTTTATTGTAAGCGCTTTCGCGTGGTCACCACCACGCTTCATCAGACAATACATCTAGAATTCAAAGCAACTATTTATACAGATAAATCTAAAAAGGCGCCAAATTAAAACCAACAACTCAAGCAATTTTCTAATTAAAAAGTTAATGCAGACTAATTAAAGAAGTTTTTTGAATGCTGCATTCATTTTAAAGGGAACCTGAATTCTTCATGAACACTGAAAGTGTTCGTGTGCCATGGTACAACTGCTGTTCGATATAATTTTAGACTCTGTAAATTGGTACTAACGACGAGTATTTTCATAAACAATAAAAGTTTAGATAAAACTAAATTAGAATAAGCCACCTGATATATAAAATGGATTAGCACATTTAAAACACATTCAGTTTCAAAAACATAATGTAATACATTGACATAGATATAGAGCTTACTGTGTTATACTGTACTACAGATGGCTCTATAACAATATGTTACATAAATAAATAAGTAAATAAATAGGTTAAATAAACAGTTGAATGAATAGATAAATAAATAAGTAAATAAATAGATGCCTATCTATTCAAATATAAACCCACTAATGATAGCACCAAAGAATCATATTTCTAATGTTTAATAAATTCATTCATAGTTAAACTAGTATATTTGACTATTGATCAAGATCATGATTTGTGATTGATCATAGTTTCGTATGTTTAATAATCAAATAGATGAATGAATAAATAAGTGAATAAATAAATAGAAAAATAGAAAAATAAATATCTATTTACTAAAGTGTGAATCCCCTATTTATAGCTCCAATAATTTAGGTTTCTGCTATTTGGTGAATTCACCATTTTATTAATAGATACAATTATTAATCAAGATCATTGGTTGCAATTATTCAAATTTCATATCACTGGATAGATATCAGTGATGTTGAGAAATGAATGTACATTAAATGTCAAATTTTAATAAATTAAATATTAAATATTAAATGTTGAGTATATAAATGTAAAAAATGTAAAAAAATGTGTGGAAGTTTCATAAAACATATATACCTCATTACACTACATATGTATAGAATGTATAAATGTATAAAAAATGTATATAAAAATATATAGTATATATATCATTTTTGTTCATTTTTTGTTCATGTTGTCTACTATGTTTTATCTATGTTTGTAACCTTACTGAAAACTGCATATTATACTTATCTCTAAATGTTTCTATTGTTCCTAATGTATTTGTACTCTGCTTTCTGGAGCTTTTCTCCCCGGGCCTCTGCTGAAAATGGACATATATCCAGTCAGACTTTCCTGGTAAACAAATGTAAAATAAAATAAATAAATAAACTAATGCTCTTTACCCCCAAACATTTCTGAGACCAAAAGCAATCTTTCAAACTACTCTCCAAAAATAACACCAGAATAGAAATAGTACAACAATCAAAGCTCCTGGGAGTCACAATAGACGAGCATCTAAAATGTTATCTACACATTCTCCAAGCTACTATGAAAACCCACCAGAAATATAGCTTATTATACAGAAGTGAACACTCTTTCACTGACAGCACTAGAAAAACATCAATCTACTTACTACCGTTTCTCCATTATTCCTCTCCCATCCTGACTAACCATCATAGCAGCCAGCAAATGAAACTAGACAGCTGTTACAACAAAACTGGCAGATTTCCAACCAGTTTACCTAGAAAAGTCTCCAGCCTTAAAACAACAATACTAACTAGAACTCCCACAAAAATCTTACCTACTCGCAACTACCTATTGTCCAATAATAACATATATAAACCATAAAATGTCCAGCACTACAAAACAGTATAAAATATTATTCTCCAGCCAGGGAATTTCACTGTTATAATAAATAACAGTTAGTCATCAAGAAATCTAATTATATTGCTGCACTCCTGCAATGTTTCCACATGTTGGAACTCCATGCAACTACATTTAAAGCAAATTGTAAAACTAAAAGTTCTCAAAAATCAAATCAAACAATACCAAAATACCTCCTGACTATGCACCAGCTTAACCCAAGGCTAATACCATAACTGTAAACACCAAAAACTACTACCCATAATGCTTTGAAGACATATGTAAATTGATGCTCAGTAGCTACCATGACATTATTATGTGGGTGTGGTTAAACAGGACACCTAAGTAAACAATGAAATTAAATCTTCATCTTCTCTAATCTTCATTTTGTATTGCAAAATCACTTGCAACTTCAACATGAGGAGCATAACAGAAAATTAAATTAATTGTAAAACAAACATCCTTCTAAAGTGAACAATACAATTTAAAGATTGTATGTCTAGAGACTTTTATGATTCACTTACAAGAGAAAGAATTATGTTCAGTATCAAAACTGACTAGAATCAGGGATAGGCTGCTAAGGCAATCTGATATGGCAATTGCTAGACAACTGGACGTATGCAGAGTGAGTGAAAATTCAAGTTTACAGTTTAAAGATTTGGCTAATGAATGTGAAGCATACAAAAAGGCAGTAACTGTAAATAATGGTAAAATAAAGCACATAGTTAATAAACAAAAATACATTGATGATAAGGATGCTGGGTAGTCCTAAAAGATGGCATACACACTGAAACTCAGCGTTAGAAATACAGCTGCATGCACAAGATGAGGTAACAGGCCCAATAAGACATGTTATAGAGCATTCAGTTGAATATGCACACAAAATTTAGGTCAGAATAATTTTACAATAATACATAAAATAAGTCTGCTGAGCAAGATTTCATGCCACAGAATTAAGAGAGTAGATTAAAAATAAAATGCACATAGTTGCAGGTGAAGTGTATGATCTAAAGGTAAAGCAGAATGCAGACAGAAACAGTATAAAAAATAATCATTGGTCTGAGAAGCTTATGACTGATAGTTAAATTATTATTATTTTTTAATTAGATGCTAATGCTGAATGCAATATTTTATCAGAAACTACCTTTAAAGCAATAAAATTGCCTAAGGGTGCATATAACTCTTCAGGTACTCTTCTGACATATTCAGGGCACAAGCCAAAACCACTATGTAAGATTTTACTTAAATTTGAGTACAAACAAAGAAAGCACAATTTAATAGAGTACCTTTTTTTGAAAATCAAATGAAGTAACTAAATAAACTGGGCTGTAATGCTTGTGATAAGCTTCTTTTCCTCCCTTCCTGCACATCTTTGTTACCATCCCAGCTCCATCCGCATTGGGTCTTCCAGCTACACCATGCCCCCCACCAGACTACTCTGGTAATTGCTGGGGTCAATCATAGACCTAAAACAATGGGGCTGGGCATATCTGAGCTTTCATCTGAAGGGGGGGTCTTAGTTGGGCCTGCCGTGTTTCTCCCATTCCCCTTTTTTGTCTTGTGGGATGTTCCAGGGTAGTCATGCAAAGTGGGCATGTGGTGTATCATCCCTCCTCTGCAGTAGCTCAGCCAGGCCCACAACTACCCATTTTGATCCCATTCCTCCTCTGGTGATATCCCCATCCTCCACTAGGGTTCATCATCAAGAGACACCCACATACCACTCCACCCCGGGATGGACATACTCATCCCTCCCTGCCACTCCGTCAGTCACCCGAGATGCTAATTGAACTTGAGTCTCCTGAGTCGTAATCAAGGCATTATCCCTCTATACCACCAGAGCACCTAATGCTTGTGATAAACTTGGTGTGAAGAGAAGGATATACTGTGTACAAATACAGAATGCATGAGTGTTTCTAACAGCAAACTGAATTTTCTGATATTGTTTTGCATGCAGGTATGACAGATTGTTGGAACGGTATCAGAAATGTTTGCAGGTCAATGCCAGCATGAATGTTTTTTCAAGATCATTTCAATTATGTTCTAAAAGTGTATGCATTTCTGCTAACAATAGCAAATATAATAATAGGCATACATTTGTAAGCACTTCACTGAAAGTCATGAAGCAGATTAATTGTGAAACTGTAGGTTACAGAGCTATGCTGACATTTTTATTGCACAGGCTGTTTTCCAGGGAATACTGCATGAAGGTTTCACGAGATGCAATATAGTTATTCATCTGTCGAGAAGAGCTCTATAGTACTTAGAAACAGAAGTGATTAGGAATTAAAACATGTGGAAAACCTTTTCGAAGCTGAACTGATTGGGTTAATAAAGTGATTACAGTAATAAAGTAAGCTACATTTAGAATATGCAGAGATCTTAAACATGCAAACCGTAATAGAAGATTATCTGCTTTAGACTGTTGAAGAAGTTGTTGATATAATGTCCAAAGCCAGCTTATTCTCAGGGTAGGTGCCAATCAAGTGTTTTGACAAATCAAGATGGATGGAACTATCTAGAAACTTTCTCTTTTAAGACCCATTTGAGACACAGAAATTTCATAGATTGCTTTTTGGTATTTCCTCAATTGTGAAAGTATTCTAGAGACTTGTAACTGAAATAATGTAAGGCTTGTAATGTACATTTAACCTAATAAATAACCTTATTATGTAAGGAGTTATGAAGTAGGAACACAGTACTAAGCTTATTAAGTTGCTTTACAGGTTAAGTCAGAAAGGTTTGAAGCTAAACTAAAGTAAATGTCAAATGTGTGACTAGTGTTAAATATATCAGACATCATTTGGTATCAAATAAGATTAAAACTGGATTCATACAGGTCGATGCTATATAGGGATGCCAACTTTTCATGTCAAAAGTTTTGGACATGCACATGAACAGAACCAGATCAAGGTCAAATGGGGCCCTAGGCAAAGAGATAGATCAGCACCCCCCCCCAGAGCAGCACCTCCTGCGGCACCACTCCAGCAGCCCCCTCCCCAGCCATTCCAGTGTTCTATTACTTGGCTATTTCTCTCCAGTTACCATAAAAACTGTTCAAACCTGTCAGTGTGCATACTGCTTTATTTACTAGTGAGTATAGATATTAAAATAAAATAGCACAAACACTAATAGCCATTTGCTAAACAAACAATATAGTCTCACAATGAAAACAGACTTGGCATTCACAGTAAACTTATCTGCCCATGAAACTCACATTCATTGAAATGGCATTAACATTCAAAGAAAATGTATCTGTCCAGTGGAGGAGTAAGTTTAATCTTGGGCTGTTTTCAAACCATAGGCTCCTTGCACACATTGTTAGGGCCATGCAGACATGTATGCGTTTTTTGATTTACCTTCTGGATTGTATTAAATTATATTCCTTGTATAATACACCACTTGTTAGAATGTGTTTTAAATTTCTCGTTTTGAACATTCTTTCAGTAAGCAATGAAACAAAATGCATGAATGAACTGATAATGACAAAGCTACGCATTTCAGAAAATTTCATTCATAAAAGGCCACTCAGACATCTGCAATTACAATCCACTAATATCAGTCAATAAGCACAATCTCTGCAGAAGTAAGTCATCCAAATAATTTCACATTAAAGAGATCTGTAACTAATAAAGAAGTTGCTACTAG
>NC_056732.1:790365572-790518072 GCF_019279795.1 Protopterus annectens | reverse complement strand
TTGTGCTGCCCATATCTTGTTATGACTTTTCACTAATGTAGCCCACTATGCCTTCCTACAAATACATGTAATTGGTAATTTGTAAAATCTATCTGTTGTTAATCAGCAAATGATTATTATGAAGGAACCAATTTTAGTATTTGCATAAAATAACACCACCATCCAATGGCAGTGTGCTAATACATATGCAGTACAACAGTACTGCAAATAGGTTAGTTAGGCTCATCATGCCATAACTGAGACAGTATGGCATGGTTCCTAAAACAAAACAATTAAAATATGTAGCAACAATGTTTCAGTCATGTTCACTGACACTGTAAAAATATTGTTTATTCAAACTGCAACAATGTTTCTACTAATATAATTTTGTAAAGTAATAAAGTTACAATGTGAATTTTGACATACTACTCAGTACCTAGCTTAACTAACCACCAGAGTTAATACCACACAGAAGTAGGGATGAGAAAAATAGATCAACATAAGAAAATTATATTGCCTGCCATCCACAAACCTTATGTAACACAACATTTTGAATGCACTAAAGGATTGTCATCTTACTTTGCAACTACCAACTACAGTATCTTATACTTTTTCAGTTAATTGGTCAAACGTCTTTAACCACTGTTACAGCAGTTTAGCTTCAGGGTGAGCCAGTAGTTTGCAATGCTGAATGATTTTTCACCCTTCTGTTATACTGGTATTTTAAATTAATGCAGCTTTCTGATAAATGTATTTAACAAAAGGTTCACTGATAATTTGATGTCAATCATTCTATGATTTTTTGTGTGCTGTTTTTCAAACTTGTACCAAGGACTAGAAGACAAAAACAAAACATAAAAAAATGGTTGGCCTTTTAAATTCATTTTAATAACTTTCAGGCAGGTAGTTTGTTGGGGCTATTTGAAATGATAATGCTAATTCAGAAACTTTAGAAGCAGTTCTACATATACATATCACATCAAATAAAAAGTATAATTTTCTTGATTATAGTTAGGCAACCAGCCACTGCTCTGCTGTATTCATCTGTACGATCCAAGGCATCTGGTGCATTCTGCTAAATATAAGTACAATTTTATACTGTATGTTGCACTTTTAAACTGTATTTTTCCTATACTGCTGATTTTTTAAAACTGTTTTTGCTGATTTGTTGCACTTTTTGTCTGCTGTAGCATAGACTACATTCAGACCTGTTGAATCTGGTTCTGTGTGTTAAACTGAGCACTAAACCAGGTTATCTTTTGTTGGATAGAGCCCCTCTGCAGCCTTGTGCCAAGAGAGTGCAGTTCAGACTCATCTTGTTGAAGGTTGCTAGCACAGGGTTCAGTTTTTAGCTTTTTTATTGGCTAAATTGTTTAATTCAGTTTGCTCACTGTTTTAACACAGCTCCAAACAATTGGGTGACTGTCCATTGCTCCGCTATATTCATCTGTGCAATCCAAGGAATATGTTGCATTACGCTAACCATAAGTACAATTTTATACTACATTTTGCACTTTTAAACTATTCACAACATGTAAAGAGACAGCAAACTACATAACCAGTATTAGAAGAAGCAAGCCAGGATCCACGAACCAATATTTATTGAGCGTTTTTGTTTTTTAAAATAAAAAACTTCATCAGAATGATTACAAATGAACAATGACTGACCCAACTTATATAGCAATCTTGCTTACCAAAATGTTAATTAGCAAGCAGCTTAAAGGTGTAGTCTCTAAAACACAAATACAATAAATACATACCTTAAAATACATAAAATGTATGATGTATAAATATACAAAATCTGTTAAAAACATATATATGTAAACTCACAGGAAACATTTCATTGTAAATTATATATTAATTATATAAATAGTAAAATATATATATGTTGTGAACTGTATATTGGTCACATATATCCTTCTGCCCTTAGTCTAAGTATAGGGCTGATGGAAATGTTACTATTAAGGCCTGGGTATTCGGTAGCATTAGTCCTCATCTGCCACCTTAATTCATAAAACTCTAAAAAGTCATTAACTGGACCCCCCCATCCCCCATTGATACCTGCTCTAAAACTGTGAACTTAAAATTGTGTCCCTCATTATTATTAATGTGGACTGCCAAGGCATTTTTAATGTCCTGCTTCCTGATGTCATAGCAGTGCTGATAGACTCTACTTTTAAGGGCATTGATAGTCTTGCCAATGTAAAAACATGGACATAACTGGCAAAGGGCAAGATAAACTACAGATTTGCTGCTGCAACAAAATTTCTTCTTATAGAAATATTTCCCATAATTAGGAATATCAATCTCAGTGCACTCCATGATATGTTTACATTGAAGGCAAAATCCACATTTCGACATACCCCCTACTTTGGTGTCAATAATATTGTTTCTCTCTAACATATTTTTGAAGGAAATATCTTTCTGATAGACAGTTTTTGGAGCCTTTCCCACTATTTCAAGATAATCTTGACTTGTGTGAAGTAAATTCCAGTTATGCTGAATAATCTGGGTAATGGCAGTGAATTGTCTGTTAAAGATAGCTGACCTTCTAAAGTCAATTCCTTCCTTTTGTAAACTTTCATTTTGAATAATACCTTTACCAAGTAAAGGAAAATAATACCCCCTATATCTTTTATCTATAACTTCCTGTAAAATAGGTTTCAAAAACAGTTCAGGATAGCTTCTTTGCAAAAGCATATTCTTCAATACTTCAATTTGCTGTAAGAAATCCTCCAATTTAGAAGTCATACAGGCCAAGCGAACAACTTGGCCCTTTACCAAAGATTTCTTCTGATGTAGTGGGTGGAAACTGTTGAAGTGCAATAGGGTATTAGAGTAAGTAGGTTTTCTAAATAGTGTTGCTGTAAAGTCTTTTTTATACTCATTTTTCTTGATGGTAATATCCAAATAGTCTGTTGCATCTTTCCCTACTGTATACGTAAAATCTAAAAAATCTGTACTTTGCTTTATATAGGACAAAAAGCTATTAAGCTCTTCCATGCTACCATGCCACAGGATAATGATGTCATCCAGATATCTGCCATAATGCTTCCAATATTGAGCATATTGGCTGTTAAAAATTTATTCTAGCTCCCAAAAGGCCAGAACAATATTCGCAAATATAGGGGCACATATAGCCCCCATTGCTACACCCTTGCATTGTTTGAAGAGCTGGGCTTCAAATACTATGACATTGGTGTCTAGAACCAGTTCCATTAAGATTCTAATAGTCCTAACAAGCTCATGTCTAATATTGGTATATCTACATAAAAATAGGTAAAACCACTCCACACCCAGTTCATGTGGGATAACAGAGAACAAATCCCTAACATCAATTGTCAGAAAAATGAGACCGTCATCATACAAATCCTTATTTATTTTCTTTAGAAAGTCCCATGAATCCTTTAAAACCCAACCACAATTATTTAATGCTGATTTTTAGTTGAGTGTCTATAAATTTGGCAATAAAATATGTTTTAGATGCCTTTGCATCAACAATAGGCCTAAGGGGTGGGTTACTTATATCCTTATATAGCTTTAGTATGCCAAAAATAGTGGGAATTTTTGGGGACTTGACTACCATAAAATTATAGTCATCTAAACTAATTTCCCTGTTTAACAATAATTCATCTAGAATTACATCAACTTTCCTATACAATATGTTTTTCTCATTCAAACTAATCTCACAATATACATCAGTATACAATATACCAAACATTTTTTCTACATAGGAATTAGTATTCATGATGGCCAAACCACCCCCTTTGTCAGGTTTCATGACTCTGATTGCCCTATTGTTGCATACATCTCTGACTAATTTACTCTCATATAAAGTTAAATTATTGTCCAAATCTGAATACTTTCTCTTGTTTTTAAGGAGCTTACGTATGTCATGTTCACACATTCTCTCAAATGTTTGTATCAAAGGGTTCAAGAGGGGTTAAATAAACTAGTTTTTTACACAGTTAATGATCTATAGAATTAAAAGACATTCCTTTAAATAAAAACTGTAAGTTTAACTTCCTTGTATAAAGCTTTAAATTAATTAATACTTCATCAAGTACTGCATTTCTACATGGGACAAAAGAAAGCCCTTTATCAAATACATCTGCCAATTTCTGGTCAGAAATAGAGTCAGTATAATTATAAATACTAAAATCACCACAGGTATTTTTTAAAATATTGCATGTGTGATGAAAGCCCTCACTCACTGTGTCATTACATACGAAAAGTGCATCAGGAATTACGTTTGGGGTCATGAGGTTAAGGTCAAATGTTGTAGAACTATCCAAGTCATTAGATACATTTGATATATTAAAAACATTTGATACATTTAATAAATTTAATACATTCAATACATTCCCCCCTCCCCCTGTGATTCCAGTTGTAATAACCCGTACCCCCTCTCTGGTTCTTCAGTCGCTCGGACCTCCTCAGAGGGGGATACTCTAAAGGGTCAGGATGAAATTCATCAAAATTATCATCCCTGTTGACATCAGGGACATGCAGATTATCATTGACAGAATTATTTGTGTGCAATGTCTGTCTATATTGTCCCAAGGGGGGTGGGGGTAGGCTTTCCATTGGGCATAGTCATTCTCATCTCTCTTTAATTTATTGTCCTTTTTCCGTTTAAGATCACAAATATTATTGTCCACCCTTTTAAAAATATTGAAATAGTAATTTTGTTTGAGTTCAAATAACAAATCCGAATGTATACTGTCATCAAGAGTCTTTACCTTGGCTGACATGCCAAGTAACTTTCTTTCATTGTCTCTAATAAGACAGTCTAAAAGTTCATAGCCATGTTTATTAAATAATTCAAGAAGTTCAACATGTAATAAAGAGTCTTTGACTAACTCTGTTGGATACTTCCATGTGCAAAGACCTTTTGGAATTTCCTCTCTTTGCTTACACTCCCTTAAATAGTTGTTTTCTGGCTGTAATTTCCGTTATTCCAATACACTTTTTTCAAATTGTTTTAGTTGGTCATTCAACGAGCCGTTACCTTCAGGACTTCATTGTTCTGGGATAGAACGCCATTCATGTTCAGTCTTCAGCCACTGATTTAGTGCGTCTCTTCTGTTGTAGGAAGTAGCGGCCCCCCTGTTATCAGAACTGGAAGCCATATGTAAATTAACCTCACCCGATTGGTTAGGTTGCGATCTGCGTTCTTGCTGCCATTGTGCCGGTGTAATGCCACTAAAAACATTCTCTGCCTCATCTCCATGGTCATCCGACCTAGCAGGACGTAGAGGCAACTCTTGTGTAGGTTGTTGGATCAATCTACCCATTAAGAGTGCTAAATTCACCACCGTTGGGTTCAAAGTCTGTAGTGACTGTGCTAATGTTGTAATGATAGGTGGTTCACTAAGCACTGCTCTTTCCATGCCAAACAACTCACAACGTGTAGAAAAACAGCAAACTAAATAACCAGTATTAGAAGAAGCAAGCCAGGATCCACGAACCAATATTTATTGAGCACTTTCGTTTTTTAAAATAAAAAACTTCATCAGAATGATTACAAATGAACAATGACTGACCCAACTTATATAGCAATCTTGCTTACAAAAATGTTAATTAGCAATCAGCTCAAAGGCTATCCTGAACTGATTTTAAAACCTATTTTACAGGAAGTTATAGATAAAAGATATCTATTTTCCTTTACTTGGTAAAGGTATTATTCAAAATGAAAGTTTACCCAAGGAAGGAATTGACTTTAAAAGGTTAGCTATCTTTAAGTTTAACAGACAATTCACTGACATTACCCATATTATTCAGCATAACTGGAATTTATTGCACACCAGTCAAGATTATCTTGAAATAGTGGGAAAGGCCCCAAAAATTGTCTATCAGAAGGATATTTCCTTCAAAAATATGTTAGAGAGAAACAATATTATTGAGACCAAAGTAGGGGGTATGTTGAAATGTGGATTTTGCCTTCAGTGTAAACATATCATGGAGTGCACTGAGATTGATATTCCTAATTATGGGAAATATTTCTATAAGAAGAAATTTTGTTGCAGCAGCAAATCTGTAGTTTATCTTGCCCTTTGCCAGTTATGCCCATGTTTTTACAATGGCAAGACTATCAATGCCCTTAGAAGTAGAGTCTATCAGCACTGCTATGACATCAGGAAGCAGGACATTAAAAATGCCTTGGCAGTCCACATTAATAATAATGAGGGACACAATTTTAAGTTCACAGTTTTAGAGCAGGTATCAATGGGGGATAGGGGGGGTCCAGTTAATGACTTTTTAGAGTTTTATGAATTAAGGTGGCAGATGAGGACTAATGCTACCGAATACCCACGCCTTAATAGTAACATTTCCATCAGCCCTATACTTAGACTAAGAGCAGAAGGATATATGTGACCAATATGCAGTTCACAACATATATATATTTTAATATTTATATAACTAATATATAATTTACAATGAAATGTTTCCTGTGAGTTTACATATATATGTTTTTAACAGATTTTATATATTATACATCATACATTTTATGTATTTTAAGGTATGTATTTATTGTATTTGTGTTTTAGATACTACACCTTTAAGCTGATTGCTAATTAACATTTTTGTAAGCAAGATTGCTATATAAGTTGGGTCAGTCATTGTTCATTTGTAATCATTCTGATGAAGTTTTTTATTTTAAAAAACGAAAGTGCTCAATAAATATTGGTTCGTGGATCCTGGCTTGCTTCTTCTAATACTGGTTATTTACTTTTAAACTATATGTATTTTTCCTATACTGCTGATTTTTTTAAAACCATTCTTGCTGATTTATTGCACTTTTTGTCAACTGTAGCATAGACTAGATTCAGACCTGCTGAATCTGGTTCTGTTTGTTAAACTGAGCACTAAACCAGGCTATCTTTTGTTGGAGGGGGCCCCCCTGCAGCCTTGTGTCAGGAGCATGCTGTTCGGACTCATCTGATTAAAGATTGCCAGCACAGGGCTCAGTTTTGAGCTGTTTTGTTGGTTAAATTGTTTAATTCAGCTTGCTCACTGTGGCTACATAAGCCCTGTGGTTGTGTGGGTTTTTCTTGTTTTAACACAACTCCACAGAGTCAGGCGACCAACCACTGCTCTGCTGTATTCATTTGTTTATGCGTAGTGTACCTCCATCTACCCTTATGCACTACTGAGCAGTGGGGATAACCATTGGTGGATATAGACACAAAAACTTCAGTGGATACATTTTTGCCTTAGTAGCTGTCCATAATCTGGCTGAGAAGTCCTTAAATTGTGCTTAGCTGCTCAGAGAGCACCTCAGCTGTGCTTTTCCCCCCTTAAACAGTCCCAGAACTACCAAATCCACAATAGTCTCATACCATTTAGAGAACCGCCATGAGTCTAGACCCTTTATAGAGCACCCTATTAGTACAGACCCCATTTAGAGCACCCAGTTGTACCACACCACTCCATTTTCTCTCCCCACTGTGAAAAAAGGATTTAACCTAGTGTTATAGATGATCAGTTTCTTTCCATTTCCCCACCAGACAGACAGACATGGGTATCTGGAGGCAGTGTCGCAACTGCCTGATGTACACTGACAACCCTCTACTTCTAAATCACCCAAGTCCAGTTTGTGAGAGATGCATTTACACTAAGAATCTGAAATCTTTCCTGTCTTACGCACAGAACAGTAACACTGATCAGGTTATCAGCTCACATACTACACCTCCTATGCAAACCATGCGCTCACAACATAAACCATCATACACAGAGGTACTCACCAGAAACCTACCTAAACACTAGAGACCTTCCAAACACAAACATGCTACATCTAATATAGCACCTACAGCACTCAATACACATAAAAACACAAGCAGCAGTGCCCCATCAAATAAGCCCCTTAGGCAACGCACATCTAAACCAGATTTTTTATTCACAGATCACTCCTTTGTGAGACACACAGATGTCCCACTCACCAGGAGAAGGTTATCATCAGCTGTCTATCAGGTGACAGGATCCATCATAGGTTTATAGGTTCATAGGTTCATAGGTGGGTACTAGGCTATCTGCCCGAAGGCATTTATAAGCCTAGCCTGAATGTGTTGGCTTTCGCCACCCCCTTAGATTAGTTCCCTGTGCCTCTGTCCAGCAGAGCCACTGAAGTGACCCCCGAGGTAAACTTTCTGTTTCCCATCCACTTGTCAAGCTTTCTTTTGAAGAGTATCAGGGAGGAGCTCTGCCTAATGTAGACTGGGATCTTGTTATAAAGCATGGGAAGTCTCTGGGACAGGAATCTATCCCTCCAGCACATCCTATTTATTGTTGTGGTGAGGTTTAGATCCCTAGACTGTGTGGCTCGAGGGAATAAGATTTTCTTTAGGTGGAGCATGTCCATCAATTCTGGGTTGGACATGGCCATGTATGTCAGGCATAGATCACCTCTGAGTAGGCGGTATGCAACCAAGTACAGCTGGAGTTTCTTCAGTTGAGCTGCATAGGGCATCTGTTTGAGGCCATTGATCCTCTTGGTGAGGTACTTCTGTGGTCTTTCCAGCTGTTGCAGGTGTCTTGTAAGGTACATCCCAAATGGGGCGTTGTACTCTAAGATGGGTCTGATGAGTGATGAGTAGAGGGGCACAATGACCTCTTTTGATCTGTTGGTGAACCCTTTTGTGATTAGGTGGGCCACGTAGAAGGATTTTCTAACCACCTTGGCAATGTGATTATCAAAGGTGAGATTACTATCTACTTGGGTCCCCAGATCCCTTATTATGTCTTCCGTATTTAGGGGACTACCACCTATGTGGTAGTTTGTGGGTACTTCGTTTTTTCCAAAGGGGATGACTATGCACTTTTTGGCATTTAGCCTGAGGCCATGATTTTGACACCAGGTATCCATCTCAGGGAGACCCTTTTGGAGGATGTCTGTGTCAGCTGGAGAGTCAATTATAGCCCCTAGTTTGCAGTCATCTGTGAACTTGGTCAGCCATAGTCCTCTTGTGCTTGCCTGTACCTCTGAGAAGTATATGCCAAACAGGAGGGGTCCTAGGACTGAGCCCTGGGGAATGCCACTTGTAAGCGGTTTAGAGTTGGACCTAACTCCCGTAACTCTCACCATGTGGGTTCTGTACATGAGCCAGCTGGCAACCCATCTTGTGACGTAGGCATTTATGTTCAGGCTGGTGAGCTTGTCTATAATACCAGAATGGGGAATGGTGTCGAAGGCCTTAGTGAGGTCTAGGTAGGCTGTGTGTACCACCTTTCCCTCATCTATAGCCTTGGTAACTGTCTCAAAGAAGTCCACCATGTTTAGGAGGCATGATCTGCCCTTAACAAAGCCAAACTGAGTAGGGTCCAGTGTTTGGAGGTTCCCAATGTCTCTGTTAATGAGTTCCATGATGATGCACTCCATAGCCTTGCAGACCAAGCTAGTCAGGCTTATAGGGTGATAGTTCCTGGGGTCTGTTGTGGCTCCACCTTTGTGGAGCGGAATGACCATTGCTGTGTGCCACTCTATGGGTATGTATCCTGTGGAGAGGCTGAGTTTGAACAGTGTGTTTAGGTGAGGGGTTAGTTCGTCTTTGAGCACATGTAGGATGCAGCCTGGGACACTGTCCGTTCCCATTGATGCTGTGTTTTTGGCTTTGGGGAGGGCTGTTTTTACCTGAGTGTCTGTGATTTCAGGGATTCTACATTCTTCTGGTATGGTTATGGGCCCTTTTGGGGGTGTGAGGGGGGTGAAGTTTGTGCTGAACCTGTCTGCCAGGATGTTGGCAATATCGGTCGGTTCAGTGTACTTTGTGCCATTCTGCACTACCTCCGAGCAGATCTGAGCATTGCCACTTAGATTCTTGACATAGCTAAAGAATGCCTTGTGGTTATCTTTTGAGTCCTTGGCAATTTTTCTTTCAAAGCTCACCTTGGATGATTTTATGAGGGATCGTAGTTTCTTGCTGAAACTGATCAGGGGTGTCTTCCCTTCTTGGGATTTTACTCTTTTCTGTACTAGTTTCCTCCTTCTATTGGATAACTTGTTTATGGCAGGAGTCCACCAGACTGGTTTCCTTTTCTTGGAGGAGTGAGTCTTGGTTTTGCTTGGGATGGCACGATCCATGCATTCTTGTAGCTGCCCATAGAATGCCTTAGTAAAGGATTTTGCAGCTTGGACAATGTTATCCTTTAGCATGGGGGTTTTGAAACTTTCCACCTCGTTAAGTAACATGAAGTTTGCTTTTGAAAAGTTTTTCACAGTGGTTTCCTTGTCCGGGGGTAGGGGCGGAATGTGGATATCCAAAGTGATTTGCTTATGGTCAGATTTATCCAGTGAGGGGTTGACCTCCAGTGTGGAGCACCGGTCACCCATGTTGGTGATGACCAGGTCCAATATGTTGTCACCTCTGGTGGGAGCACTGACCAGTTGATCCAGGGCGTTTGAGTTTATAAATTCTAGGAAATGTTGGGCAAGGGAGTTAGTACTTGAGTAGTTCTCCCAATTAATGTTTGGGTAATTGAAATCACCCAATATTAGGGTGTCTGGTAGGACCTTTATATTTCCCAGTGTTTCCAGAAATGCAGAATGGGGGTCCTGGGACATGGTGGGTGATCTGTAGCAAGCTACAATTTGAATTGCAGTTTTGCCCATTGTTAGTTGCACGTGGATGATCTCTGAAGCATCGTGCTGTGCCACTAACCTGGAGGTGTGGGTATCCTTGATGAATATGGATATGCCCCCACCTTTTGTATTTCGCTTTGGGTCACACATGCCCTCAAGTCCCTCAACAACAAGTACTGTTATGGCTCCGTCATAGTTCTTATTGGTGTGAATAACTTGAGACATACTTTACTAGACTATATGAAGAGAGACATGATTGAGCTCTATGAATATCTGCCCCAAGCAGATATGTCCCTAGCCTTGAACAGCATTCTACCTTCACCTAGGATGATACCACAATATAAACAAAAAATGACTGACTTCAACAATTGGCTTAGTTTCTGGTGTCATTCTAAGGGGATCCAGTTCCTGTCAGCCTGGGATGACAAGGTTGATAGACCATGCTGCTTTGCCAGAGATGGTCTTCACCTGTCACCTCTAGGCTTCCGGTTACTGGCTAAAGCACTTGCCTCCTCCCTTAGTGTCTTTTTTTAGGCAAGATCTCAAGAACAAAATTTCCAATATGAAAATATCACTCTCAAATAAATTAAAGGTTATGCTGCTAAATGCTGGGAGTTTAAATCAGAAACTGCACTTTATGAAAGTGCTCCTCTCCCTGGAGGATGTTGACATCTGTGCAGTCACAGAAACTTGGTTCAGGACCATAGAGAGTACCCTGGTCTTGTAAGGCTACAATGCCTTCCACACTTTCAGACTACAAAATGAACATGTGAGAACTAAAAGAGTAGGACTATCTATTTTCATCAAAGATAAATACACCTCTGGTTAGACAGAAAAACTTCATGGAGTTACTCCAAGTTTAACTAACTGTAGGTAAGACCCCCCTTCAAGTCGTCATTAGCTATAGGCCCCCTTCAATGAACCTAGATCCCCATGCTGCTTATTTGGACCAGTTGAGTCAATCAAAGTAAAACCAAACACTCTAGTCATGGGTGATTTTAACTATCCCTCCATTGACTGGAAAACTTATACGAGTACCAGCATGCTCGCACAAAGATTCCTGGACTTTATATTTATTTATTTCAGTTTGATTACCGGGGAAGTCCACTGGGCCAAGAAGTGCCCATTTTCAGTGGAGGCCCGGGGAGAAAAGCTCCAAGAACAGTATAATACAATATAGGTTACAGAATAAAGCTCTAAGAACAGTATAATACAATATAGATTACAGAATGCAAATAAAGATTACAAAGAAAAAATACAGCAACCAACAGCAGCAAACAGGAATAAGAACAAACCAAATAAAGCAGGATGCAGGATAAAATTTATTCCGGTACCTCGGCCCAACAGCCTTCAAAGGAATAAAATACATACCTCCAGGTGCAGTATATATACACACTGGTACTACCAACAATCAATTAAACACAATTAAATACAATTGAAGGAGATTAGGACAAATCACAAAATTAAAGAGACACACACAATTTTTGAAATCTCTATAGACTAAATAACAATAAGTTACTATTGAAATAACTATTAAATATTTAAGTTTATTTCTAAATTCAAACCTCGAGGTTTCAATGTACCATATTTTAAGATGAATCTGCTTTCTAGATTCAATAAACTTTTTAGATAATTACCTCCAAAAGAAGCATTGGGTTTTGCCAAGGCACTAAAAAATAGTGAATCCACAGACCCTTTATGTGCATTCTGAAAATGTTCAAATATTGGACTACTAGTTCTAACATTACGTACATCACCAATATGTTCTAATATACGTTTTTTCAGTTGTCGTTTTGTCTGACCTATGTAATATTTGGGCACAATACAGTCACAACCAATAATGTAAACTACACCACAGGAGCTGCAGTTAAATTTGTTTTCAGCATAATATTTAACCCCATTTATAACACTACCCGATAAGTTCTTCACCCTCTTACATATCTTACATTTTCCACATTGAAACATGCCTAATTGTTTATCAGAATTTGACAAAATTACATCACTCAAGAGATATCTAGGTTTCAACATTTCCTTAAGATTAGGATATCTGCCATATGAAAAAGAGACATATTTAGGGAAAAGATGCCCAATCTCTTCATTATTACAAACTAAAGGCCACAAAAAATTAACAATATCAAACAAAATATCCGAAAATAAAGAAAATTTTGTAACAAAAAATATCCTATCATCCTTATCAATCTCATTATGAGTAACATTGATGTTAGATGTCTTAATAGTATGATGCTTCTGAGTAGAATCAAATTTTGCACGATTTTTCCTAAGAGAAGCTTCAGAATAACCTCTGTTTAATAGCCTTTCACAAAGTAAGTCAAATTCCAAACTTAAAAGACTATGTTCAGAAGTGTGTTCATAAATTCGTTTAAATTCTCCATAAGGGAGTGCCTCAATTAAGTGCATAGGATGTGCACTTGATGCATGAAGAAAATTGTTAGAAGCTACCTCCTTCCAAAATGGTTTAAATTGGACAATCCCCTGTTTGTCCACATATAACAGAATATCCAAAAACTGAATTTTCTGTTTATTAATACTATATGTGAATTCTAAACCAAATTTATTTTTATGTAGATCTACCACAAACTTATCAAAATCTGAAACATCCCCTCTACAAATGAAAATTAAATCATCTATAAATCTAAAATAAGAAACAACATTATTCTGAAAAAATGTCATGGAATACAAAAAATTAATTTCAAAAATTGACATGAACAAAATAGCGTAAGATGGAGCAAAACTTGCTCCCATTGCAGTGCCATCTATTTGAAGAAAAAACTTATTATCAAATACAAAATAGTTGTGACTGAGAGCAAATTCTAAGAGAGAAATCACAAATGATGTACATGGACCTTCTCCTAAAATTTTCATTATAGCCTCCAAACCCAATCTATTGCTGATGTTCGTATATAATGATTTTACGTCTACCGTAGCCCAATATAAATTAGAGTCCCATTTAAAGTTTCTAATTATCTCACAATATTGATTTGTATTAACAATGTGAGAAACAACATATTTTAAATGTTCCTTTAATACACTATCCAAAAAGATCCCCACAAACTCCAAATAACCACCACAGCAAGACACAATAGGTCGGCCTGGAGGGTCAGAAACATTTTTATGTATCTTAGGTATAGTGTAAAAAATGGGATCCCTAGGGTTGGCCACAAATAAACATTTTACATCTTTATTGTTCAAAAAGCCCAACCTTTCACCTCTTTCAAGAATCTCTAGCAACGAAGCATTATACTCAATAATAGGATTACTAGGCAATTCCACATATACTTGATCATTGCATAACAAGTCATAACTCATTTTTAAATAGTGACATTTATTCATAACTGCCCATTTGCCCCCTTTGTCTGCAATACAAAAGGCATATTTTTTTGCTGCTTCTTTCATATTCTTTAAAGCATTCCATTCAGATTTACTTAGATTAAATGAAAAATAATGCTTCAGAAAATTAGCATATTCGCTTTCCGCCTTTTTGCATAGGACATTCTCAAATGTCCTTAAAACTGCAGAATTTTTCAGTGGGCAAAAATTGCTGCGACTCGGTAGTTCGGGTAAAGTAAATTTCCCATAACCTGTATAAAATCGTTCTGAATGAGTATCGACTAATCCTGCCTCATAATTTCCTACCATTGTACTATTGCCCCTATAGCTAGAGGTAATTAATGCATTTTCTGCCATAACCTCATGAACAGAAATGTCCAATAAAGGGTCAAAAAGAACAGAAAAATCATCCAAATCATCTATATCACTGGAACTAGCAGAGAAATTAATTTGTGCATTATCAAAATTAGCAGAAACTAATGAATTATCTTCAAAAGTTGTTACAATAGTATCATTAGCATCATTCAAAACACAACTTTTCTCAAAAAACATTTTTAAATATAATTTTCTGCAAAAACGTTTAATGTCCAAAAGAATGTCACATAATGCTGGAACTTTTGTTGGAACAAACTTACTGCCCAAGTTCAACACCGTAATCATTTCAGGTGTTAATACCAAGTCACTTAAATTCACTACATTAGTCCCAGTTTCATTATTTTCATGATTGATGTTACTATCCAATCGATGAACTTGTGTAAACTCAACATATTCAGTTAGAAACCTCTCACCACCCAAAGCGTGAACCCCACCATCGTTCACATTACCCGTACATACAACTGTACGCTCATATGAACTGTGTGGACAAATAGCATGTGTTGTAGCATATGCGTCAACACCAAATTCAGTACCTTTTGTTGCGACCTTTGTGTCGAAATTTTCTTTTCGCACCCTGCCGAAAGTTCCATCTGCCTTGTTCTTCTTCTCCTTCCATTACTGGGCCATTATCGTCCACCAAATCTACTCGCTCGAAAGAAACGCTCTTCTTGCTTCCACCGGCTGTGTTAGATGACGACACTGAAGAGTCACGTCCACTACGTGAATCTCCCTCTGATGATCTTCCTCGGACTGTACCATTAGTGCTTTTCTTCCGCTGACGCTGGCGTTGCCAAGAATAGATTATGTTGTTCTTAAAATCAGTAATGTCTCTGTTTAGCTTTTTCTTCTTCCTAGCTATTACTTCACCCTCGGCTTTGGAAACAGCTAAGTTGACATCTTTCATTGCAAGTACAAAGGAAGAAGAAGTTGCATGTATTTCTGGTGACGATAAACTGGCCTCACTTTCTGCTATTTTGGATTGGAGCAGTCCAAGGCTCCTCCGGTTACGTTTAATAAGAATCTGTAACCAGGTTAAAGTACATTGGTGAGACGCTGCTTGCCACTCTGTTAAAAATTCACCTTCATCTTCAGCGAATTTATATGCAGGTAGTTTATCTATTCTTAGGCCTCTCGGTGTGATAGACAGTTCTACATATTTCTCCAAAAGACAGATATCATAAAATAAAGATGTCTCCTTAATTCTCAGTCTCTTTAAGTCTTCAAATTTTTTATCATAACCATAGTTACCAGAAATTGTCCATGGATCGAATTGAGCCAACTTGATATCCCTTTCTCTAGCCAAGCTGGCAAATAAAATTCCGTCATTCTCAATATTGTGATTAGCCATCATAAATCCAATCCCAACTTTAACATGGAAAACAGCAACCAACAGCAGCAAACAGGAATAAGAACAAACCAAATAAAGCAGGATGCAGGATAAAATTTATTCCGGTACCTCAGCCCAACAGCCTTCAAAGGAATAAAATACATACCTCCAGGTGCAGTATATATACACACTGGTACTACCAACAATCAATTAAACACAATTAAATACAATTGAAGGAGATTAGGACAAATCACAAAATTAAAGAGACACACACAATTTTTGAAATCTCTATAGACTAAATAACAATAAGTTACTATTGAAATAACTATTAAAGAAAAAATACATACAATATAGTTTGTAAAAACAAGTAGGGTTAATACATTTGAGAGTTGCAGAGAACTTGATGGCAGATTTTTTTTTTTTTTTTTGAATCAGTATTTATATGCTTTGTTAACACTAACGCCCTGGAACAAATAGTATGCAACCCCATAAGGAGCTCAAATATTCTTGACGTGGTCCTCACCAACATGGGTGAGCATTGCACTACCACAAGTATAGGACCCTCACTGGCTAAATCTGATCACAAATCAGTCACTTTTGAAGTAGCTATAACACCTGAACCCCTCTTAGGTGAAGTCAGGCTAAAAAATTTCACCAAACATAATTATACATTCCTAAGGGATGGCATAAATAATTTCTGAGCTCCTGTTCCCACAGATGGCATTGACAGCTATACTAAGGTATACACAAATGCCCTGTACAAACACTTACACAAATGCATTGACACAGCTGTACCTGATAGGATCAAAACAAGATCCTCAAGAAAAAAACAGGCCACCCTGGTGGACATCTAGTATTAATAAATTATACAACAAGAGGAAGAAGTTGCTGTCTAAGAATAAAAAAGAGAGGCCCAGCACTGGAAGAACACCCTCCTCTATTTGAACAAACAAATAAGACAACTTGTAAAATCCTCTAAGGGCAACTTTGAAAAAAAATTAGCAACCATAGTCAAGGATAACCATACGGCATTCTTCAGCTATATCCATAACCTAAAAGGTATGACCCAGATGCGTGGTGAACTAGTGGTGAATGGCATCACAGACACTGATCCTGCAAAAACAGCTAACCTATTAGCCAAAAGGTTTGGTGAAAATTTCACCCCACTGTCCCCTCCAAAACATTCTACAAAGCACTCCCTCTACATCTCCCCCACCTTCCATCAACAGAGCAAGTCATTAATGCTCTCTCCAAGACCAAAAACGCAGCCTCTATGGATTGAAAGGCATCCCAGGTTGCATTTTAAATGGTCTAAAACATGAGTAAGACTCCATTAAGTACTCTCTTCAACCACAGCCTGAGTACTGGTTTTGTCCCTGCTGAATGAAAAACAGCAACTGTCATCCCCCTTCATAAATGGAGTATGGCAACAGACTCCAGGAACTACAGACCCATAAGCTTAACCAGCCTTATCTATAAGGCCATGGAATGAATCATCATTGACCTTATAAATAAGGATATAGATGATCTCTATACCCTTGATCCAGCACAGTTTGATTTTGTCAAAGGCAGGTCATGCCTGTTAAACCTGGTGGACTTCTTTGAAAAAGTCACCAGAGCCATAGACAAAGGCATATCTGTGCATGCAGCCTACCTTGACTTACCCAAGGCCTTAGACACAATCAAACATTCTGGCATCACTGATAAACTCTCACAGTCAAATATCA
Organism: Protopterus annectens; assembly: GCF_019279795.1. Classification (NCBI taxonomy): domain Eukaryota; kingdom Metazoa; phylum Chordata; order Ceratodontiformes; family Protopteridae; genus Protopterus; species Protopterus annectens. The sequence continues at coordinate 790,500,737 of NC_056732.1, read as the reverse complement.
ACTGCTATGTTGTCAGACGGGTTGCTAACTTGCTCACTGACAGATCACACTCAGGTAAAGTTTACCTCAACCAGCAGACCTGCCAGCAGTGGGGTTCCACAGGGGTCAGTGCTGGTCCCCCTATTGTTTGTAATATACTTCTCAAAAGTACAGACCAAAACAGAGGGGTTGTGGCTGACTGGGATTGCTAATAACTGCAAATTAGGTGCAATCATTGAATCCCCAAATAATGTCAATATACTTCAAGAGGGACTCACACAAATCAATGACTGGTTTCAAAGCCATGGACTCAAAATCAGTGCTAAAAATGCACTATCATCTCCTTTGGTAAAAACAATATTCCTGCAGATTATCATATAAATAATAATATCCTAAGTAACAACTCAGTAGTGAGAAACTTGGGAACGCAAGTTGACTGTAGTGTAAACTTTGACCACCATGTGTCTACTGTGGTAAGGAAGACATTCTTTGTTACACACCTCATTAACAAAGGCATTCCCTCAAGAGTGGAATAGGTCATATCACCCCTGTAATTGATCCTCATAGGGCCAGAAATTGAATACAATGCTCCCTTTGGTATGTACCTTACCAGACACCTGCAGCAACTTGAGAGACCTCAGAGATTTCTAACCAAGAAAATTTAGGGTCTCCAACACATGTCATATACTGACAGACTGAAGTCATTGTCACTGTACTCAATAGCATAGAAGAGACTTGTGCCTGGCCTACAGAGCAATCTCGGATCCAAACCTTGTGGAAATGCTGCACATCCACAAATCAAATGGAACAAGGGTCACCTACTCCAGGGATCTTAACTTTGCCTGCAACATAAATAGGAGCTGCTGGAGAGACAGATATGTCTCTCAGAGGTTGCCACTCCTCTGGAATAAGCTTCCAATTCATATGAAACAAAGCCCTCTATGGCCCTGTTTAAGTGCAGCCTGGATGAATGGATGGGAAACCATAAATTCCTGCTGGGGATTTCACCTATGACCCTCCTAGATATGGGTGGTTGTTGCTAACTAAGATGTCAAGTTTAGACAAGATCCTTCATATTGGATTTCTCTAATATTATATTGGGTACACACGGCTAGGCTTATAAAGACCTTCAGGTCAATAGCCCAAAAACTACCAAGGAACCTATTAAGCTATGAGCCAATGGCACCTAAATCACCTGTCTTGATGCTTAGTAACAGGAAAGATAACATAATGGATTATTAGATGCTGAGAGCTGTGATGGAAAAAATTTCACTGTAATCAAGACAGTCAGGGTAAAGACTGCTTTGTTCTTTGGAAGACAAGAAAAAAAAAACTAGCAATAACAACTTGGCTAACATTCAACAATAAACAGACCGAAGTATGTCAAACCCACCCAGGTGTGAGGTTGCACCCCCATATCCCCATAGCTATATATACCCACTCGAGATCGCACTATGCTGGGGAAAAGGGCAAACTTCCCTATGATGGCCAACTGCCTCCTTTCCCTGTTTAAAATTCCAGTGATGTGAATGTTTGCTTAAGTAAACATTCAGTGTTGTTGTCTCAATCTAGTGAAATTCGTGCAAGTGGTATTTTGATCATTAGAAGTAGACCCGTGAAATCATAATACAAATGTTAACAACGTGAAAGCCAAAAAATAACAACAAACACAAGCTTCTTCATATTTCACATACTTGCCACTCAAGTTGAATATGCCCCTTTACCACATCTGGCTGTGAAAAAGTCACAAGGAGAGACAGATATGTCTTTCAGAGGTCACTCAGGGGCACAGGAAAATAATTTTCTTGGGTGGTGAAAGTCAGGGTACATTTTTGGCTAGGCTTATATAGGCCCTGGGGCCAATAGCCTAGTACATACCTATGAACATATGAACCTATGAACAAATGTAATGGCCACAGTAATGTACTTCAGGTACTCTCAAAGGCATATACTAACCCCCCCAAAAGACATATGTTATTTAACTGTGATCATGCAACCACTTTTCATTTCACACAAAACCCTTCCTCACATAAACAAATTCTTCAAACATCTCTTGTCTCAATTAGAATATAAACTTATTTCTCTCAGACACTGCCCCAGGGATAACAATGATCATTTAACAGTGACTTGTAACAAATGTATACTGTTACAGTCTTACGCCTCCTCACCAGTATCCACAAAACAGAGCTACCTTCTGTGTGTACTTCTGAGGTTTGACTATGAGGAAACTGAAAGAAATAATGTGTTTCAAATTCATGCTCATAGATATATTACCCACTCACAAGCCATACCAATATCAAAGGTTGGGGGGTTTCATAATGGTTAAGCTGTTTACCCCACAAACGAATGGTACAAGATTTGATTCTCACCTAGGATGCATAGCTAGGCTTAAAAAGACCCCTGTGGTCATTAGCCTAGAGTGAGTTTATGAAACTGTTCCAGCTCTGATAGACCTTTTGCACATCCCCAAAATGAACAGTATCAGAACCACTAAATCAAATGATTTAAATAAATAATGTTACATTGACATGCTGGTGAGACAGATATGTGTCTCAGGGGATCTCCATTCTCTGGAGCAGGTTCCCCATCAATGTGAAGCAGAGGCCATCCCTAACCCTATTTAAGTGTAACCTTGACCAATGGATGGGAAATTGGAACTTCACCTTGGGTCTGGCCCCTATGTCTCTGATAGACACAGGTGGACTGTAATACCTAAACTTACATACCCCCCCCATAACCTTTGGAAACTTTCTAACATACCCCGTCGTAATAAATGCCCATGATATATAGGGACACAATCGGGTTCGGATGCATGGCTAGGCTTATAAAGGCCCTGGTGGTCATTAACTTAGTATACACTTATGAATCTATGAACCTAATAATCATATGACAGTGATCATGTTATTGCTTGTTGTGAAATCTACACCCTGTCTGCCTACATTCAAAAGGATAGCAATTTCTGTGTACCACTCTGAGGATAGATTGTGAGGAAAGTGAAAGGGAAATGGCTACAGTAATGTATTTTAACATTTTCACACAATGAATACTTGTAACTGCCTTTTGCTTTCACACACAGAGACAGCCATTTATTTTTATCACCACTGATGTGCAACTGCCAGTAATTAGCATAAATAATTGCCAAAGTAGTGTACTTCAACTTGCTGTTACAGCCCTCCCCACAAATGCTACTATGATCAATTTAATAAACTTAAAAAAGGTAATAACAGAATGTTGGAATGTGCATACTGCTACATATAACCATAGATATTATCAGGTTGCTTGTTAGGAATTAAAAAGAACACTTATCTGCAAAAGACATCTACTACACCCAGAATACGGCATTCTTTTTACTGCACCTCCCCCATACAACAACCTAAACCCACCACCGAGTTTCAACTCACTGCTTGTATGACTAGCCCAACAAGCTAGAACAATAACATCTGTGTTTTCATGTCAGGGCTAGGACACAAGGGATTTTGTGTCACATTGCTCTTAGCTCTAGGACAAAAATGCAAAAGTTGCTCTACTAGCTCAACAGAGATCAGTAGCCCATAGGAAAGGCTCTGGTGGGTTGGGACTGTGGCCTATGGGCCTCTGGCTGGATGAGGGCTAAATTCAAATTTTTTTTTCTTAGTACAGAGGTCTGCAAGCTATAGCTCCATGGCTTCCATTAGTGGCCCTGATAAAGTCTGTCTCTGCCCAATATCAGCATTAGTAAAGCACAGTGAAATGTTTATATGTAAATTGTTTGTTACCTTTGTTATTGCAATTAGAATCAATATGCAACTATCTGCCCTGTTATTTAATTCCCTTATATTTTAGGTTAATGGCCTCTGGCTTAGTGACTATAACAGCTGTTTATATAGATTAATCTATCAAACATTTGGAAATAGCTGTATGAAAATTAAATACTGGTTGAGATGGGTTAGGTTCCTCTATCTAAGAATTTTTTATTTGGGAAAGTACTGCTCTCCTGAATTTCTGCTGAATTCAAAGAAAGAGGAAAGAAGAAATATAGGGGATTCATATGTACCTCAATATGTACATCTTTTTGAATTCATTGACTGCCCAACCAAGGTGTAACTTGGTGATCTATCATAAAGACATACAGTACTGTGTAGGCTGACTCTATGATTGTGCAGTGTGCTAATGAGGCAGTCCAGAAGTGAGGCATACGCTAATTAACCATGTGCTCTGCCTCCCTGCATCTTCCTCCAAGAAAGTATTTACATTTATTTATGTACAATACATTTCAGCAAAAAAAAAATAAGGATTGGTAAAAAAGAGGACAACAAACAAAATGTAAGTAACCCAAGCAACACTCCAGATGTATGTCTTTCCTTTCTATTACGCAAGAGCTTGGAAATGTTTTTAAAATCACTACTGATTTTTGATGTCTGGAGATTTTAATGTGATTCCACTTGATAGATAGAGCTTTTTATATGTAATCACTTCACACTTTCCAAAACATCTAACATATGTATAATTTTTGATATGTTACTAGAGACATTCTACTAATAATTTCAGGAGATCCATTATTGCAGGCCATGTATAACCCAAGTTCTTTGATTTGTTTTTTATCCTTGATCATCCACTGACCATCTAGCCCTACCCTCCCAGCCACTAAATTGATGTGTTCAGTTCATTCCTTGGAGGTGATTGTCCTGTTGCCCTCTGAAATGGGAACAGAAGTCATTATCTGCATATGAGAGATCAAGGCCTTCACCAAACCCCCCTGCAGTGGTTTGTGAGTTCAACAAATGGTGGTTGCAAGGAGCACATCAGTATTACCACATATACTGACCTCTTTTAAATTGTGCATCACTATAGTGTTAGCTTGCTGGGGTCATTGTTATGAGTGATACATCTACACTGCTCTGTGTCACCACTGGATGAGCAGCTGATGTCAGACTCAATACCTGGTCCCTTCATTGCCAATGTCATCAGGGAAATAATGGTCATCTGGGGTGTATTCAGGGTTTTGTTTCCATGCACTGTGGAGACAACCAGGCTAAAATTTTATATAATGCAGTGAAAAAGATACTTGCAATAGTATGCAGTAAACAAGGATGCTATTTTACATGTTTCTCAGCCTTACCACCACTAGTTTTCTATGACAGGTAAGATATGTACACAAATGAGCATGTCACAGAACACTCCATCCACACCTTTATATGATAGACTCAACCATCACTTGAAAGTCCTCTTATATAGGACATAGGCAAAGGAAAGAGGTTCTGATCAAATGATCTTTCTGTGTCAACATAAGTCTCTTAAAAAGACTTAGGTGTTATTTTAAAGGACAATATCATGAAGAATAGCAAATCCAACATTAAAAAATAAGACAAAGTTTTAACCATGAAATTTATCATTGTTATTTTTTCCTCCCTGTTAAAGCTATGGCATGTATGATTGACATCAAGTGCAATAAAAAAACACCAAAATGCACTTGGAGAGAAAATCTTTTATACAAGTTAAATGCTTTTATTTCTGCATGTATAAATGAAACTTCTTTGAAACTAATCAACAGTAAAAAAGAAAACTTATTTAACTCTAAAAACAGATGATGCCACATAAAATAAAATGACAGTAAAAACAATAAAAGTACAGCAAAAAATACACTTAGCTTATAATGATTTAAGTTAACATTTCACATTATTTATGTCATTATGTCCAGGCTGTTTGTCGGCAGCTAACAATAGATGCCAATGCAAATCCTTAACTTCCAGCCTGTATTATTATTTCCACCTCTTAAGATCTGGGAGCACTTGTTTAATAATAAAGAATGTGAATTTCTTCAAGTTCTAACAAACAGTGTTATGTGTATATGCAATGTTAGTCAAATCTTTTTTTTACTGCGTGGAGGTAATCATAGATCCTCTGTGTATTACTCATATAAAAATCCTCACAACTGGTGCACTTAGCAACTTAAACCACATTTACAGTCTGACAACTCTAATGACTTCTAGTAAACAATTTCTGTCAATATGGGCTATGTTAAGAAAATTTCCATCTTTACTATATCAATAATGTTTGCAACTGCCACAGGGATATGTATCAGTTAATTATTCATTAGTGTGTTTGGCTTATTATCCATTGCTTCAAGTACTGTTTTAAAATATTATTCTATTTTGTTTACAGATTAGGGTATAAAACCAACAATTTTCATTAAGTTTGTGTTTGAAGGCAGTAATGGTGAGAAGGTAGAAGGTTGAGCAAATTTTCTTTGCACTTACCAGCTAGTATTATTGTGTTGGAAAGCTGACGTATGTGCTTTTCTTAATGAGAGATTTAACATGACCTTTCAGCAACTAGCCTGTTGTATTTTTGGATCAGGCTTGAAGGGGATACTATAAAGGTATCTTCCAAATGATTATTGATCAGAGAAGAACGTTGATTGTTTTATTCATGATCATGATGGAGACTGATTATTGGCTTGATACTAAAAATGGTGAACATCACTTCAGTTCCAACATGATTTTTGCATTTTTCACTGTCATTATTTTTTAAAGTCCTGCAGCCTGCTCACTCTGTGCTTATTTCAACAGCAGAGTTCAGCACTTAAGTGATGAGACATGAATTATACCCATATATTGCATTGAACGCCTATATTTTTGCTTTTCGAAGTAAGACATTTAGCATCACTTTTTGTCAACAATTTTGTCATATTGAGAGATCAGTCTTGGTGGAAATATTTTCTAAATGTCTTCAAAATGGTCATTAGTCAGAAAACAATGTTGCTTGTTTTTATTAGTAGGCATGATGGAGGCTTTTGGCATCAAACTACTGAACGTAGTTAATATCACTACAACTTCAATAAAACTGCCATGTATTTCACTGTCTACATTTTTGTTCAAGTTCTGCAGGCCGTGTTTACTTCAGTATTTATTATTTCAGGGCTATTTGGCAAGATTAGTATGTTTGGTTTCAAAATATTATTGACCATTGCATTTTTAGAGACGTTTGTCATTTCATGATGAACATGGCACAGTGACCCACATTCATATAGAGGCGTTGTACATTTGCACAAGTCTTGAGTGGCTAAATGGTACTGAGAAACCACCAGCAGATACTGAATATCCAAGCAAAGATGTGCAGCACCTACAGGCAGCTCACTGCACTTTAGAATAAGTAAATAAGCCAGGCAGCAAGTATGCAAATGGACTTTGCCACCCAGTGGAAGAGTGTAAGTAGACAAAGCTGTGCAATAACATATATACCCTAAAGTGCATGAGAGAGGCCATAGAGCATTCATATAATATATAGCCCAGTCCTATGAGAATAGAAAACATGAACTCAGGCTGACAACACAGTATATGTAAAGCAGTGCTTGGAACAGCTAGGCTGTCTGTATGTCTGCTTCTGTCAACAAGATGGCATTAAAATGACACCTTCAACTAAGTGTCCATATATTATTTGCAGCTTCATTGTTATGGTGTCCATATATGCAGCCATCTGTTGGATTTATAAAATAGAAGGAAAGGAGTTGCCAAAAAAACAGGAAACAGGGAAGAGTAAACAGTAGGGCACACCAAGAGACAATAAATAGGAGTGTATAGCATGGGTAGAAGGAGAGCTACATTTTTGTGGAAATAAGGTCCTTTTTTGGTAAAGAAAGAGGGAGAAGTATAAAAAGAAAAGAATGTTAAGAAAGGGGAAGATGATAACATGGGAGACAGACAGATAAACACAGAACAGCAAATTCAAATAGAGCAAAGTGAAAACAATAAGATGGGATAGATAGAGACAAGAATAGGATAGGCAACAGTGATGTGGAGGGATTGACAGTGCATACGCTATGGGGCATGATACAAAAGTAAAGGGGTACACATGAGTGAGGACATGTTGTCTCCTGCTCTGGTCTAGAGAGACATTATGGGCATCCATCAACAGCTGATGGATCAGGGAGGGAGAGTGGTCATATGGGCTACACTGTTCCCAGGTGGTTCCTTCTATTGCAGAACTCATCACATGTTCAAATTCTGGTGAGGCCACCTCAGACAATGCAGGTGGGCTGCTTACCAATGAGTGGTCAGAGTCCCTCTCCACAAGGCAGTCTTATCCTCATCATCATCAAGTACCTTCACCACAATCACAGCAGGGTTGAGGTGCTTGAAGAACAAATCTGTCACTCAGACTTACAGTGAGGAGACAAACTGGTATGGTAAATATTAGTGAATCTTTCTTGGACTGAATAATTTAGCAGACATGTCACCCCTTGTGAGGGGAACTAAGCATGGCTTTTTGCAAGCATTTTCTGTTTCCTGTGGAAGGTGGCATGATTTGTATAATGATCTACTCATGCTGAAAGAGAAAGGGCACAACAGCAACCATGATAATTGTAAGGTGAGATGCTATAACAATAGACACAGTCCCATACGTATTTCCCATTGGCTGTGTGGCAGGCAGCAGGCAAGTGTGTGTTCCCCCTGTGCATATATTAAGCTACGAAAAGTGAATATGGCAATGGCATTCTTGGGAACACACATAGTAGTGTGCAGTCACTGTGACATGCTTCAGCATGGCCCACAATCCCAGAGCAGTGCCCTGCAGAAGCCCAAACAACAATTACAGGCATATTACATGCAGTGACACCACCACCACTGCCAGCTCTACACATCAGCAGACGTAATGCCTAGGAAAAGATTGACAATTACCTGCCAGTAGCTACAACAGTCCCAAACCTAAAAAAAGATGAACAAGAAAACATAGACCATCAAAAGAAGGAAAAGAAAAAATATACCTACTATAACATTCAGGACAATCTTATTTAATCTCTGCTTTCCATATATGGAGATCATCAGGATTCCTGTGCCATATGTCATCAAAATGGTACTTGCACTAAACCCCTGTCCTGGTGAATTTTGTGGCTGAGGACATCCCCTCTGTCATTTTCTACCAAGCATTCACTCTTTTGACAGAGAGAAAGTGCACACAGTTTATAAAATGGCTGTGAAAGAGTGTGACATCCAGCTATATCCCACTGGACTGGAAACAATTAAATGATGTTCCTTACTATCCTGGGTCAGTAACTATGGAGCTTCAATCCTCACTAGTGACTCCAATATGAGACTGTCACTTAAACAAAAGTAATATTTCACAATTTTCCCCTAAGTGCACAAAAGGAACAGGCTGTATTTTCTGGGACTGGACTATATACCTCTATCCACCCAAATGCATTTTCTTATTACACACTTCAGAACAAAGTGACCCACTTTAAGACCTCTGATATACTCACACTCAAAATCTCACAAATCCAAATACTTCTGAGAAAGTCTGACACAGATTTCCAGCTGTGTCTCTTTCGAAAAATAAATACAGAAATGCTGCCACCAATCAGAAGGTCTTCATGCCCGTCAAAAGAGGCATCCTGTTATGAAATTTTATTATCAAAGTAAATGATAGCTATGACCAGAACAGCCAGGCCAAGGGGTCACCTGGGGAGTATCAAACAGGTAGAAGCACTCTCTAATCTCTAATGAAAAACACTGGTTTCCCACCACAATGAAAAATAATTAAAAACATTTAATAATAACTGAAAATGATTACAGGATTGTAAATCAATAACTCTCAATAAACATTAGAATTCAATCACCAGGAATGTAAATCAAACTGCAGGATAGAAGTCCATTATTCAAGAAAAACTCTATCTTAATAACTAAACTTTCCTGATCTAACTAAAGAAATACTGTCCCTGATCTACTCTAAGATATAATAGCAAGGCCAAAGCAAGGTTACAGATTCTTTGGTGAGTTCTTTTTTTCCTGGTGTCTACTGACTGCTCAGTGCTTTACAAACTGCTCTGTACTTGACAAACTGCTGTCTCAGCTGTCTAATTTCAAACTATAACAATTGTAAAAAAGATTCTTTTTCTGTCAATCAGCTGTTTAAATCATTTCCTAGCAAAAAGGAAAATTCCAGTGACATCACTCACTGCTCAGCTGATTCTCCACAATGCTTTAGATGTCCTTCTCAAACATGTGCAGTTAGAAGTATATCAAAGCAGTGACAGATTCTTTAAGCATTCTATTTAAACAGGTAAAGACTCAACATTTTAAACTTACTTACATTTTCAGAATTAGGCATGCTGGTATACAATACAAGTTAATCTAAGAATATGCACAAATCACCTACCAGACATACTAACACAGATGATAGTGTTTTCAATTACTTCACAAGAAGATTAAACATTATCTTGCATTCCTTCAAGCACTGTGCAGGTGTTCTCCTGCAGACATTAGCAGGTGCCAGAATTTCCTCTGAAAATGGTGGCATCTTCATGAGGGACATGATGGTGGTTTCAGTCACATTGACAATGTGATATCTGCAGTGAGGTTACTCACTAAATAGGACTATGCATGTAGCCATGCAGTTCCTCAGCATGAGCTCAGTGCCATGAACTGTCAGAGGTAAGGATAGTCAGTAGGCTGCCCTTTATGCCACAGGTATACCTCAGCAAAATACAGTAATTCATAGATATGAATGTCTTCTGACATAATTTGCTTGCATGATGTGCAAATAGGTAGAAACATGCATAGTATTTGAGGAGCACTACTATTTTCTTGGCAAAGTTATACAGATTTGGGAAGCTACACAACATATTTGGCCAGCATTATTAAGAAGAATAACAGCGTTATTTGACTTTATAGGTTGTATGAGGAGGCATACAGTGCTTGGAAAGTGTGTGGTCAGCTGTGTTTTTTTTTTTACCTTCCTAAGGATGTACACCCACCCTTCCTAAGGATGTACACCCTTCCATTGGAATGCACATTTCCAAAGGCTGTGCTACATGTGCCTAATGTTTGTAGAAGGTACTTTCAACAATGTAGCCCATGAGATCAGAACAATCCGTTTCTATATATATGTCTGCCACTGTCATGGTGCTCTTATTGCCTGGTTAATGTAGGTGTTTGCTTATGGTAGTGAGAACAGCAGCTATATATCTACACATGAGTTTTCCGTGACAAAATCCTACAGTACACCCATATAAATGGCTACCCAAGATATGGCAGTTATCTTAGAGGACTAATGCTCTGACCTGTTAATGAGAGGCATCTGTGCCAAGAGTGCAGATTCTGAATCCTTCAACCTGCATTTGCTTACAGTGTGACCTTGAGCAAGTCACTTAAATAGACTGTGCTTTGGGACAATTGATAATTTGGGTTAGGTTCCTTAATGGACTCATTAACTACATGCCCAGTAACAAGCTATGAACCTATAAGGTGACTGCAGCTGTTGGTAGCAAGGCTGTCTGACATACGTGTTTAGCAGATGCATCTTCAGTAGGTATTCCCTTATCTGTCACTGTGGCTGTCATATACACATCCCATGGCCATCTCTTTGGTTATAATATGGTGTATGTAGGCTACCATTTTGACTGTACCTGACATTCTACCAGTCCCAATAATATACATTTTTATAGCTTTAATTCATGTGTTTACAGGTGACTGCTTTTTTGGAAGACAAGGCTAACAGCAAGGGCTGGACAGTGTCAACCTTGTTGAAATTTATTTCCTGCTACAGGCACTTAGGACATATGGATAGTTTCTGCTGGGGAATGGGAGTGCTGTCCAGAATTCGTGCGACAAGGTGTGGCAAACAATGGTCCATGACATGAATGCAATGAGGTGATACAATCAAATGTTATAGCAGTGTAGTAAAGATGTTACCAATATGCTATGCCATGCCAAAGCAAAAACATGTTCAATAGCATGTGAGAGGTCACTTATAGAAAGGGCCTCCTGCTAGCAACAGGTTGATAAACCCAAAGGAGATTTTAGTGTCACTGCAGGGTTACGCTAGTTCTGGGATCATCCCTGGAGGAGTAGACAATGGTAGAATGATGGACCTAGTACCACGTCTGTGGATGATGCACCTGGAGACTACCCTTTGCACCACATTTCTGTAGAGGTGTACTGTACATAGACACTCTATGCTGACCATAGCAGCTGATGGCTATATATCGTTTTAGATACATCAGTTATCCAGCCATGTCAGGATGCTGGCAAAGGTAAGTTGTGTTTGTACATTATATATTGCATGTATACCATTAGCATACATGACTTAATGGCATGATTTTTCACAGGTACCCATACTTACTTTGGTATGTATTTTATTGTGTATTTACAGGGGAGAGCACTACTATGTTGATACTCATAGTGAGTTGGACATGACAGCAGGCTGATGTTGCCATTTGTGTTGTGAATGATGATACTGACATTGCACAAGTATCTGAGTCACAGCATTATGAGAGAGTGGTATGGTCGATCTCCACCCTGGATGTGGATGCATCCTCTATAAAGGCCAGAGGTGTAAGTTCCCCCCACAGGAATATGAAGCTACACAGTCTGAACACTCATTATCCCCAGTTAGGGAAGGATGCCCATCAGTTCCATTCATCAGTAATGCCCTCTCTGCTGCCTGCAGCAGTTGATACAAGCACTGCATCTGAAGTGGAGACACCCAGCATTTTACAGTCTTGCAGCATACCATCCAGTGTTGCCCACTGACATACATGTAGCTCCTGGAATGAGTTGGCAGATGCAATGCTGTATCAATCAGGCTACAATTCATTGAAGCATGGACCTCATTGCTATGTTATGTGAAATCTGTGAAGAAATGGAGGCCTGGGACACAGTAATGATGATCTGATGAGGTCTGTGGTGGCACACATAACTGCCATAGCCACATCTTTGCAGTGGATGGCCAGTTCCATTATCACTACACTTAATTCAAGATCAGGGGAGAGTTTGTACTACTGATGATTGTGTAGGGGGGACCACTGCAGGGTACACGGTCCACATATGTATCCAGACATGTACCCATATACTACACTTTGCTACTCTTCATAATGTGATGCCATGACTCCAACTATCCATCAGCCGGACACCTCATTATCAGATCTCTCCCAGCTCACAGTACCATGGTCATGCACTATTCCTTTCAGGGTGGAACATTAGCCCTAGTGCAACAGGTCAGCATAGTGGCTAAAGATCACAGTTATGTAGTGGCACCCCAACGACATCAAAGTAGGAACTTGTCTATGACATGGAATACTTGTCAGCTCAAAGATGTTTTTTCAGACTCCTGTAATATGCCCTCCATCTAGTGTATGTGTAGACAGACATATGTCATTGTGCCCATAGACATCTGTGCAAATGATCATGATTGTGTCTTACTACACCCTCCCTCCTGTGTGGTACCCATGGGTATGTCTGATATACAGTGTGACCTGACAATGCACTTAACCTTATATTTAGACTGCATGCAGCACAGCTGTTTTGTTGGACACCCCACTGTCACTGTGTGTTAAACAAAGCCTGTACCTTTTCACTAGACATCACTGCTTCATGTCTGTTGTGTTATTGTTGCTTGCTGAGATAGTTGTGTGGTTGCTAGTTGTTACTGTTCCAGCACACTCTCATCAGACAGTGGTATCAATGTAGCTTCCCTGCTGGCCATGTGTGTGCACAATCTGACAATACCAGTATCCTGGGACTACCTTGTCTGTCTCCTCACCACCATATTATAGAGCAAGCAAAATGATAGGAACATCCTGCAGGCTGTGGCAGGATCATACTGGGCTGCCCCTCAAACATGCTGATGCTGTAGAAGTGGACTTTAGCAGGTTAAACACATGTGCTAGGTTGTTGCGAGTTTGTACATGTGTGGTGTTATACTGTTGCTTAACCACACTCTGTGTGGTTCATATAGGAGTCAAAGTACAGGGTTCCAGCTGATATCCAGTATCACCTGTAAGAGAGTGTGGATATGTGTAGGGGCTGTTACTCCATAAGGACATATTAGGCAAGCAGTTGTATACTATAACATTAACTACAATACCTGCACTTACAGTCTACATGGCCTTATGGAAGATTAGTATGTAGGAAGTTACTACATACCAAACATATGTGCTTTATATGCTCTTAGGAAAGTACTAGGCTAGCTACCCTGTACAGGCCATTTTAAGCCTAGACAATTTCCCTTTCCAAGATGAGAATCAAACCCTGTATCTTGTGTTTGTGAGGTAAGCACCTTAACCGTTATGCCAAACCTCAGCCCTAAATGTACAGACTTGTTGCATTGGCTGTGAAATTGAACCCAGGTGAACTGCCTTTAAGCCAGTTATGCTTTCCACTATACTGCTAGTGATATAATGTGAATCATATTTACAATTTGATTGCTGTGCAGACATATTGGTTATAATCCCATGTATGTTAAAATTACCTGGCAGTACATGAGTTGGCTCTTTCTGTTTACAAACTTTTGTTGTTGTCAGTCAGGGAGGACTTCTATTGCTACATAAGTGAATTTATTACACTCAGTACCTGAGGGAGGCAGGCATTGTCATAGAAGACATGCATTATGTTAGCTGTCTTCTGTGATGTGCTAAGAAACCACATATGATCCTCCACATGCAGAAGTATTATGTCAATGAACTTGATTATTATTCTTAAGGCAGAGGCCTTTAAAATATCCAGTGTGCCCCCATATGGGTTTTGAAATGTCCACGTAGGTAGTACAGAAATAGCAACACATACCTTAGTTTTCCCAGCATAAGAAGGCCAACATATTCTGATGGAGTTCATTTATGGGCCACACATGTCAACCATGACCCATAAAGCTGTCAATAGTCTCTTGATCAGTGAAACCGTGGCACCGAAGTCATTGACAGTACTAATGATGCTCACACTGGATGACATCACAAGCATCTTGGCAGGAACCAACAGTACTATGTGCTGCTGTGTGATGGCTGCTATGACTGCAAGCATTTCTGCTACATGTTGTGTGCACGGCTTCCCAATTTACTCTTCAGATAGCTATGAAATCTGCATTATTACCTCATTAGGACCCAATTTTATTGTGCCATTTCATTTGCATGGCATTATGCAGTCATTTCCATACTTCTGTCATGCATTTGGGCTGAATGTTCAGGTGTGTAACATGCGACTATAAATCGGTAATAAGCTGCACTGTCTGAGCATTGCTGTTTCTGTATGTACATGCAGTGCATTATGTAACTTGTTATGAATCCTGGCCAGTATGCTGTCTTTGTTGATAGTGAATGAAGTATTTATCCAACTAATTAGTGCTGAAAACTCTGTGCTGTACTATTTTTCCACTTATTCTTTGCTTACATTGAACTTCAATGTTGGACTAACAAGGCAGGTAAACATGAAACATACCTCTTACAAAGAAAATATTTGTAGTTTTCTCATTTAATGATAGATATTGCATTTTTTTTTCCAGAAATAAGCTTGTCATATTCTGGAGACATTTCTGAGGATGCAGTTTTTAAAATGTCTTCTAAATGCCTAGGAGTCAGACAAGAACATAGCTTGTTCTTCACGCTTGTGTTCTTTCTAGAATGAGAATGACTATTCACATATGGAAGTACTACCAAAGAAACATAACATGTTTATTACAAGCTTTGTAATATTTCCGTATTTTTCTGCTGTCCAAACATTTATGTAAGTCCTAGGAGGTTCAGGTTCATTCAGTAAATGGATGAACAATGAAATTCAAGCACTTGTAACTGCATATATATATTGGCATGTCTACAGGCTTCACAAAAACTGATCTTCAACAAACTTCAGCTGAACTGTTTCTTTAGACAAAATAAACTCTTCTGTCAAATTCTGCAGCTGCAAGATTTGTTTGCTTTGTGTGCTTTTTTTCTAGCGCAACACGATCATTTATTTATTTATTATTTATTTATTTACTGCATTTGTCGACAAGAAAAAGCCCAACTTTCAGTGGAGGCCTGTGGAGAAAAGCTCCAAATAATACATGTTTGCACTGAGGAAGATGATGCAGACTCGTAGGAATGTGAAACATTTCGCTCTTTGACAGCTGGTGCACAAAATGTGTCGGTTTAATTTTGAAAACTTTTGCTGGTGCAGTTATTTTGGTTTTAAGTCAATCTTTTTACCAGTGTTAAAAGTTGAAAGCATTTAAGTGTGCCACAATATCTAACAAGAAAAACAGGCCATAAATCCATGACTAATTTTCCAACTCTTTGATTTTTTTTTTTTTTTGCTTATTTTCTAGGAATGTTGCTATCTTCTCTTACAAAGCAATAAACTGCTGGTGCATTCTCTCAAAGGTCAACTGCCTAACTTCCATGTGATAAATTAAATCACTGCATTCAGCTTTCTCTTCTTTCAGAAAGGCTCAAAATGTTTTATATTTTAGTCAACTAGAGCTGAGGTTACTGTTTAAACTATCACTGACATCAGCTGGTTAGATAACACCTTTGAACACAAAACCTGGTGATGTATAATATGCTGACGTTTGGTTATCTGTCTCTTGATGACTGAAGTCTTCAGCTGTCCCAGTATTTCTTTTGCATATAGCTATTGCACTATCAGCACAAATGCCAACTAGTTTGCCAAAATCCAATTTTGATTTGTTATTCACACACTTTATGATTTAAGTGGAGATTTCTTTTCCAGATGTGCAACCTGCCATAGAACACATGCCAACAAGATATTCAAGTTTTTGTCAACACCATCAATAAGATATTGTCAAACATTTTTTTTTGTCTTTTCTGGATATAACATTGAAACTATGAGTAGATGAAGTTCATCCTGCTAAGGATCAGAATCTCTGAACTGCTCCCCCACCTTTAAGTGTCATTTTTGTGGTGGAGGGGGGGAGCCCCAAACACTCTTTGAACCAACTTAAAGAAGGGGGGAATTACCGCCGAAATCGGCACCACTGCCAGCATAACTTGGCAATATTGATTTCCTATGGACCTTGGTGGGTTAAATTTCAGGCAAATAAAGTCCATTGAAACAGCAATCAGCACACACTTCTTCAAAAATGCATCACTCTCTGCAAAGCTTTATTCAGCTGCAGTGATTTCCTATTTTCGGTTCTCTGTTTCTTGAAATATCAGTTATCTACTAAGTTTTTCAGCAAGATTGCCTACTTTAGCTTTGTCGTGTCCATTCAAATTGGCAACATGAAGACATTTAGCTTCATTAAGCAGCAGAAAATTGTATTTCTTTGGAACTGCTAGCACTTTGTGAAATACAAAACACCATCATGTCTTGTCTTTGCATACAGTAAACAAGTATTACCCCATTATTCAGGACTGAAGACACTAGGCTCTGCTTCAGTCTTTCCTTCTTTCTACCCGATTTGCAAAGAATGAAGTCACCTTCACAGAAAAGTTACATATATTCTAGTCAGGATTACTATATTCTGAAGATGAAAATCACAGGACAGCAATATCTCTTTTCAGTACTTTACAGTCTTAATAAAACTCCTTGGTAATGTCCCAAGTAGAAGACAATGGTGTACACTGAAGATGAAAATCATAGCATAGTAATATGTCTATTTCAATACAGTACCTACTTACCAAAACTCCCTTATTAAAAACGGAGGCAATAATAGGATGAAAACCACATAGTGATGCTTCTGTTTCATTACTTCATTTATTTAGCAAAATTCACCTTATAAAAGTTTAAGCAAGAGACAACAGTGTACATGGAGGATGAAAATCATAGCACATGAAATGCTTCTATTTCACTACGTTAGATACTTAGCAAAACTACCTTATAAGAGCTGAAGCAAGAGAAAATTACATACTTTGTGGGTGAAAATCAGAACACAGCAACACCTCTATTTTACTGCTTTACATACTTAGCCAAACTTTATAAAAAACTAAAGCAAGAGACTGCGATATAGAATGATAGCGAAAATCATAGTACAACAATATTTCTATTTCACTACTTTACCTGACTAGCAGTACTTTCCTTTAATATCTCTGGCAAGAGACAAACAAGTAGTCCAAGTGTAAAATGTTGTTATGGTTCTTTAATTTCAGAATTAATATAAGTGGAGTGCAAGACCACCACATGCACACATGGTCACATGCACACACACACACACACACACACACACACACACACACACACACACACACACACACACACACACACTTAGTCACACATAACAAGCTTGGCTATGGGTAGTTTGGAGGACACCTGTTATCTCGCCAAATGTCTTTGGGATATGCAAGAGAACTGTAGTATCTAGCAAAAAAAATATGGACATATTAAGCAGATAAAGACTGCATGCACAAGGCAACCCAGTCAAGAAATGGAGAAACAACATCACCATGAAACAGCAATACTAACCCTCCAGGCAATATTGTTGTGTAATCCAAAGTAACATAAATGTAGCAGTCTTTTAATAGTTGAATTCTCCTTTAAAAAAAGCACACATGCACACGTGCACGCACGCACACAAATGAACATGCACACACACACACACACACACACACACACACACACACACACACACACACACACACACACACACACACACACACACACATTTTCCATTGTGGGAGGCTTTAGACACCCCCCACTATCCTCACAAACCAAGACTGAATGAACAATATAATTGAAAAATTCTATCTGAAGTCAGTGTCTGACAATATTTTTCCAAGTACCCACCTTAGAAAAAAAAATAAAGAATGACTCTTACTTTTGATAAAGATGTGTTTCTTAAACTTAATGTCTTTAATGCTTTCAGCCCCTGTAGGAGAACTGCAAAAAATGAAAAAAAAAGGAAAAAGGATTCATTGGCTGTTCTTCTTTCTGAATACATGCCACAGTCTCCAGCAAAAGCAAGTGTACTCCTTGCGTTACTCAAAAAATAGGATTTTCAAAAATGAATGTGTTTTAAAATGTTCACCATACTGCACGCTGACTCATGCCTCTGCATTTGTCTTAGTCTGCACCTCTGTCTCCCAAACACCACGTTAATTAACATACTGCACACAAGAAGTCAGTAGCTTGCAACATGTGGCATGCAGGTTATGCATGAGGAACATCAACTGGTATGTCCTAATTTAATTTACTTTATTACTCTTAAGCACTGCAAATTTGGTTTTATATGTCTTGTTTAAAAAAAAAAGAAAAATAATGTACGTCTTAGCCTTGAACACAGGTACTGTAGTATGTACAGGCAGACAACTTAAAAAAAGAAACTGCCAAGCCAGAGGATGCAAACTGATCTTCCTCAGTGTGCAGCCCTGACCTAATACAATGATATATAAAGAATGACAACATGTTCTTGTAATACTAACATTATCATTTCTAAGTGATAGTAGCAATATTTAGGTCTTGTACTTCTGTTTTTTCAGCTCTCAGAACTACTGTTTTCAGTAATGCAGAAACTTGTGTGTGTGCATATCTACCTTTTTGTTCTAGAAATAGGCTTTTGCTGAGATTAGTATTTTGGTTGTTAGATAACAGCTTGCCATTCTAAATATGTTTGTTTCACAACTGACTGTAGTCCATTTTTTTCATTGAATGCTTAAAAATCTGATGGATATGCCAACGAACCTGCTTTGCTTTTTGGTTTTAATATTACCTTGTTAGTTCTATTTGCATTTATTTACAACAGCATGTTTAATAATTATACAACTAATTTCATAACTAAAGGTCAGACATTTAGTGGAAATGTAATAGTCATTCACAAATAGCAAAACCTGGCAAAAATAGAGTGTACACTATCATGAAAGAATGAGTCAGGCCATTCAGTTGTCTGCCATATGTCAGAACATACTGTTCTGCAGTTAGGCCAACTTAGGCAAAACATGAAATCCCATGTTGGATCCACATTCTTAAAAATATAGACATATCAAATGCATTGCAGAACATTAAAAAGAACAAAATGTACTGTGAAGAGGGATTTCTGAAACTTCATTATTGGTGTATTTATGTTTGCAGATGCTATTGCTTCCCTGTAATATGTTCTTACATATATAATATTCTGTATTTTGTACCTTTGTGGACAGTTTCCAGAGGAAATTAAACCAGACCTGAAAACCTTCTCTGGGTTTGTGTCAAATATGTACTATCTAGAGTTTTACCTACCTTAGAGTAATATGGCTGAACAGTGTTTTCACTGCATAAGCTTCTTTTTCCCATACAATGTTTTTACATGTTTATGGTTTGAGTACAATGACTGAAAGCCAGGTTAAGCTATAAATGTTATCTACTTTTGCTGGCTGGCTTTTCTACCAATATTTTCTTTTCATACTAAACTGATATTAGACTATTTTCAATGTGTCACTGTGATACAAGACTATCAAAACCAGAAGTAGGGCAAATATTTTAGCTCTCTGGACAAAGTATGTTAGCCTGCCATGATGTAATTCACTTTGTTCCATGGAATTTTTAGACACTAAACTTTGAGAATGTCAGGGCTGGGAATGGTCTAGCCCCAAGCATATCCCAGGAAGTATTGGGGGAACAAAAATACTAAGAAAGAATTATTTCATGAAGCATGACCATGTAGGAAACTAAATGGAAAAGACAGAAACAAACAAATGAATCACAAGATAATGAAGGTGTTGTGCAGTATGAAATCAAGAAAACTAGTTCTCCATTTAGTGTTCTTAGCTACCTGGAACAGTCAAGGAAATGTTTACAGTGGTATCACAATTCTTAATGTTTGATCACAGAATTCTTTGCATTCTTATTAAGTGTTTTAAAAATCTCAGCTTGTTAC
The DNA here is from genome assembly GCF_019279795.1 of Protopterus annectens. Classification (NCBI taxonomy): domain Eukaryota; kingdom Metazoa; phylum Chordata; order Ceratodontiformes; family Protopteridae; genus Protopterus; species Protopterus annectens. Next base: position 790,480,226 of record NC_056732.1, on the reverse strand, counting down.
ATCATTGTCGAGATCATTTTAGACAGCAGCAGTATTATTTTGGTGGACTGGCCCTTTGCAGGGTGTTTTATTTTGTGATGGAGAAAGGTTGGTTAGTATTGAAATTTTTATCTGTTAATAACTTTTAATACTACATTTAAGCTTTGGACATTTAATAAAACAAATATATTTTTTTATTTGTTTCTGTAACCAACTTGGAAATAAAAGTATCAACTTAAGAAAATGCCTGGAGTTAATGTGCCAGGTCAGCAGTTGGCAGCTCTTAACAACAGCCTACTATTTAAACAAGGAAGGACACACATAAAACAAAACAAAATATACATTTCATAAACCCAGGGATCACAACAGTCACCCTGCTAGACAGGGGTCCAGGGAAGTAAATAGTGTGGGAAGAAATAGCCAGGGAATTGTTATGGCTAGGCTTGTATAGGCCTTAGGGCCGATAGCCTAGTACCAACCTACGAACCTATGAACCTAATAGACATAGGTTAATGTAATCCAAACAGTGTCTTCGGAACCCCAAAATGTCTCTTTGTAATGTTACCAAAGGTTATAATCTGTTATCACATGATACTAGAGTTGTGTACTTTGACTAGAAACTCAAACTGACCTTATGACTACTCCTAAAGTTCTTTAAGATGAAGATACATGGCCTCAGTCAATGATTACCATGTCACTATGTTAATGCTTTACTGTTTTCAATCATTATTACGTTTGAATAATGTGTGCTATTATAGTATTTGGCATACATTTATTGCTCATAAACAAAAGGCAGTAAAGTTTGACTTAATAATGTAGATCTATTAAGACTGATGTGTTCAATTTCAACAGCTCTTGTGATTTCTTAAGTTTATTAATCTACATATCATATGTGGTGATATAAGTATAATATAGTGCAGAGTGCAACAGCATTGATGACTGGTGGGACACGCTCATTTTATAAACCAGAGTAATACTACTGTAGATACTTTAGTTTGATGGGTTATTCAGTTTAGGGGGCATGAGTTTTGTTTAATCAAATCAGTAAATTAATTTTTCCATCTGTCTACCAAATGAGTTATTAGGATCAGGTCCTAGGGAAGGGAGGTACTATAAGTCTTGTCTTTTCATTGCCAAAAACAGTTTTACTTTATATGTTACTAAAGATTCATTGATACTCTTATAATAAGATATAAACACCAATAAAATGAATATTTCCAACCTAGCAGAGGAATCAAGTAGGCACATCCTTACAAACTTTTATTTTACACAGATCTATGATATACCAAACAACTTTAGAATATGTCCAAATCAATCCTATCAAGCCTAGAAAAACATTTGCTTGAATAGAAAACCCCATTTGGGATTTTTTATAATATAAAAATTAATACATGCTTCAAACAAAAACTTCATATATGTGTTTTGCAGATTGATGTCTGTAGAAAAAATGGAGACTGTATATTTATGCTTCGAGTAACTCAAACAGTTGGCGTGGGATAGCAATTCAAATAAAAAAGGCAATGCTTTTAGGATAGTGCAAACCACAGAAGATGCAGAATGGAGAATCATTATCTTTTAATGTACAAGCACACTATGTTCTTGGTTTATGCACCATATTTAGACAGACCTAGAAATTTCTTTCAGATCTTACTGACTTTCAAAAATCATGGCTTCATCTTAGGGGAGATTGGAACTTAACCTTGGGTTCATCCTATGATATACAGGGGACATATGTACATTGTAATAAGACAGACCATGATCTTTATGACCCATGCCATGCCATGTCTTGTACCCAACAGGCAAACGTTTACAATCTTTTCTTCTTCACATAGACCCTGGTTAAAGATAGATTTATTTCTTCTTTCCAAATCCACACAAAAAGTCCAACATTTCATATTGTTCTGAACTGAGATCATTCTCAGACTAGTCATTAACCCCCTTTAATAAAGGTTTTACTAAGAAACTCTAACAACTGTAAGCTGAATATTGAATTTGCAGCCACTGAATGGATAAGATACTGAAGAACAAATTATTTTCTTAAATTATATTTTTGTACAATTTCAGAACAACATCCAATTTGATATTACATGGACTGTACTCACATCCACAGTTAGAGGCATTCTTTTTTGTAAACCATCGTCTATACAAAAGTAAGTGGGAAAAAAATTTAAGTCTGGAAAAAATTCATACCTCACAAATTGAAGTAGTTGTTACATTTGCAGCCTGTATTATTTGGTACATTTCTTGCACTTTAGTATTGTTTCAAAGGTGAACTGTTTTCACTGCTGCTGTAGTCCTTAATTACATTATGTCTGCTAGTTTTACAGGACTGTAGTATCTAGATTGTGTTGTGTCCCCTGCACTTAAACTCTAAAACCAGCATTTTTACATTAAGGGGATTTTCTGACTGCACTCATGTGTCAGAGGTGTGCTGTAAGAAACCTATCTAAGTTGGGGACTGCTGACTGAATGCTTATTATGTGTTTTCCTAATTGGTCTGTAGTCCTTGCTGTTGTAAAACCTGTTTTTTTCTGATTCTATATAAGCCCAGTGTTTGTGTCGATTTGTACTGAATTCCTCAGATCTGGTCTTGGTTTGGCTACTTCACCTGAGAGTTACAGATAATCTGCTGCATCTAAAGCCATCTGCTACTAAAAGAATGAAAAATAAGTACCATTTTACACTTCTGCTGATTATTTTTACTGTATTTCATAAGACACTTGCATTGTTTGTTTCATTTCTTGCACCTTACTAGTTTTTCAAAGCTGAGCTGTTTCCACTGCTGCTGTAGTTCTTAATTACATAGTGTCTTCTAATGTTACAGGACTGTAGTGTCTTGATTGCATGGTTTCCCTGTGCTTGAGCTCTAAAACCAGCATTTTTACATTCAGAGGGTTTTCTAACTGTACTCTTGTGGCAGAAATGTGCTGTAGCAAAACTATCTGAGCTGGGGCCTGCTGGCTGAAAGCTTATTGTGTGTTTTTCTAATTGGTCTGTAGGCCTTGCGTTTGTAAAACTTTCTTTTTAGATTCTATACAAGCCCAGTGTTTGTACTAATCTGCACTCCTTGCGGTGGTGGTTAGCAGTGCCCTGCAATCTCCCACAGTACTCCTGCTTCTCTAAGAGCATCTGAGCAGCATTGCCTTGTTGGAGAGCTGCAGTTCTCACCGAGTATAGCACCCATTCTTTATCTATGTGCTATCATCCCAGTCCTTTCCAATCTACCTACTCTTCTCTCTGGTTTAACCCATAGTAAAAAACCTGAAACCATGGATAGGCACTGCTATCACTTTGGCCAGTCTGGGGACATGGGTATCCTGAGGCAAGGCACAATTGTCTCATGTGTACTGACAAACACTTAATCCTGAAACAAACACAGTATGTGAGAGATGTAGTTATGCTATGAAAATTGAGACATGACTCTCACATACTGACAAATCATTTGAAAAGCAGGTTGTCAGCACATGCACATCATTTCCTTCACTAAATGAGGTTTTGACACATAAATCCACATATGTGGAAGTATTCACAAGTAATTTATCAAAAACTCAGAGGCCTCCTGTATGCTGCCCTCAGAAACCACTTGCAAACAAAATCAAGTCAATACCAACCACTACACATAAAAATACACATCACAGTGTCGCCAAAAACAAGTCCTTAAGGTAAAATACCACACAATCAAACATCTTGTTCATAGGAGACTCTATCGTGAGACACGCAGATGCCCTCTACACCAGACTGGATAAAGAGAGGGTTACAGTCAGTTGTCTGTCAGGGTCCAGGATTTGCCAGATCATGCAGGCACACAGGTCACTCAACCTGAAATACCAGTATGACATAGTCATAGTCTATGCATGTGTGAATGACCTGAGCTGTACCTTCTTTGACTTTATGAAGAGAGACATGATGGACCTCTTTGAATATGTGTCACAGGCAGGTATGAGCCTTACAATGAGCAGAAGTCTATCCTCACAAAGAATAATATCACAGAAAATGACTGACTTCAATAATTGGCTTAGCTACTGGTGTCATTCCAAGGTGATCCAGTATTTGTCAGGTTGGGATGAGATGACTGACAGACCACGCTGTTGTACCAGAGCTGGTCTGCACCTGTCACTGGTAGGCTTTTGAATATTGGCAAAAGCATTAGCCACCCCCATAGTGCCTTTTTTAGGCAGTGCCAAACCAACATAAATACCAATGTAACAAGTTCTTCTAATGCCAAGCTAAAGGTACTACTGCTCAATTTTAGGAGTCTTAACAAGAAACTGCACTCCCTGGAAGCTCTCCTCACTCTGGAGAATGCTGACATCTATGAATTTATGGAGACATGGTTCAAGGCTGCAGAAAGTACCCATGCAGTACAAGGCTACTATGCCAATCACACATTCGGACCACCCTCTGAAAAGGAAAAAAAACAAAAAAACAAAAGGAGGATGTATTTCCATTTACATAAAAAACTATAACATGGAAGACTGTTCAGGCAAGATGACTCGTTTGAGTAATTCCATGTCTAGCTGATCACAGGCAAAATCCCCCACCATATCATTGCTAGCTACAGGCTCCTAACCATGAACTATGAACACCATACAGCTTACTTGATTCACTAGAATCACTTATTATTCAGCCCAATACATTACTCATGGGCAATTTTAACTACCCCTCCATAAACTGGGAAACATACATGACCACTAACATGCAGGCTTAGAGATTCCTAGACTTTGTCAATGCACATGCTCTGGAACAGCTGGTCTGTACTCCCACCAGGGTCTCAAATATTCCTGACATAGTACTCACAAACATGGAAGAGCATTGCAACCCCCAGCATAGTGTCCTCAATGGTAAGATTGGATAATAAATCAGTCTCCTTTGAAATAAATGCAATGGTAGAACCTCCATTAAGTCCTAAAACACTAAAGAGTTTGTCCAAGGCAAATTACCTTCTATTAAGTGACAGCATAGGTATTTTTTAAGATCTCTCTAACCCCAAAACCATGAAAACCTATGCAGAAATATACACAAATGCCCTGTATGACCACTTAAACAACTGCATAGAAATGTCAGTACCCGACCAAACTAATCCCAAGTCTAGTTAGTAAAACAAGTCACCCTGGTGGACTCCTGGCATAAGAAGATTAAACAACAGAAGGAAGAAATTCCTGTCTAGAAGCAAATGGGAGGGTGCACAGCAAAGAAAAAAAAATCCTCATTAGTCTCAACAGGGAAATCAGGGAACTAGTCAAGTCCTCAAAATCTAAATATGAGCCTAAAATAACCTTCCAAGCAAAGGATAACCATAAAGCATATTTAGTTATACCTGAAATCTTAAGGGAAATACTCAGCAATGATCTGAGTTGGCTGTAGGTGGCACTACTTGCACTCAGCCAGAAGAAATAGCAAATCTACTGGCCAATAAATTCAGCTCAGATTTTACCTCCTCATCAACTCCTGCCACTCCCCATATAATAACCCCTACCATTCCTTTGCCTGTTATCACAAAAGAACAGGTCATCACTGTGCTCTCTAATGCTAAAAACATGGCATCAATGGGCCCTGCCAAAATCCCAGGGTGCCTATTAATATCTTGAAACATGACCTAGTAGACACACTCATTAGACACACTCATATCTCTGTTTAATCACAGTCTGCAAACAGACTTTTTACCAGTAATGTGGAGGACAGCAACAGTCATCCCTCTTCACAAGAAGTGACCATCAATAGACCCAGGAAACTACTGACCCATAAGTCTGACTGGCCTTATCTGCAAAGCTATAGAAAGGATAATCTTGGAGCTGATTAACAACATTTCCACTGCTGCTGTAGTTCTTAATTACATAGTGTCTTCTAATGTTACAGGACTGTAGTGTCTTGATTGCATGGTTTCCCTGTGCTTGAGCTCTAAAACCAGCATTTTTACATTCAGAGGGTTTTCTAACTGTACTCTTGTGGCAGAAATGTGCTGTAGCAAAACTATCTGAGCTGGGGCCTGCTGGCTGAAAGCTTATTGTGAGTTTTTCTAATTGGTCTGTAGGCCTTGCGTTTGTAAAACTTTCTTTTTAGATTCTATACAAGCCCAGTGTTTGTACTAATCTGCACTCCTTGCGTTGGTGGTTAGCAGTGCCCTGCAATCTCCCACAGTACTCCTGCTTCTCTAAGAGCGTCTGAGCAGCATTGCCTTGTTGGAGAGCTGCAGTTCTCACCGAGTATAGCACCCATTCTTTATCTATGTGCTATCATCCCAGTCCTTTCCAATCTACCTACTCTTCTCTCCTCTCTGGTTTAACCCATAGTAAAAAACCTGAAACCATGGATAGGCACTGCTATCACTTTGGCCAGCCTGGGGACATGGGTATCCTGAGGCAAGGCACAATTGTCTCATGTGTACTGACAAACACTTAATCCTGAAACAAACACAGTATGTGAGAGATGTAGTTATGCTATGAAAATTGAGACATGACTCTCACATACTGACAAATCATTTGAAAAACAGGTTGTCAGCACATGCACATCATTTCCTTCACTAAATGAGGTTTTGACACATAAATCCACATATGTGGAAGTATTCACAAGTAATTTATCAAAAACTCAGAGGCCTCCTGTATGCTGCCCTCAGAAACCACTTGCAAACAAAATCAAGTCAATACCAACCACTACACATAAAAATACACATCACAGTGTCACCAAAAACAAGTCCTTAAGGTAAAATACCACACAATCAAACATCTTGTTCATAGGAGACTCCATCGTGAGACACGCAGATGCCCTCTACACCAGACTGGATAAAGAGAGGGTTACAGTCAGTTGTCTGTCAGGGTCCAGGATTTGCCAGATCATGCAGGCACACAGGTCACTCAACCTGAAATACCAGTATGACATAGTCATAGTCTATGCATGTGTGAATGACCTGAGCTGTACCTTCTTTGACTTTATGAAGAGAGACATGATGGACCTCTTTGAATATGTGTCACAGGCAGGTATGAGCCTTACAATGAGCAGAAGTCTATCCTCACAAAGAATAATATCACAGAAAATGACTGACTTCAATAATTGGCTTAGCTACTGGTGTCATTCCAAGGTGATCCAGTATTTGTCAGGTTGGGATGAGATGACTGACAGACCACGCTGTTGTACCAGAGCTGGTCTGCACCTGTCACTGGTAGGCTTTTGAATATTGGCAAAAGCATTAGCCACCCCCATAGTGCCTTTTTTAGGCAGTGCCAAACCAACATACATACCAATGTAACAAGTTCTTCTAATGCCAAGCTAAAGGTACTACTGCTCAATTTTAGGAGTCTTAACAAGAAACTGCACTCCCTGGAAGCTCTCCTCACACTGGAGAATGCTGACATCTATGAATTTATGGAGACATGGTTCAAGGCTGCAGAAAGTACCCATGCAGTGCAAGGCTACTATGCCAATCACACATTCGGACCACCCTCTGAAAAGGAAAAAAAACAAAAAAACAAAAGGAGGATGTATTTCCATTTACATAAAAAACTATAACATGGAAGACTGTTCAGGCAAGATGACTCGTTTGAGTAATTCCATGTCTAGCTGATCACAGGCAAAATCCCCCACCATATCATTGCTAGCTACAGGCTCCTAACCATGAACTATGAACACCATACAGCTTACTTGATTCACTAGAATCACTTATTATTCAGCCCAATACATTACTCATGGGTAATTTTAACTACCCCTCCATAAACTGGGAAACATACATGACCACTAACATGCAGGCTTAGAGATTCCTAGACTTTGTCAATGCACATGCTCTGGAACAGCTGGTCTGTACTCCCACCAGGGTCTCAAATATTCCTGACATAGTACTCACAAACATGGAAGAGCATTGCAACCCCCAGCATAGTGTCCTCAATGGTAAGATTGGATAATAAATCAGTCTCCTTTGAAATAAATGTAATGGTAGAACCTCCATTAAGTCCTAAAACACTAAAGAGTTTGTCCAAGGCAAATTACCTTCTATTAAGTGACAGCATAGGTATTTTTTAAGATCTCTCTAACCCCAAAACCATGAAAACCTATGCAGAAATATACACAAATGCCCTGTATGACCACTTAAACAACTGCATAGAAATGTCAGCACCCGACCAAACTAATCCCAAGTCTAGTTAGTAAAACAAGTCACCCTGGTGGATTCCTGGCATAAGAAGATTAAACAACAGAAGGAAGAAATTCCTGTCTAGAAGCAAATGGGAGGGTGCACAGCAAAGAAAAAAAAAATCCTCATTAGTCTCAACAGGGAAATCAGGGAACTAGTCAAGTCCTCAAAAGCTAAATATGAGCCTAAAATAACCTTCCAAGCAAAGGATAACCACAAAGCATATTTAGTTATACCTGAAATCTTAAGGGAAATACTCAGCAATGATCTGAGTTGGCTGTAGGTGGCACTACCTGCACTCAGCCAGAAGAAATAGCAAATCTACTGGCCAATAAATTCAGCTCAGATTTTACCTCCTCATCAACTCCTGCCACTCCCCATATAATAATCCCTACAATTCCTTTGCCTGTTATCACAAAAGAACAGGTCATCACTGTGCTCTCTAATGCTAAAAGTATGGCATCAATGGGCCCTGCCAGAATCCCAGGGTGCCTATTAATATCTTGAAACATGACCTAGTAGACACACTCATTAGACACACTCATATCTCTGTTTAATCACAGTCTGCAAACAGACTTTTTACCAGTAATGTGGAGGACAGCAACAGTCATCCCTCTTCACAAGAAGTGACCATCAATAGACCCAGGAAACTACTGACCCATAAGTCTGACTGACCTTATCTGCAAAGCTATACAAAGGATAATCTTGGAGCTGATTAACAACAACATATGAAATCTCCAAACTCTAGACCCAACCCAGTTTGGCTTGATTAAGGGCAGGTCCTACCTGCTCAATCAGATGGACCTCTCTCAGAAGGTCACCAGGGCCATGGATTAGAGAAAGGCAGTACATACCACCTACCTTGACCCGGACAAGGCATTTGACAGAGTACCCCACTCTGGTATTATAGATAAACTCACAAAATTGGGAATAAACCTCTATGTCACCAGATGGATAGCCAATTAGCTCATGATTAGGACACGTTATTAGAGTAGGGAAATTCACATCCAGCAAGAGGCCAGGCACCCTTGGAGTACAACAGAGGTCAGTGCTGGCCCCCCCCTGTTTGGGATATACTTCTCAGATGTCAAGGAAAATGCAGGTGGCCTATGGCTGGCCAAATGAGCTGATAACTGCAAGTTGGGGGCAATCAGTGACTCCCCAAATGATGTTGATATCCTTCAGAAAGGAGTGATACAGACTAATGATTGGTGTCAGAGCAGCCATGGCTTCAAATGAAATGCAAAGAAATACATAATAATTCCCTTTGAGAAATTAGTTACCCCTGCGATTTACAACATTGATACCCCCCCCCCCCAAAATGGACCCAGTAGTGAGTGATCTGGGTACTCAGACAGATAGGAATCTGAACTTTGACCACCATGTGTCCACTGTGGTGAGGAAATCCTACTACATGTCTGAGCTTATAAGAAAGGTTATGGCATCCAGATCTAAGAAGGCCAAAGTACCACCGTATTTGGCACTCATCAGACCAATAATTAAGTATAATGCACCCTTTGGCATGCACCTCATCAGGCACCTGCAACAGTTGGAGCATCCTCAGAGGTTTTTCACTAAAAAAATACAGAGTATAACCAACATGTCGTGTGGATCGAATAAAAGCCCTATCACTGTATTCAGTTTCCTACTGATTACTGAGGGGTGATCTATGCCTGACCTACAAGGCAGTCTCTGACCCAGCCCTGATGAAAATGTTGCATATTCACAAAATTAACTGCTTAAGGATTACCCACTCCAAGAATCTAAACCTAATCTCTGACACAATTAGATCATGCTGGAGAGACAGATATGTGTCCCAGAGATTGCCCCTCCTCTGGAATAGGCTTCCTATTTATTTGAAACAGAGCCCTTTCCTGACCATCTTCAATTTCAATCTGGACCAATGGATGGAAATCACAAATTCACTCCTGTGTGGCATCCATGTCCCTTATGGACAGAGGCAGTCAGTAAAAATTTTCAAAAGCATGTTTGCTGACCCTTGTTATCATTCCCTTATAGATAGAAACTTGAGTAAAATCTGGGTAAAACTGGCTAGACTTGTAAAGGCTCTTGAGCCATTAGCCTAGCAATCTCTTATGAACCTACAAACTTGATATTAAACTTCAATGTGGAGTCAGTACAGATACACTTGACATGGTATTAGCTTAAATCACTTTATAGTCGTAACTAGTCACTTTCAAAATTGAAAATAGGTTCAAACGTGCTACGTCAGCAGCAATTTCTTCAAACATCTGGTCAGTTTGCTTAAACTGAGTCATGGTTCAAGCAACATTTCATCAACTGAAAGTAATGGCAACATACAGCTACAAGGTATCATTTCAGCTTTCCATGATACATACAAAGAAATCCACATTTGTAAAAACTCACATATAGGTGAAGAGACTATGGAAAATGTTTTAGTTAACTTCACTTCAAGTGATTCCAGAGCACTTAATTAGCAAATTATCTACAGAATATCTTTAGACAAAATTCAAGATGCAATTTCAAAACTTTAATCAGGTAAAGCTCTAGGACTGGAAGGCTTTGATGCCTTTCTTTATAAGAGGCTCAACTATCAGCTACCAAGAATCCTTTCAAGATTATAGAATTATATGAAAAGAAGTGGCATTAGAGATTGCTATTTTAATTGGTACCAGTCTTATAAGCAATACACTAGTGATTCCGACAAAGCATTGTTTACGAATATGTGATTCCTGGAATTTTACACCCAAGATTGAGACTGTGGTATCTCAAAGACTCCTCCTTTCCTTCAGATAGTGTGATCTTGAAGTTGGTGTATATCAGTAGAACAAGTATGGGAAGAACAGTCTCTTGGATTTGGGGGTACAAGAGGCCTGCCTCATATGAAAAGCTTTTACTTGTAATTTCTTAATCTTAACTGTGATTCATGGTCAAGTGATAGTTATGTTGTTACTATCATAGAGCCATCATATCTTCAAAAAATTTACTCTAAAGCATAACTCAAATCAATGTACCACTCTGTCTTTAATAAAGTTAATTACTAAAATGTATGAAGCTATACTAGGAAAATATAATTCATTTAATAATGGGTCAGGTGCTATCAAACATTCAATCAGGGTTTATGGAATCCAGACAAACTCAAGACAGAAATATAATGGTAAAGCTGAATTTGTATCACAACACCACCAACAGTGACAAACAGCATGTGTTTTTGATATGGATGCAAGTAAACCTTTTGATCTAGTATATATTCCTTTACTCTTCCCTGTTCTGAAAACAAATCTGTCTTCTATGATGTTTTCATTGAGCCATACAAATTCTATATGATTTAGCGTCCAGTTGTCTCACTATAAAGGGCAAGTCATTATCCCCTATTAAGATTTCAACAGACAGGAGGCACGGATTCTTCTTATCTGCATATCTTTTTTATATTATTATTATTTTCTATGTTATTATTTGGGAGGCACAGTGGAGCAGTGGTTAGAGTTATTGCCTCAGAGCAAGAGGTTCTATGGCTAAATTCTTGGCTGGGGTGCCTTCTGTGTGGAATCTGCATGTCCTCCCTGTGTTTGTGTGGGTTTCCTCCCACATTCCAAGGACAATACATCTGAAGCATTTTTCCCTGAACCTCCACTGAAAATGGGCTCTGTCCTGGTAAACAAATGTTAAATAAATTATCTTTGGAATGATTTTTTTCTAAAAAAAATTCTACATGACCAAACATTATTTAACAGTAGATATAATCAAGTTGGATCTAGAAAATAGGGATAAATTTAAATCTAGTCTCTGTTTTAGAGCTTTTATAGTCAGATTGAATATATTCCTGAGGGTCATTACGTTCTGCAATGACATGTATTTGATATGATCTCTTCAGATCCACAAATAAGACTGCATCAGAGGTTTTCTGGAATAATAATTGTCAGAGTAGTTTGAATACAGATCCAAAGCAAAAAGTGGCTTGAAATTACTTAGTTTACTAATCTCCTACATTATTTCAATGATAATCAAGCTACTAAGCCTGTTTGTGCATTTTAATGTGAAAACTAGCAGCATTCTTCATTAGATGATGACAGTCAGATCATACAGATGCAGTCTAGACATTTCAGCTAAATTAGTTCCTTTCATCAAAAAAGTTATTGTGCTATTTCTAAATTCCACTCATATATCAAGCTACTAAGACTCAACGCATATGCTTTTCACAGAAAGTTAGATAAATTCAATGAATTTCTAACCACTTACAACCATTCGCTGATAATTCTAATTATCCACTTTTAAAACGGATAAAGATAGTAGCTTCCAAATTCACTGTGATCCTTGAGTTTGATTACAACAAGTTGAAGCTGGTTACATTATGGCTTGAGTTATTCAAAAAAAAAAAAAAAAAAAAGCATCTCCTGTCTAAGTCAATCTTAAATGCTATATGCAATTCTGCCACATATATCTCACATTACAGGTTATTAAGATTAAAAGAAATGAATATATACCACATCTGGGTAAGGGTTTGGTCTAACACTTAACCAATTTTCCCTATTCCAAATTCCTACACCGACAATGTATGCTTTTACACAATGACTACCTGATTCCAGATAGATTAGATACTATGGTTAAACTACCCTCACCTAACTGTACAATATACTGGAGTGATTCTATAACAATTGTATTTAACATTTTTCTTAGAATGCAGTTCTATTCATCCTGTGCAGTCTTTCTTAATAGATCATTTCAACAAGTTCTTAATTGTGAGTGAAAAATGACAATAAATGTTAAGTTGTATTCTTTGTATACCTAGTCCATTCCATGCAATTAAAAAGTATCATTTAGTTTGTTTAACATCACCTTTGGACAGTTTATTTTCTATTAAACTCTTGATAAATATGGAAACAATGTCTGTCATATTGTGGAGTTCCTTTATCAGACAAGTTCTTTCCTCATGTGAATAGTCACAGACAGATTCTTTCCAGAATACAGTCAAACTGTTGCCCACGTATCAATATCAACAAACTTTGTTAAATGAATGGTTGTTCTTTAAAATAATGATATTCTCACCAGGATACCCTAGCCAATGACCAACCTCCTGATGGTGAACTTACTTGGCCTCTTTTATTTTGTTACTAATTGTTTGCTGCAGTGAATATTAATGATACCACAAGAATCTCCTCTTTGTTTTATTTGTACTGGTTTATGCTCATTTATAGATTATGCGTTTAAAGAAAGTAATGACGGTTATTGTGCTACTTGCTTCAAAATGTGTCTTATATTTAGGCTTTACCCTTTCATTTGTTTTGCTCACTGTTCTATCCTTTGATCAACAAGAAAAGAATATTAATTTAAGAAAATTTACTTCATGAGCCATATCAATGACATTTTAAATCTTTTCTCTCTTAAAAGGTGTTTCTGCAGTTGTTGCACAGAATTACTTTAGGAACTCATTATTTTTTATGACTTTAGTTTTGAAGGTAGGATCACAGACAAACAGAGTGGATATTGTGGACAGAATACAGAAAACTTCCTTACTAACAAATCAATATCTCTACATCTGATTGTCTTCAATGCACACACACACACACACACACACACACACACACACACACACGCACGCACGCACGCGCACACACACACACACACACACACACACACACACACAAACTCACAGCTCAATACAGCACTTCTCTGTTTGCACAGACAGTATTTGATTGTGATGAAGTTTGCAAGACATTATGGTCACATTAATGTATCTCAACCTGTTGCTATTAGATATGTGCATTGACCCACTCAGCTTGTGCTAGTAATATCAGTACAGTTCAACTCTGAATCTGAATACACCTCTTTACCTCTTTTAATATAAAATCATCCAAGGCTAGCTTCGAAAGAAAAATTGCCAAAGACTCCAAAGATAACCACAAGGCATTCTTTAGCTATGTCAAGAATCTAAGTGGCAATTCTCAGATCTGCTCGGAGTTAGTGCAGAATGGCATAGAATACACTGAACCGACCAATATCACCAACATCCTGGCAGACAGGTTCAGTGCAAACTTCACCCCCCTCTCACCCCCCAAAAGGGTCCATAACTATAACAGAAGAATATAGTGCCCCTGAAAACACTCAGGTTAAAACAGCTCTCTCCAAAGCCAAAAACACATCATTGGGACCAGACGGTGTCCCAGGCTGCATCCTGCACGAGCTCAAAATTGAACTAACCCCTCATCTAAACACATGGTTCAAACTCAGCCTCTCCATAGGCTACATGCCCATAGAGTGGAGCACAGCAACAGTTATTCAGCTACACAAAGGTGGAGCCACAACAGACCCTGGAAACTATTGCCCTATAAGCCTGACATACCCCAGGAACTATTGCCCTATAAGCCTGACTAGCTTGGTCTGCAAGGCTATGGAGCGCATCATCATGGATCTCATTAACAGAGACATTGGGAACCTCCAAACACTGGACCCTACCCAGTTCTGCTTTGTTAAGGGCAGATCATGCCTCCTAAACCTGGTGGACTACTTTACAACAGTTACCAAGGCTATAGACGAGGGAAAGGTGGTCCACGCAGCCTACCTAGACCTCACAAAGGCCTTCAACACCATTCCCCATTCTGGTATTATAGACAAGCTCACCAGCCTGAACATAAACCCCTACATCATGAGGTGGGCTGCCAACTGGCTCATGGACAGAACACACATGGTAAGAGTTGTGGGAGCTAGGTCTGACTCTAAACAGGTTACAAGTGGCATTCCCCAGGGCTCAGTCCTAGGACCCCTCCTGCTTGTCATATACTTCTCAGAGGTACAGGCAAGCACAGGATGACTATGGCTGACCAAGTACGCAGATGACTGCAAATTAGGGGCTATAATTGACTCTCCGGATGACACAGACATCCTTCAAAAGGGTCTCACTGAGACAGATGCCTGGTGTCAAAACCATGGCCTCAAGCTAAATGCCAAAAAGTGCATAGTCATCCCCTTTGGAAAAAAACAGAGTACCCACAAACTACCACATAGGTGGTAGCCCCCTAAATACGGAAGACGTAATAAGGGATCTGGGGACCCAAGTAGATAGTAATCATTCGTTGATAATCACATTGCCAAAGTAGTTAGAAAATCCTTCTATGTGGCCCACCTAATCACAAAAGAGTTTGCATCCAGATCAAAAGAGGTCATTGTGCCCCTCTATGCATCACTCATCAGACCCATCATAGAGTATAATGCCCCATTTAGGATGTACCTTACAAGACACCTGCAATAGCTGGAAAGACCACATAAGTACCTCACCAAGAGGATCACTGGCCTCAAACAGATGCCCTATGCAACTTGACTGAAGAAACTCCAGCTGTACTCGGTTGCATGCCGTCTACTCAGAGGTGATCTTTGCCTGACATACAAGGCCATGTCCAACCCAGAATTGATGGACATGCTCCACCTAAAGAAAAACATATCCCCTCAAGCCACACACTCTAGGGATCTAAACCTCACCACAACAATAAATAGGACATGCTGGAGGGATAAATTCCTGTCCCAGAGACTTCCCATGCTCTGGAACAAGATTCCAATCTACATTAGGCAGAGCTCCTCACTAACACCCTTCAAGAGAAACCTTGACTTGTGGATGGGAGACAGAAAGTTTACCCCGGGAATCACTTCAGTGGGTCTGCTGGACAGAGGCACAGGGAACTAATCTAAGGGGGCAGCGATAGCCAACACATTCTGGCTAGGCTTATAAATGCCTTTGGGTAGATAGCCTGGTCCCTACCTATGAATCTATGAACCTAATATTCAGTATTTTAACTATAGCATGTTGCAACTGAAACCACACACACACACACACACACACACACACACACACACACACACACACACACACACACACACACACACACACACACACATATACATATGTATATATATTCTACTCTACTCCTTGCAATATATATATATTTACTTTCCCTGTAGCTTCCATATATTCTGGGCATTTATTTTGTCCTGCTTTTTGAGAAGAGGTCAAACAAATCTTCATTGGCATTGCTATAATACCAGGCTGTGGTGACAGAATCATCTGAAGCACTAAATTTACTTGCTGCATATAAGATAACATGTGGCATTTCCCCTAAGGCAGTTCATAATAAAATATTCAGACAATTCTGGTAAGATACACCAGTACAAAACACATTCTACCTCAAAGGATTTTGCTACATCTTGAACCTGATTTAAAAGGCAGCACATTGCATCTTATATACAGTAACAGAAATATTGCCTTGATTGGTGACAAATATATGTTTTTTTTTACTTCAGATAGAATGATAGCAGAATGAAATAAAATCTGGATATAGGCTGCAAGGGGCCATCTTGATGGCAATTGTATACTTATACCTAATGTAAATGAACTATACTATAACTTGGCAGTCTGTGGAGTATAATCTAATTACCATGTAGGCCTGTTGGTGGAGATAATCAATACATGCTAATATCTCCGAAACAGGTCGATACTTTCTTGTAATTTTTTGGACAACAAATCTGAATATTCAGTTATAAACTGTTGTTAGATTTTGCTTTTAGGTGCAGAGGTAATAGGATAGCTGTACATTGAACTTTCAAGTGCCAAATTACAACTCCCAATGATGGTTTCATTTCTCTTGCAATAATATTTAAAACACTGGAAAATATCATTTTCATGGACCAAAATAATGATTTATACTCATGTTATAAAAGTAAAATACATATATGATTTAAAGCATTCTTTATTCTCTCCTGTCAGAAAAAAAAACTTAATTTTTTGCAAGTTTGCTGTGAGCTGGATCTAAAGATGTTATATAAGGGAAGCAGCAAAATAATAATAATAATAATAATAATAATAATAATAATAACAGTAATACAGTCATCATCATCTTCTTTCGGC
Source organism: Protopterus annectens (assembly GCF_019279795.1). NCBI lineage: Eukaryota > Metazoa > Chordata > Ceratodontiformes > Protopteridae > Protopterus > Protopterus annectens. The sequence goes on along the minus strand of NC_056732.1, from coordinate 790,463,253 downwards.
TGTTCCCATTAGGGGTCGCTACAGCGGATCACCTGTTTCCATTTCTTCCTGTCCTCTGCATCTTGCTCTGTCACACCAACCACCTGCATGTCCTCTCTCACCACATCCATGAACCTTATCTTAGGCCTTCCTCTTTTCCTGTTACCTGGTAGCTTCATCCTTAGCATCTTTTTCCTAATATACTCAGCATTCCTCCTCAGCACATGTCCAAACCAATGTAATCTTGTCTCCCTGGCTTTGTCTCCAAACCTTCCAACCTGGGCTGACCCTCTAATATACTTATTCCTAAGCCTGTCCACCCTCGTCACACCCAGTGCAAATCTTAACATCTTTAACTCTGCCACATCCAGCTCAAACTCCTGCCTTTTTGTCAATGCCACTGTCTCCAACCCATATAACATGCATAGCTAGTCTCACTACCCTCTTGTAGACCTTCCCTTTCACTCTTACAGGTACTTGTCTGTCACAAATCACTCCTGACACTCTTCTCCACCCACTCCATCCTGCCTGCACCCTCTTCTTCACCTCTCTTCCATACTCACCATTACTCTGAACTATTGACCCCAAGTATTTAAACTCATCCACCTTCACCACCTCTACTCCTTGCATCCTCGCCATTCCTCTATCCTCCCTCTCATTCACGCACATATATTCTGTCTTAGTCCTACTGACCTTCATTCCTCTTCTCTCTAGAGCATATCTCCATCTCTCCAGGGTCTCCTCCACCTGTTCCCTACTCTCACTACAGATCACAATGTCATCTGCAAACATCATAGTCCATGGGGACTCCTGTCTGATCTTGTCTGTCAACCTGTCCATGCAGTAACAAGTTGAAAACAAAACTTGGGTTAAATCTTCTTTGCGCTTCTAAAATTGCAACAACCTCTAGCTCATCTCCCTTTGCGCACATTTTCCAGTGGAATGTCACCCTTTTGAGACAGTATATTACATTTTACTGTAAAGAAATCTCATAAATATAATGGCTGCATTGCTGTCGGAGTCATACACTACCCCTTAAGTGATATCAATGGGCATTCAGCATTGTTCATGAAGGTAGCTGCCTTTTGCTCTCATACATACATTAGTCTGCTCTGCAAAAAGGTAGCCACGTTCTGTGTACTACTGATTTCACTCTTACTCCCCTCCACATACACAATCAAGATATGTTTTTGTTGAGTAGTCTCTCATAAGAGAGAGAGGAAACCTATTCCAACATTTAGTTATTGCAAGGTTAGATCTGCAACCATTCCATTCTAACTTTGGGAAAGAAACTAGGTATTTTTTTAGGTAGCTACAAGCTTGCACAGCAGGAAAAAAAAAAGATTCATTAAGCAAAATCATATCTATTGGCTATTCAAGCTTTCAGTTTCCATAGAAACATAAAAGTGAGTGTTTCAGAGTAATCAAAAGTATTTGTCTAGTAATCGGAGCATCAGGGAGTGTTGTAGCTCTGGGTTCTTGCAAGGATTATTTTTACCAATACAAACCCTACTCTCAAGTGGGTCTATATCACATTATCAAAATTCCAAAATGTCAAACACCATAAGCTCGACCTTGGAATCTCGAAATGTGATATACTCAAACGCTCAGAACAGCAAATTTTTTCCAAGGGAAAAAATTTGCTGTTCCGAGAATAATCACACACACAGCTCAAGCACACCAAAATACATAATCCACACATACACACTTCACAGAACCCTACTCTAAACCGTACATATACTACTAGCTATCCACTTACCTTAACCCAACCCTAACCCTAAGGGCCCTAACTAATGTATACTCACCTTACCCGCTCCCTAACCCTAAGGTCCCTAACTAACACACACTCACCTTACCCACTCCCTAACCCTAAGGTCTCTAACTAATGCACACTCACCTTACCCGCTCCTTAACCCTAAGGTCCCTTAACTATGGCATATTCACCTTACCCGCTCCCTAACCCTAAGGCCCCTAACTATTGCATACTCACCTTACCCGCTCCCTATCCCTAAGGTCCGTAACTATCACACACTCACCTTACCTCGGTCTGTTCACACACTTATCTTAACCTGGCCCGTCACCTTCGCACCACAGTCGAGGAAATAGCGAAGCCACAGAAAAGGCCCACCGAATACTTTCCCTAGGAAAATATTCAGTGTTTTGCAGCTTTGCTATTTCAAGCGTTCGCTGAATAGGGTTCAATTTTATAACATTTGAAGCTTTAAGACTTCGATGTTATAATATAGACCCCTCTCAAGTATTCCTCTACCAAGGTACATACCTTTCCAATGTTTCTCATTAACTTTATTATGACATTTACTTGTCCATATTTTAAAATACAGAATGACATACTGAAAACTGGTAAATCCAAACTTGATCAAACCATATACCATGACTGAATAGGCTGACCTTATTGTCCTACCCCATTGTGACATCTGACACAAATTTCTAAATGGTGTTATTTCTGAAACCTGAGGTACTACACTGGTTGCTGACTTTGTTCAGAACTTTTCTCCATTAACTACTGTTCATTGCCTTTGGTAGCCAACTAATTTCCTGTGTATCCAGCAAATGTACATATCCCAGTGGGTTCATAGGTACATACTAGACTAACAACCACTAGGGTCTTTATAAGTCTATCCTAGCCACCCAAATGTGATCCATAAATTTTATGTTTTACACATTTGTATATGGGTGATTTTTGGTTATGGCATGATTTACTTGCTGTCTGTGTTCATCAGAGACATAGGCACCACACCAGGGGTGAAATTCTGATTTCCCATCTGATTATCCAAATTAAACTTAAATAGAGTTTGGGGGGTACTTTGTTTCACATGGATGGAGAGCCTATTACAGAAAATTGGAATTCCTTTTCATGTGGATCAACAGCCTATTACAGAGAATAGGAATTCCCTAAGATTCATATCTGTCTCTCCAACACATCCTATTTATCTCACAAGCACAATTTAGGTCTTTGGGTTTAATAACTCTGATGCTGTTTGTTTTGCAGATGTGTATCAGAGTATCAGAGTGGGGTCCAAGAATGTTTTGTAAGCCAGGCATAGATTACATCTTAGTAGACTATAGAGGACTCTGTATAGACATAGGGCTTTGAGGTGATCTGTATAGTATTTATGCCCTGTATTCCTTTTAGAAAGAACCTTTGTGGATGTTCCATTTACTGCATGTATCTGAACAGGTACATACAGAAGGGGTTATTATACTCCATGATGGGTCTGATGAGGGCCAAGTGTAGTGGCATGATGACTTCATTGGACCTAGATGCCACGCCCAAGTTGAGCAACAACAATTTTCCTTCTACCTTGGACACATGTAGGTCAAAGGCTAGGTTATTGTCTGCATGAGTTCCCAAAACCCTGACTAGTGAGTCAACTTTTAGGGGTGTTTTACTAATGACATAGTTTCCTGGGGTGGCCAGCTTTTCAAAAGGTACTGGTGTTTTATTGATGAAATAGTTTCCTGGGGTGGCCAGCTTCCCAAAATGTACTGTAATGCATATCTTTGCATTGTGTTTTAAGCCATGACTTTGCCATCAATCATTTGTCTGTATTTTACATTCCTGTATGGCATTTGAATATTGGGAGGATTCTATGACTGCTCCCAGTTTACAATTATCTGTGAACTTGGCCAGCTAAAGGCCTTTGAAATTGTCTTTGACTTCTGAGACGTTGGTGACAAAGAGGAGTGGGCCCAGCAAAGAGCCCTGAGGGACTCCACTTGATACTGGCTTCTTTGTGGTGGTGGTCTCACTGATCCTAATCTCCTGTGTCTTATGTGTGAGCTAGCTGGGTATTGTATCAAATACCTTAGCCAAAACGAGGTAGGCTGTATGCACATTTTTACCCTCATTCATAGCTTTGGTGACTTTTTCTAAGAAGGCTAATAGGTTCAGTAGGCATTCCTACTTTATTTATTTATTTATTTATTTATTGACATTTGATTACTGGGAAAGTCCAAGTGGATAGAAGCTCATTTTCAGTGGAGGCTCAGGGAGAAAATCTCCAAATTAATACAAACATTTTAAGAAAAATAATCATACAATCTTCAAAAATAAAACAAAAAACATCTGCAGTTTAAATAATTATAACAAATCAGAGATAATTTAAAAATAATGGTTTATCAAAGCCAAACTGGGATGGGTCCAGTGTCTGGAGGTCTCAATGTTTTTATGATTATTTCCATAATAATTCTTTCCATTGCTTTGCAATAAGACTAGTTAGACTAATGGGTTTGTAATTTTTGGGATCTGTTGATGATCATCCCCGTTCACCCATATGAACAGGGATGACCATTGCAGTCCTCCATCCCCATGGCACAAAGCCTGTTTTGAGGCTATAGTTAAATAGCGACTCCAGTGGCCCTGATAAGTCATATTCTAGACTATTTAGGAGGCATCCTGGAATATTATTGTGGCCCACTGAGGCTGTGTTCTTGGCCTTATTGCATGCAGTCAGAACATGCCCACTACTGATAGCTGGAGGGGTAATGTTTGAGGGCATTTTTTGAGGGTAGCTGCGGTTGAGAGGGGGTAAAGTTAAAACTGAATTTGTCAGCCAGCAGATTCCCTATATTTCTTGGCTCAGTGTATGTGGCACCATTAACCACTAGCTCAGAACACTGCTGTGTACTGCCTTTAAGGTTTCTGACATAGCTGACAAAGGCCTTATTGTTATCTTTTGCCTGGGAGGCTATGTTAAAATTGGCTTCATCTGGCTTAATTAGACCTCTTAGTTGCATGTTTAGTTTGATGAGAGTTATTATCTTTATGAAAATTACACTTCCTGATTTTAAAATTCAGTTTTTTTTCTTTTGTTGTATATAGGTTCATAGGTAGGTACTAGGCTATTGGCCCTAGGGTCTATATAAGCCTAGCCAAAAAGGTACCCTGGCTTTCATCACCCAAGAAAATTATTTTCCTGTGCCCCTGTCGAGCAGAGCCACAGAAGTGATATCCCGGGTGAATTTCCTATCTGCCATCCAATCATCAAGATTTTTCTTGAAGAGTGCTAATGAGGAGCTTTGTTTGATATAGATAGGTAGTTTGCTCGAGAGTATGGGAAGTCTCTGGGACAGGAATCTATCCCTCCAGCATGTTCTTTTTATTGTGGTGACAAAGTTTAGGTCCCTAGAGCATATAGCTTGGAGGGATTAGGATTTCTTTAAGTGGAGCATGTCCAACAGCTCTGGGTTTGGCATAGCTTTGTATGTTAGGCAGAGATGACCTCTGAGTAGGCGATATGCGACAGAGTAAAGCTGGAATTTTTGAGACAGTCTGCATAGGGCATTTGTATGAGACAAGTAATTCTCTTTGTGAGGTATTTCTGCTGCCTTTCCAGTTGATGTAGATGTCTTGTGAGGTACACACCAAAAGGGGCGCTATATTCTATAATGGGTCTAATGAGTGACGAGTAGGGGGGAGCATTGACCTCTTTTTTCCTGGATGAGAAACCTTTTGTGATGAGGTGTGCCACGAAGAAGGATTTCCTGACTACTGTGGTTATGTGATCATCAAAGGAGAGACTGTCCACCTGTGTCCCAAGGTCTCTTATCACTCTTTCAGTGTTAAGTAGACTACCGCCTATTTAGTAGTTCATGGGTATAGAGTTTTTTGTCAAAAGGGATGACAATACACTTTTTGGCATTGAACTTGAGGCCATGACTTTGACATCAGGCTCCTATTTAATTTGGGGTGCCAGCAGGGCAATTTGTTTTTGGAGTTAGTTTTGGGGTTCCTTCTGGTAGGTAGAGCAGCCTCTATGCAACCATTGACATGGTTTTACAGGGTTTTTGTGAACAATCCTGCATAGACTGGTGTGTTGTCTGGGTTTTGAGGGACATTGAATTTTGGCTATCACTTAATAAAAGGTAGTTTATCTTTCAATAGTTCCTAACTATTACTGGGTTTACTCGGGTTACTGATTTGATTTTGATTTCAAAGGAGACAGCTTTATGGTTGCACCTTACCAGGGAGGACATGATATTTGGGGGTGGGGTGCAGTGCTCTCCCATATTTTTGAGTATGAGGTCCAGAGACTGGAGCTTTTAGTGGGTATATCCCCTAACTGGTCAAGGGTGTTTGAATTTATAAAGTCCAGGAATTTCTGTGCCTGGAGATTTGAGGTCATGTAGGATTCCTAATCAATAGAGGCATAATTAAAGTCCTCCATGACCAGGGTGGTCAGTTTGATAGTAAGAGCCTTCAGTAGGTCTAAGTATACACTGTACGTTTCTTGGGACATGGGTAGTGACCTATAGCTAGCTAAGATATGATATGGGATTTTATCTATGGTGATCTGCTCATGGAGAAACTCCAGCGCATCATCCTGTTTATCCAGCCTAGATGTATGATTGTTATTGAGGTATATTGAGACACCTCCACCTTTAGACCCTGTCTGTGTAACTACTGGTCTAAATGTGTGGAAGGCACTGAAACCTTGCATTAATGGGGTACTTTCTGTAGCTTTAAACTGTGTCTCAGTAACTGCACAGATGTCTATATTCTTGAGGGTGGGAAGTGCTGATAGAGAGTGTATTTTTTTTTTTTTTTAGGCTGGTAGTATTGAGCAGTGACACCTTGAGGTTCAGCTGAGTTGATTTTGCTATGTTGGTAGGTTTGTCAATTTGGCATTGCCTAACAAAGGTTCTATGGAGCTGGATAAAGTTTTAGCCAGTATTTGAAAGCCTAGAAGGGACAGGTATAGATCATCCCTGGAAAAGCAACGTGGACTGATGACCATGTCCTCCCATTCTGACAAATATTGGGTCCACTTAGAATGACACCAGAAGCTCAGCCAATTGTTAAAATCAATCATCTTTTGTCTATATTGTGTCATCATCCTCAGTGAAGGTAATATCCTGCTCAAGGTTAGGTTCCAATTAGCCTCAGATAAGTAGTCTGAGAGCTCCATAATGTCTCTCTTCATATAATCTAGGGAGGTACATCTCAGGTCATTTACACCTGCATGGACTATGATGGCATCATACTGGTACCCATGGTGTAATGACTTGAGTGCATGTGTGATTTGGTGGATCCTAGCTCCAGATACTCAACTAACTGCTAACTTTACCTTTTTCATCCTGGTTAGAGGGGCATCAGTATCACTCCCAATTGAGTCCCCTATGACTAAAGTCCTGGGAAGTGTGCTTGCTTGCCTTTTGGGTTTTGTAGTTGTGGTTCCACTGAGTGTGGCTTTATGTGTGATGTTGCTTTTGTTGAATGCTTTTGGATTTGCTGAAAATATGCTTTGCCAATGGAAGGTCTAGGAGGCCTTTGTTGTTTAGGAAGATTGCATTTAAGTGCCTCAGCATGCATTGGTCTATGTGTGTATTATGTGCTATGTATGGTGGGTGCTGTGTGCATGATTTTGACAACCAGATGTATGCTCTTCAAATGTGAAAATTTAGCCTCCATTGACGTCATGTACATACCTCTTTCACTGTATCTGTTAGTTTAAAGATTAAGTGTTTGTTAGTAAACATGAGACAATTGCTGCATTGTCCTGATGTACCCACATCCATTAAGCTGGCTGCAGTGAATTTAGAAAACTGCATATTCATGTTGTCTGTTCCTTTAATTGGTGAGCTGTATGGGTGTGGAATACTGGGTCTTACACAAGCTTATTAAGGGTGCTATTTTGGGGCAGACTAGGCTATAAAATACTAAATTCTACTAAATTTAATGTTATTACCATTAAACATGCTAACAAATTGCTCTAAACTTGTGTGCAAGGTTTTTGCTCTATACATACTGCTTTACAGGTAGTTTTATGGACAGTTATATACAGAAAATTTGCTTTCTATGCATTTGCTTCTGTACAGGGCACTGCTGACTTTCACTATATGGTGAGCAACTCTGCACAAACACACCAAATTTATAACAGCAATGAATAAAACAGAAAACTCACTGCTGAGTCTACTTCAGGAACACAGGTTTGGACACCAAGCTTTGCTGAGCTCTGTGGAAATGAGCAAAGAGCCATGCAAATGTGCCAGATTTAAACCATCACTGAAAAAAAAGAAAACTGGCTACTGAGCACCTTGCCAATTAAATGGCTACATGTTGAGACCTTTTGGGTGTTTTCCAACTCAGATAGACCAGGCAAACACCTTCTGCCACCAGATGAATAATCACAATCATCCTATTGTAAAAACATAGTGCAAATAATTCCACAAGTGCAATACTAGTACAAATAACTTACCCAGCAAACTAGAAATCCCTTACAGATGGCAATTTCAAGGCAGGCAGTCTAACAGTAGCAGCAGCAGCAGTGGTAGGAAAAGTAGTTTTTAGTAAAATATTAGTAATGCACACATAAAGCAAGAAAATAACAGCAATTGCTTAAAATAAGTTACACAAGCATGATTTATAAATTGATAGTACTTATCTTTGCCTGGATAGCACTGGCTGCAAGTAAAACACTTCTGGAACACAGGCTAGGACTTCAAGCTTGGCTAAACTCTGTAGAAATGAGCACAGAGCCATGCAAACATGCCAGACTTATACCATACTATTTATTCTTAGTAATTCATCCTGTCTCTTTTTTGAGACTTGATAATGAATCATTAGTCATCTAGCACCACTTTCAACAACTCCACCTATTATCCATACAACGCTGACACACAAAAATACCCAAAATGTTTTGTAGAGGGTCAGACCCTCTGTACTTCCAACTCTTGATCACTAAGACATAAAGCATATACAGACAGAAAGAGTACAAGGTATGAAAATATGCTTCAATTCAAAACAGCATTCTCCAAGACTATATCTGTATCTATATCTATATCTATATCTATATCTATATCTATATCTATATCTATATCTATATCTATATCTAAATCAGTATCTGTATCTATATCTAGCTATATCTATCTATATATTTATATATATAGATATACATATATATCTGACTATCTATCTATCTATCTATCTATCTATCTATCTATATATCTATTTAATCTATATATATATATATCTATCTATATGCCATGCAAGCCAAAGTGGATACTTATGGAATTATTTATATATTCTGTGCAGTAAGATGTTTTAAATCCGAGGTGGTATTCATACTAACTATTGGACAACAAGGAACTTCCCCTACTCTTTTTATTTTGTGGGGGAATGTTTTATTGCAGCACTTCCTGATTTTGTTCCTGGTGCAGAGACAGCTAGGAGAAACTGTGCAGTAAAAGAGGGAGAAGAGAGGTGTTCTACTGGTGATAGCAGAGTGATTTTGTAAGTCAGACAGTAAACTATTAAAAAGCGAGTGAATAGTTTAGTTCAAACTGACTTTAAACTTCAGGATTTTGAAGAAGATGTAATTGAAATTGCTTTGGGGGGGGGGGTGCTTGATGAAAAAAAATGGTTGATTTATTGAACAAAGGTGATCCTGAAAAATAGTCTGAGATTTCATGGTCAGATATGATGGTAAACATTTCTGGAATGGACAGTGAGTTGGGCAGAATAGAAGCAAGTTGTGAGTTGGATGGACATAAGGTTACAGATTGAACACAATCTGGAAAATCGCATGCTGATGCGGTTGGAAGAACAAAAAGTACTATAAACTTTATTAAAAAAAGGTTTTTTGTTCGGATAAGAAAGAAGAAATAATAGACAGATATTTTGTTTTTGATAATTTAGTGTTATATTTGGGTTTTGAAGCAAAGGACATTAGACCCTTGATACATTTGGGAAAAGAGAAATTTGTGACTTAAGATTTGAGACTGAAGACTTAATGGAAAGATTTTATTTAATTATAAAAAAAGGGACTGTTACCAGCAGAATGAATTTATATTTTCTGGGCAAGGGACTTGAATAAAATAAGGTGTTTGTCCAGTTTTGCACTGATGAAATTGAGTTAAAATATTTTAGAAATCATTTTTCATTTATGTGTTATTCAGTTTCTGATATTTTGAAAGTTAAAGATGAAAGGGGTATTTGGAATGGGGGTGGGTGGGAAGTGGATGCTATTTTAAATTATGAAAAAGATGTGATAAACCATTTACCAAGTGTTGTGTATGTAGATGGTAATAGAGGAAGAATTCAGTAAATGGGACAGCTGAAAACTTGTTTTTTTTTTGAGCAAAAAGGAATGAAAAATATGTAAAATCAAAGGGCATTTTTGGTTTGATTGTAAAAAGAGTAAGCAATATAATGAGTAGAATGACGGATAAAGTATGTCTGAAAGTAATAAGGAAGTAGGGAATAAGGGGGAAGGTGTTAATGAAAAAGAGGAAGAAGTAATAAGAGATAACTTACATAAAAATGTTATATTTCAGGAGGATGAAGGTACTGAAAGTGTTGAAAATGAAGACATTGAAAGTGATACAACAGATGATTGTGATGGAAGTCTAAAGGATGTTAGGAAAATACATTTGATAGGTGCTAGGGTAAGAGTGAAGAAAAGAAGATTTAAAAATACATCACCAAAGATTAAAAAGAAAGGCAAAGGTTAGCTTTAGATGTGTTTCAGGAAATGAAAATAGTGAGAAAATCGGATTCTGACAATCAATAAATAGTTGTACATAAACCCAGAAAAATATTCAAGTGGGGGAAAAATAAAAAGTAGAACATGAACATTTAAAATACTTCCCTTAAACTTATGAAAAGGAAATGTAATCATTTTATAGTGCTTTCAGTAAATGTGACTAGTATTATTAATATTGTAAGAAGGATAGGGGCACTGGAATGGTGTGCTGAGTGTGATGTAGGTACTATTCTTACAGGGGATGTAGGATTCCTGACAAGTGAAGAAAGATTGCAAACAGTAAAACTGTGAGATGGAAAAATAATATTGAATTTAGGAAGTGAATGTTGTTCCGGTGTGCCTGTATTGTGTAAAAGTAGTAAAAATATTAGCTGTAACATTGTTAAGGATGGGAAGGTTAACTGTAATAGATGTGAGGTGGAGAGAATGTTTTTATAGAATTATTGCATTATATGCATGCATAAATGGCAAGGAAAGATAGAATCTGTTTATCAAATATATTATGTGGTAGTTAACAAGAAAATTATTACTGCAGAGGACTTTGAGATTTAAGTGGAAATATAAAAAGAAACAGATGTTTAAAAATATAAGAAGTGATAAACTGTGGTAAGTTAGTTGTGTGGAATAAAAGTCAATGGACTTATAGAAAAGGGGCCATTGGATTTGAAATGAATTCTTTTGTACTATCAGGAGGCTTGGTGCAGCAGATCATGATACAGTAGAGGGAGTGTTTTTTCATCATTTAGCAATATGGGTGGAGGTGATGAAAGAAAGAGAGTATATTAAACTAGGAAAGAGAATAAAAAGAATAAATGAGACATTGTGGGATGAATTTGGAGAGTGGGAAGTATTGCGTTTAAGTCAGTATTATATATCCATGAAGGACTTTTATAAAAATTGATTTGAATGGAGGATTGAATTTAAAAATAAGTCTAAAAAGTATTTTTTCAATGGCAGGATGACATAACAAAAGATGAGAAAGTGAAGAATGGAAGGATGAGTAGAAAAGTATTGGAGAGTTTAGAAATGAATACAAGAGAGTACTATGATATGGAAAATGAAATAAGACGCTACTGTTTAAGCGGAGATATTGTGTACAAGGGAGACGGGAGTAGGTGTCTGCATAGTTGAATAAAATAGTAAAAGAAGATATTAGTATAATGAAGGAAATGTAAAAGGATGAGTAAAAATAAAAGCAAATTATGAGTATTGTATAGCATATAGAATATATATATAAGAGTAAAAAAAATATGAAAGAATGGAAAGTAAAAAATATTGTGAACAAGTTAAGGAAGCATTTGTAAAATAAATAATGATTAGTGAATCAGATGAAGTACTTAGGAAAGTAAATGTTGATTCAGTATTGGTTCAAGATGGTGTAGGGTATGAAAGGTACAAGAAATTAATGGATTGACAAAGATAGTGTTTTATCAACATTTTGAATAAATGGTTAAAAGAAAGGTTTGTTAATGAAGAGTTACATATTTAGATGTTAAAATTTATATCAAAGAAAGAGGAAAATAATGAAATAAAAATGGAGACCTATCACATTAAATAATACATATTAAACATTTTTATGAGGATAATACAGGTGAAAATTGAAGGAAGAATGAAGAGCATTACAGGAGAAAGTATATATGGTATAAATGGAAGGGAAGGAATGCCATGAATTATTTGTCATTTGAGATATTGTGCATGGTACTATTAGTAAAAGGGAAAATGCAAAGCTTATTGATAGTGATGTGAATAAGGCATTTGATACAGTAGGATAAGATGCTTTGTGGAATGTTTTGGAAAAGTATGGAATAGGTAATGGAATTAGGAAAGAGTGCATGTTAGCATGTCAAAATAATAGTGTGAGAGCGTTAGTGAATGGGTGGCTAAATAAGGAAATGTGCATGGACTGTGGTATAAGACAAGGATATCTCATGAGTGCAAATTGTTTGCATTAGTAGTGAATGCAATAGTGGGTAAAGTAGCTTATAAAACGAAAGATGCTAGATATGTGATGCAAAAGGAAGTAGTAATTCCAGTAGTTTTGACATATGTAGATGATACAGTTGTGATTGCTAAGAATAAAACATGGATGAGCAAGTACTGGCTTGTCTGAATAGATGTTTAAAGAAAATGAGAATGACCTTGAATAAAGATAAAAGTAAGGGTTTGGGTAATGTTGAGAAAATTGGAGGTGTGTATTTTTAAGGAATGAAATATCTTTGTTAGGGGCAAAATCTGGGAAAAAATAATGTAGTTATGATGCAATCGAAGGGTTTGATAACTGTCTTGTTTGGAGACGTATAGATTAACATTCAAGGAAAAGTTTTTTTCTGGTGAATTCTTTGTGTCTTCTTTAATATGGGGTTCAAGATTAAAACCAGTGAAAAGAGGTGTGCTATATATGATGGAAGATGACGATGGGATTGGAGTTATTAAATCCAGCGATTTATTCTGCTTCTTTAAACTTGTATAGAGTATTAAAGTGGGCAAATGAAGAGAGTGAGAAACTAAAATTGAAAATGTTTAAATATATGTACACCAATTTTTGGGAGATGATAAGAATTAGAAAAAGAGATAAAGATTAAATAAATGAAGAAATCAAAAAATATCAAGAAAAAGCATATCTACAAAGCATACAGCACCAGAACTACCTAAATCTAAAGACTTAAACCTTACCTGTGATATAAATAGGACCTGCTGGAGAGACAAGTGTGTATCCCAGAGACTACCCCTTCTTAGAAACAGGTTCCCCATCCATGTAAAGCAGAATTTCTCCCTAACCCAATTAAAGTATAACTTAAACAATTGGATGGGGAAAAACAAATTCATCCCTGGTTTGGAACCCATGTCTCTAATGGACACAGGCAGCCTGTAAATGGTTTATCTCCCAGGCCTTTGCTTACAAATATTTAATCTTCCATGCACCTGGTTACACATATCAAGGGAACCAGAACTTGTCAGAGATTTAGGATGCATGGATAGGCTTAAAAAAGCCCCAGAGGTCATTAACCTAGTTCACACATATATGAACCTACTGGTGAAATATAAAGTGGTATGGTGATCTCTCTTGAGTGACTAGATGTGTGCTTTAGAAGTAGATGGATTGCAGAATATGCTTTCTTAACTTTGGTAGATACATATTGGTCAAAGTTTAAATTATTTTCTTCCACTACGTCTAGATATTTAATAATGGTGTCATTTTAATTATATGATTATTTATTTTATAATCATGACTTATGTGTTTTTTGCCAAGTGTCATGAAGCTTTATTTACTGAGATTAAAGGTGTGGTCATCATTGCTGCAGTGGAGGTGTGTTTTTTTTGTATACTGTCTTGGAAAACTTCAGCATCTTTTATTGACATATTTGTGTTATCCAGTTTGTAGCCATCAGCATGTTTAGTTAAGTATAGCTCATTTCCTACTTCTATATCTCAAAAGAATATTCTGAAATGAACTGGTCACAGTATAGAGCCCTATGAAATACTGCTAGTACCCCCTGTCTGGATAGATAGATAGATAGATAGATAGATAGATAGATAGATAGATAGATAGATAGATAGATAGATAGATAGATAGACGGACAGATAGATAGATAGATAGATAGATAGATAGATAGATAGATAGATAGATAGATAGATAACTCCTACCTTGGTTTCTTTGCTGTTGCCTCATGATTCTAAAGGGAGCATCTCTTCTTAATACAATCCACTTCTATGTCCTACAGAGGTAGGCTCCCTGTAGCATTCTGGATAAGCTCCATTATGACTGTCTCAATGATTTTCTATAGAATACTAGTCAGGTTGCTGGATATAAAATGTGTATACTAGTCAGGCTGCTGGATATAAAATGTGAATACTAGTCAGGTTGCTGGATATAAAATGTGAATACTAGTCAGGTTGCTGGATATAAAATGTGAATACTAGTCAGGTTGCTGGATATAAAATGTGAATACTAGTCAGGTTGCTGGATATAAAATGTGAATACTAGTCAGGTTGCTGGATATAAAATGTGAATATTAGTCAGGTTGCTGGATATAAAATGTGAATACTAGTCAGGTTGCTGGATATAAAATGTGATCCCCCCAACACCCTGTGTGAATTGGTACCACAGCAGCTTGTTGCCAACAGTTCAGGGCTGCATTCTCATGTTAACATTTAATTTAATATGACTGAAAATGAGTTTATTTAGGTTTCCTTTGCTGAGTGTAAAACAAATACCATGCATATTGTCTGACCACACAGAACTTGAGTTTTCAGTTTTACTTGTGACACTAGTTACCATGTCTTTCATTGTGTAAGGGATGTAGCCCCTTTTCCAGATAGCACTCTGACATATTACTTTGTGTCAAAGCAGCTTAAATTTACCAATGTATACCCTGACCTTCATAGTATTGTATCTATAACAATGATCAGTATAAATATGCCAATGCCCAGATTAGAATATGCAAACCAGATGTTGACCATAACTCCTCACCCATCACTGATATCCTACAAGCTACTGTCAATAAAATTTTAATCTGAGCCCCTGGATCATTATTGCTTCAGTTTACAGGAAAGCTATGTTGCTTGCTATCATAGCTTTTGTAACTGTATTGATGAACAGCCAGCCGTTTAAACAACTATATCTTGAATAGTGTCCCCTGCTTGCTGAAGGAATAGAAATGTGTCCATACAAAAACCAGAGTCAAGTGACCCTCATGTTAAAATTATCATTCTTTGGGTTAGTGGTTGGAATGCAAGATCAATTGCCTCCATGAATGAAGTAAAATACACTTTGTTTCTTTAACAAGTAAGTTGCATTAAGTTCCTGTTAATCAAGAAAAATGTTGAGACTGTAAATGATACTATACTTACAACACAGTTAAATCCAGTGGATGTGTCTTTAATTTAGATATTAACTGTGGTATGTCCTGCAGTTTATGCTTCATTGTAATAATACCTTTGTTTTATGCATTAACAGCTTTGCTCACTGTTATTTATCTTTATTTTGTCAGACTACTTTTAGTTTGTTAATGTATACTTGTAAAATATTCCTGCTAATTATCACTCACCTCTGTAATAATATATCAACACTTATTAATCTAGATTGTTATACGAAATGATTGAGCCATTATCTGGAAAGGGTCTACAGATCAGGCCACCCACCTCATAAAGTGGAAGAGCATGCATTTTCCCATAGCTAACTCTGTTATATACTTTCTACCAGAACCAAATAGGGTCAGAGACTGTGCTGACTTATTTTTGAGAAGAAGAGAAGCCTAGGCCAAGAAAACACCCTTTTTGTACAACTATTACATATGTTGGTATAATAGGCCCATTTGTATGGAACTACAGTGTTTCCATAGATAGTAGGCAACTTCATTATGTTCATGGGCCATTTAAGCCTGTCTGAGCCATGGTATACCCACTTATGTTATCTGCCTCTAATCCTACAATTACCAAGGTGGAATTACTTATTTTGTAGGTCAGTTAAGATGCCATTAACAACCTCCAAATCAAGGGAGGCATCTTGCATTTCAAGGACACTCCTGCATCCTGTTTTGGCAAGGTGTGCCCAGAGCCTCACTCCAGGAAGAAAGGTTTCTTGTAATAATGATCTAGGGAGGATGTTTTAAGAACTTACAAGACCAGGTAGGAAGAGCATATCAGTGGTTACTGATGCCTGGAGGGAGATATTTCTAACTATCCAGATATTGATTAAAGCAACCAGCTGACCTGGCTATACCAACTAGGCTTCATCAGGATGTTCAGGCAGGAGGATGTCAACTGTATTTTCCATTAAAAAAATAAAAATGTATTTTTTGTAATTTCAGAATATACATAGACAAATCTTGCTATCAGTCCCTGTCCATTTGTGGAGAACAAGATCCTGGAAATTGATTACCCTCTGTGTTATTTAATTTAGTACAGAGATGCATTGGTTGCCTTGGAATTTATTGAATCTTGTTCCCTTGAGACTCATGAATCAATCTGCAGTGGCAAAAGTGGCATTTGTCTATGAAGGATGTTTTGACATTTGCTGTTAATAAAGACACTGTGGATATAATGATATAATGACTATATGGTTGAAAAAGTCAAAGGAAATGGAAAAATGGACTGTTTTACTCCTTTTTCATTTCTGTTTGATCTTTTGCAAAAAAGTCTCCATTTCTCTCATCTTTCTCAACAATACCATTTATAGACTGCCACATTCTTACTAAGTTGCTTACTTTTTCTTTTGGAAGCTCTTATCACAAATCTCTTTATGAAGTTACTTCATTATATTATATTCATCTCTCACCTACTCTACACTATCGCTGGCTTCAATACTTCTTGTCGCATTTATTCCACACAGTGTCAATGCTCTACAATACATGGATCTAATAGTATTCTTCCCATGAACAGAGTCATTAGGAAGTTGGCTGAATGTGAAAACTCAGAGCTATCAGGCTGAATCATCCCTGAAGCAATCTAGCCTGACAAAAATACACATTACTCGGCTTGACTGGAGTATAACCAAGAGCTGTGGTTTTTGGGTGGCTGGACTTGCTTATTGGACCCATACTAGACCATATAAATATATGTGCAATAATTTTCTTCCTATGGAATAATGCTCCCTGTACCATGACAATAAAACAGCCTTTACCTTCTAGAGTCTAAATGTCAACAAATAAAAGAGGGTGAAGTGAAAAGAAAAAGAAGCGACACAAGTCAGGAAAATGAAAAGAATGGGCAGTCCTTTTAGAGGAAAAAGGATAAGCAAATGTCTCATTCATTTCCAGACAAACCAGGATGCTGATCCCAGCTCTGTACTGTCTGTGGGCAGCAGTAAATGTATCAAGAGAATGAGGTACAAAGCAGAGACCTAGAAAAAGAGAAAACAAGAAGATATAAGTAGTTAGCTAGTAGAGGTTTCAAGGGGTATAAGATACACAAGTCTGTACTAAGGCACTAAATCAAAATTAACCCTGGAGAATGACATGCTCTCAAAATAGTTAACTAGGTGATACAGCTCGGTAGTCCAAATGCTAGTCTGGGGCAAGGTCATGTGGTAATGACCTGTAATGGGCTTCATAAACAAAAACAAAAGGTTACTGACTTGGAATTCTAGGTATACTGTATAGAGACACTAGGTAGACATGCCATGCTTTAGTTTTGACTGCGAACTGTAACACACTTACTGATTATGTATATACACTTAATGTGTAAATATGATCTTCTGCTAATAAGTAAACCGTATATACAATGAATATTGGCAAGCAAGAGATCTGCAATATGCAGCAAAAGTAAATCAAAATCTTGATACACTCTCAGCAAACCTCCTGGAAAATTGTCTGTACAAAGAAACAGGTCCGGAATTCAGAAACAATGTATGTGTCACAGAAGTTGATTTTGTATGATGAGCAGCCATGTGTCAGAGAGACACTGTACATACCGCTCAACCTCTTAGAGCAAGAAATCCGGACAAAGCCTAAAATAATGGGGGAAAAAGGCCCAAGATCATATCAAATTATTTAGATAGATCTAAGAAGAGAGCAGACACAATGTATCCTGAGTTCCTAGCTTTGTTAACTGTGTCTAAGAAGGAGATTAGAGCACTGGAGGCACTATGACCTGGGTGGAACCCATGTTGTGTTGGGGAGAGGATGTTGCTATTCTAATAGTTGTTTTTGTACACTTTTTTCAAGAATTTTTAAGATAGGAGAAAATATAGCAGTTGGTCGAAAGCCGGGGATATCAGTCAAGGGGCCACCTTTATGACGAGGAAGAATTATTGCTTTTTCCAAAGACTTGGGAGATAGGATTCCTGAATTGATCTGTTAATCAGAATGCTGATGGGGTAAGCCACTGCATCAGCAGCAATTTTAAGAAATTTAGCTGGAATTTTATTGGCTGAGTTAGAGCAAGGTTTTAGTTTTAGAAGGAGTTTTTTGGTAAGTATGGTAGGGATGTTACATTTGTTTTTGGCCTAGTAAAGGCCCACTTCTGCTGTTAGAATGTGTCTGGTAGTGCACTCTATTATGATCCCTGGAACATGCAGTAACATCATTACAGTCTATGCACTGTTACACAGCACTGATCTGCAAATACATCAGGGCAGAGACATACAGGAGAAGGAGGAGGAAGTCCCTGAGTCAGTAGCAGAGATGATGAAGACTCTTGAAGAGCTACCTTCAGGGGATGTCTGTTCCACACAGAAGCAGGAGCACTATGCTGTGACACTGGCCAAAAGGCAGTGTCTGGTTTATAACTATGGGAAAGAATATTCAATAAAATTAAAAATGATGCATGCAAAACTATACCCAGGGTATGCTGTGATGAGCAGGAGCACAGAGGCACCTGCTGTATACACAATATATCTTTAATGTTGCACATGAGGCCCAGTCACTCCAGGAAGTCATCATGCAGACCATGTAGTCTCTTGACCAGCTCAGTTATGGTTGTATTGATATCCACCTTAGTATCAGCCATGGAGACAAAGTATTCTTGACCTGGTACTTACAAATGTGGCATTAAACCATAAGCCAGTAACTTTTTCCCTCAAACTATCTAAATCCTCTGGAAAAATATACCAGAATTCAAAGATTTTAAGTGCAGAAATATCCTCAAGTTCTGTGATAACATCTTGAAATTCACTTATAACAACAGTATCCCACACGTTGTCTTTGCAAATAGATTCACTAAGGAGTTTTATAGCCATATAAATAAATGCATAGAATCAGTAGTCTCATAAATATCCAAATATAGTGGTAAACTTGAAAGCAAACCATACTGATGGTCCACAATCATAAATAAAATGTGCAATAATAAAAAAAAAATAATTAGAGTACGCAGCACGGCTAAAGATCCCAAATCAAGGAGAATAGTAGGAATTTAACTAAAATATTTAAAAATACTATTAGATCTACTAAGAGAGCTCATGAACTCAGGTTGGTGTCTAAAACCCAGGACTATTACAAATCCTTCTTTAGTTATGTTAGCAATACTCAACAATGTGCAAAATGCTGAATGACAAATCCTACTCAGACCTGGTGCACATTGTCATTATTTACTCCTGAGATGATTACCCAATTCCCTATGCAATCCCTGCACCTCTCAAATCCTCTGTCATCACTAAAGAACATGTACTGAAAGGGCTGACAATAACTCAGAACACTTCCTCATCTGTTTGGTAAATAGTACCATACATGCTCTGGTAGAACATTTAACCTGATCCTGGCTACAGGCTCATTCCTGGCAGTATGATGTACAACATTGGTGATGCTACATCATAAAGGTGGCTTTACTACTAAGCCTGGAATCTATAGGTCCATCAGGCTGAGGAGTCTCAGTTGTATGGTCAAGGGACAAATTATAACAGGCTTCATGAACATCAGCATTAAAATCTCATCAGGGTCCAATTGCAGCAATCTGGTTTGCAAAAGATAGATCCTATTTAATGAACCTGGTTAACTTCTTTTATGTAACATAAGCTGTTGACAGTGGTCACATTGTAAACTTAGTGTATCTTGATCTGGCTAAAGAATTTGACACCATCCCCCTACTAGGATAAGTAATTAACTAAATGCCTTACAAACAGATCTGTATGTGATAAGTTGGATAACATATTGGATAAAAGACTGAACCCACTTGGTATGTTTGGCAGGAGAAGTCTCAGAGAACATGAAGATGACCAGTGGAGAATGGCAGGGCTCAGTGCTGGGACCCCTGTTGCCTGGTATTTACTTCTGAGATCTACAAACTAAGAAATAAGACCAATGGCTTGCCAAGTGTACAGATGACTGTAACCTGGGAGTCATTGTCAAAGCTCCATCTGACACAGAAGGCATCTAGCAGACTTATAAATGTATGATGTATTGAAAATGGGCTTAAATTAAATGCTAAAAAATGCAACACTGTTGCATTTGTTAGCCAAACCATCTCCCAGCATGGAGAAGTAAGAATACCCTACTTTAAAATAAAAATGTAGTTAGAGACTTGGGAATGTGGGTTTATAACTCCCCCTGTCTTGACCAACATGTTGCAATAGTTGTGTGGAAGTCCTTGCACTTGGTGCAACTGATCATCAAGGAAATATCTTCTTGACCAACATATTGCAATAGTTGTATGGAAGTCCTTGCACTTGGTGCAACTGATCAGCAAAGAAATATCTTCCAAATGTAAAGAGGTTATTGCCCCCTTGTATTCAGCACCAGTTACAGAATGCAGTGTGCCATTTAGGATATTCCTCACCAGACATATCAAGTGATTGGAGAGACCT
The DNA here is from genome assembly GCF_019279795.1 of Protopterus annectens. Lineage (NCBI taxonomy): Eukaryota > Metazoa > Chordata > Ceratodontiformes > Protopteridae > Protopterus > Protopterus annectens. The sequence continues at coordinate 790,442,532 of NC_056732.1, read as the reverse complement.
GAGAGATTCCTATCAAAGAGGATCATATGCACACAATCTCTAAACTTACAGATAAGCATAGAAGCACTCTTCATCTTTTCTGTGTCTTATTGGTTCCTCAGAGAAGACATATGCCTTTGCAATCTTTTCCTTGCAAGCAATCAGGTAACTAGCAGTCTAGAATTTCTTGTTACTTTATAAATCAAACAGTAAAGTCAAAGCATCAAAGTAAACTTTATTGTCTTACAGATCAACACAGAGGAAAAGGTGTGTATCACTGCACAAAATTTCAGTACTCAGGCTCGTACCATAAGAATTACAGTTTACAGAAGGAAGATGGATTAAATTAATAATAATTTAAAAATACTAAAAATAAAAATCAAAATAAGATAGTAAAAATATGGATACACACACACACACACACACACACACACACACACACATATATATATATATATATATATATATATATATATATATATATATATATATATATATACACTACGGGTGAAAAATGGTACTTGTGAGTGACAAAGCTGCTGACTGAGAATCCTAAAAACTAAAAATATTGGGAAAAAAGAACCATGCACTGTGGACAAGCTCAGTTGAGACTTCAGCATAATCAACCAATTATAACTTGTTTAGAAATCAAAACTTCTTTATTGAAAAACAAATACATGAGCACTTTCACTCTTAAGAAAGCTTTTCCAGATCTAAGTGGGATGACATGATCGACAAACCATGATGCTTTGCCAGAGATGGCCTGCACCTGTCGCCCCTGGGATTCCAGATACTGCCTAAGGCTCTAGCCACCCCTATAGTGCCTTTTTTAGGCAAGGTTCAAATGACAAATTCACCACCGTAACAGGTACAGGTAAGAAGAATCTGAGAGTATTGCTACTCAATGCTAGAAGTCTAAACCTCAAAATGCACTTTTGAGGCACTCCTTAAAATGGAGAACATCAACATCTGTGCAGTGACAGAGACCTGGTTCAAGGCTCCACACCTCCAGGCTAGTTGCTCAGCATAATGCATCCGAGATTATCCAAGTGCAACTAACTCTGGGCAAGACCACAGTCCAAATTGTAGCTTGCTACAGATCCCCTACCATGCACCAGGATTCCCACTCCTCATTTCTTGATACAGTGGAAAATATTAGGGTACAACCTAACACCCTAATAATGGGTGATTTCAACTATCCTACCATTAACTGGGAAAACTACTCATGTACCAACTCTTGTGCTCAATGTTTTCTGGAATTCATAAATTCCAGGAGCAGCAATATCCTAGACCTGGTTATTACCAACATGGGCAACTGGTGCTCCACACCAGAGGTCAATTCCTCGTTGGTCAGATCCGACCACAAGCTAATCACCCTAGACATCCACATCCCTCCCTCACCTCCATTAGGGAAACCACAGTAAAAAATTTCTCCAAAGCCAACTTCACGCTTCTTAAGACAGAAGTGGAAAACGTCACGACACCCATGCTGACGGACAATAGAGGTATGACTGCTGATTCCTACACAAATGCACTTTATAAGCACTTACATGAGTGCATGGATTGTGCAATCCCTAACAGAACCAAGATGCTATACTCCAAAAAAAGGAAGCCAATCTGGTGGTCCCCTGCCATAAACAAACTCTACAACAGAAGAAAGAAACTGTTGCAAAAAAGAGTAAAATCCCATGATTGGAGAAACTCCCTGGTCAGCCTCAGTAAGAAGTTAAGATCCCTCATAAAATCCTCCAAAGCTAGTTATGAAAACAAAATCGACATTGACTCTAAAGACAATCGCAAAGCATTCTATAGCTATGTCAAGAATCTCAATGGCAGCACTCAGATCTGCTCTGAATTACAGCACAATGGCACTAAATATACAGAACCAACTGATATTGCCAACATCCTGGCAGATAGGTTCAGTGCTAACTTTACCCTGCCGTCATCCCCTAAAGGGCCCATCTCTATACCAGAAGAATGCAAAATTCCTGTAATCACAGCTGCACAGGTAAAAAACACACTATCCAAATCGAAGAACACAGCATCCATGGGACCTGAAAACATCCCAGGCTGTGTTCTACATGAACTATAGAACGAACTGGCACTCCACCTAAGTACCATGTTCAATCATAGCCTCACCTCAGGCTATGTGCCCACTGAATGGCGCACAGCGATGGTTATCCCATTCCACAAAGGAGGATCCAGCACAGACCCCAGAAACTACCGTCCCATTAACCTAACGAGCCTGGTCTGCAAGGCTATAGAACATATCATCATCAAACTTATAAACAATGACACTGGTAATCTCCAATCTCAGGACCCCACCCAGTTTGGGTTTGTAAAAGGCAGATCATGTCTCCTAAACCTGATAGACTTCTTTGAAGAAGTCACCAAAGCCGTAGATGAGGGTAAGATGAGTCACACAGCCTGTCTAGATCTCGCCAAGGCTTTCAACACCATCCCCCACTCTGGAATTATAGATAAACTCACTAAACTAGGTATAAATCCCTATGTCACAAGATGGTTTGCCAACTGGCTCACTGACAGAACCCACACTGTGAAAGTAGCAGACTCCAAATCCAGCTTCAGACCAGTGACAAGTGGAGTACCACAGGGTTCAGTCCTTGGTCCTCTCCTGTTTGGTATCTACTTCTCTGAAGTACAGGCTAACACAGAAGGTCTTTGGCTAAGGAAGTTTGCAGATGACTGCAAACTAGGAGCCATAATCAAAACCCCAAAAGATGTGGACATCCTACAAAAGGGCCTCGCTGAGACAGATGCCTGGTGTCAAAGCCATGGCCACAAGCTCAATGCCAAAAGTGCATTGTCATCCCTTTTGGTAAAAACTGTACCCATGAACTACCACATAGGTGGTAGTCTACTTAACACCGAAAGTGTGATAACAGACCTTGGGACATGGGTGGACAGTAGTCTCTCCTTTGACAATCACATTGCCACAGTAGTCAGGAAATCCTTTTACATGGCACACCTCATCACAAAAGGTTTCTCATCCAGGGAAAAAAGAGGTCATTGTTCCCCTTTACTCATCACTCATTAGACGCATTATAGAGTACAATGCCCCTTTTGGTATGTACCTCACAAGACATATACAACAACTGGAAAGGCCACAGAAATACCTGACAAAGAGGATTACAGGCCTCAAACAGATGCCCTACACAGACCGTCTCAAAAAACTGCAGCTTTACTCCATCACATATCGCCTACTCAGAGGCGATCTCTGCCTAACACACAAAGCTATGTCAAACTCAGAGCTTTTAGACATGCTCCACTTAAAGAAATCCCAATCCCTATGAGCTACATGCTCTAGGGACCTAAACCTTGTCACCACAATAAACAAAAACATGCTGGAGGGATAGATTCCTGTCCCAGAGACTTCCCATATTCTGGAACAAACTACCTATCTATATCAAACAAAGCTCCTCATTAGCACTCTTCAAGAAAAATCTTGATGATTGGATGGGAGATAGGAAATTCACCCCGGGGATCACTTCTGTGGCTCTGTTTGACAGGGCACAGTAAAATAATTTTCTTGGGTGGCGAAAGCCAGGGTACCTTTTGGCTAGGCTTATATAGGCCCTAGTACCTACCTATGAACCTATAAGTCCAGTTTATATGACATGCAGTATTTATCTGCTTTAACACAGAGATCATTGTCATTTAACTCAAGTGGGTCAAGAGCATTAAATGCATTCATATGGTTAACTCCACTATATAATAAATATGTATACATGACTTGATTATGGGACCAGAAAAAATCAAATTTAGCAAAATTAAACAATGAGTCTATGCAAATCATTATTAAAATATTATCTCCCAGTCTTTACAACTAGACATCTCATGCATCCAGTTATAAAACAGCACACAACCTTTCCAAAGTTTAACCCCGAAATATTCATTACTGGACTGTCATCTATTAACTAGAACTTCCTAAAAATCCTCCCTTTAGACAATGCTGTAAATGATTTAAAAAAATTTTTTCTAAATATCCTAAATAACCTTGCACCTCCGAGAAGGAAGAGACTAAAAGCAAATAATGCAATTTGGCTATTCAAAAAGAGTAAAATGCTAATGCAGGATAGAAAAACACAGTGGAGTGCTCCGATGGAAATCTCGACTTTGTAACACAATAATTCATCCTGGTCAAAATTTACTTGGTTTGGGTTGCTGCCATTTATTGAAGCATCATGTGGAATAAACTTTGATTTACTCAACTGTTTTGAACTGTGATCTATCATTTCCAAGGTGGTGTGGCTGATTTTGACCAGGGTAGATTATTGTGTTAATAATGCAGAATAGAGAAAAAGCACGGAAAGAATGCCATAAATTTAAAACACCTCAATATCTTGAAAATTTCAGAATGCTTTGCAATTGTAATAAAAAAGTAAATAAATCAAGACAAAAACTATACTATAATAACTTTCAGAATAATACTAAGTGCAACCCTAAGAAATTTTGGACATCCATTAAGAAATCTTACATCTCAGCCAAAAATTCAACCCAAACCCCTCTCCCGATAACTCACTACTCAAAACTGCAATACAGTTCAAGGTTCATTTTATAGGTAGAATAACATCTCTAACCAAGGATTCCTCAACATCTAATCCCAGCCCTGTCCAATAGCCACATGTCATCACATCTACTTTCCCCTTCAAACCTGTACCCACATCCTGTATAAAACTACTCTTAAACAAATTTAACTGTGCTCTTCTTCAGCTGATGACCTTTCAAGTGAGTACCAAAAAATAGCAGCCAATAGCATGGCCTATTATCTCTCAATCCTTATAAATAGGTCAATCCAGGAATCCCATATTCCTTCTCTCTGGAAAAAGTCACACATTATCCCTCTACACAAAACAGGAAATTCAACAGACATTGATAACTTTAGATCTATAACAATCTTATCTCTGTTTGCAACAATACTTGAAAAATGTATTCAAAAACAATTGGTAGACTATCTCCTGCAGGAAGAACTCCTATCCCCTACACAACATGGCTTCCTTCCTTCCCACAGCAAGAGGACTGCCATTCTAATCTATATAGATTTTGTCAATAAAACTAGAGATAATGGAAAACTAGTCTCTTCCTTATTTCTAGACTTGTCCTCACTAGGTCGCTCTCAGCCGTCCTTTCAGTGGTTCAAAAGCTACTTGTCCAATAAATATCAGTCAGTAAAATGGCACCCCACGCTCTCTCCTTACCTCCCAGTCATCAACAGTTTACCACAAGTCTCTATCCTTGAGCTCCTCCTCTTTAACATTTTCACAAACACTGTCTATACATCCACACAACAGGTCATGCTAATTCAATATACAGATGATTCCACTCTCATTTGCACATCTGATAACATGCTACACCTCCAAAAGATTACTCAGGAATGTTTACCAGACACTGAAACATGGCTTTGTAACTCAAAATGCATGTTCAACCCAAAAAAGACCAAAGTATTATTTTTTTCTAAAATCACTTTCTCATGAAAAAACAAAATTTAAAGTCTTGTCTCTGAATAATACAACCATTGAAGTCACTTCTCATAACAAATTATTAGGGGTGTTAGTGGGTGATAATCTTGCATTTGACCTAAGTATACAAAATTGTATAAAAAAACATCATCAACAAGTAGGGATGCTTTACAGATCCAGACACTTTCTCACAGATGCAAGTAAAACTATACTTGCCACTACTTATCTCCCCCTCACTCTTCTTTATGGTGCTCCCATCCTTATTAACCTCCATAGTTCAAAAAAATGAATACTTGAACAATGCTATAACAAAAATTGTTAAATATGTACAAATAACCCTTTCAAAACCTACCACTGTTTAACACTAAAAACACTAAATTGGTTAGAACTGCCTCATCGACCAACATATATCATTGTATTTTTCCCATCACTCTGCACATAACTCTTGAGTCCACTTTCCCGTTTCCTCTCACCCCCTACTCCTACTACCCATTTTCTTCTTGCATCCTAGTTTCCCCTCCCCCACCAGTATTTCACCCATTCTACCACGTCTTTTACCTTCCATTACATTTCATACTTTTCTTCTTCTAAGCCTCTATCCAAAACTAAGTCTATATGATAAAAGAATTTTTACTTACTTTTCCTCCCCAGCTCTTTTCAGCAGTTTCGACCGCTAACAATGTCACTTTCACTATCTTTCTGTCCCTAGAACTTTCCGTCTGCAACTTTCCTGTTTAACCTATCTACAGAAGCTTCTGCTTCACATGTATAAACATATGTCCAAATACAAATATGAAAACCCCTGTATCAATGTAAAAGATACTGCGCATTACAAGTACTCATGCTAAAGATTATAGAATTGCACTACTACATGTTGCTTTATATATATTATTATTCTGAATCCAAGACACTTCTTATGCATTATTGTTTAAAGTGTCTTATTATTGTTAGAATTACTTTGTATGTTTTTTCTCTCTGTATTGTTTGGAGCTTTTTTCCACGGGGTTTCCTACCCAGTCGGACTTTCCCGGGAACCAACTGCCAAATAAAATAAAATAAATAAATTCATTCATTAATATACAGAGTTTGTTACTGCCTATAAAATTACCCAGCATCCATCTACCTGTCCAGCACTAAAAAGCACTGTGCACAACTATGTTCCCAGTCAGTCATTGTGCTCCAGTGACAAAAAAGTCCTGTCTACAAGCCTATGATATCTGCCGGGCATTGTCTGTACTCATACAAGGTTCGTAAGGCCTGGAACTCCTTATTTGTATCCATCAGGTCAGTACCCTCCCTCTCATCTTTCAAAACCACTCTGAAAGACTTCCTAGCTAAAATCTGGCTCTTTTCTTGCTCAAAACCAGGATAAACTATATCCCTAAATGCGAGCAAGTACCTTTTCATTCCTTATATCTCCTTACGCATCCTTCTCCACTTACTTTCTTTTTTCTATCAAATTCTCTTCCCTGGCTTTCTCTCTAAATATCCCATACTCCTGTTTCCCCTCACTTCATATTGCAGTTCCTGTTTGTATTAGACTAACTTACCTTTAATTTCACTACAAACTGTCTAAACTTTTTATAAATATTAAATGATTATCCTATAACTTGTATTGATTGTTAACCAATGTTTTTTACATTCTGACTAATTTGTTATAATTATTTAAACTGCAGCTGTTTTTGTTTTATTTTTGAAGATTGTAAAATTATTGTTCGTAAAATATTTTGTAATAATCTGGAACTTTTCTCCCCAGTCCTCCAGTGAAAATGGGCTTCTACCCAATCAGACTTTCCTGGTAATCAAATGGCAATAAATAAATAAATAAAAATGTTGTATAACAATGCAAGAAATGTTTAACACTTATGCTTTTACTTATATTAGTAATACTATTCCTGACAAATACATTGGAATTTGAAATGAGAGAAATCTGCTTTAGAAGGCAGTGTTACATAAAAAAAAAAAAAAACTATAAAGGACCATCATAGCCTTTAGCAACAGTTAGATACTGTATTTTTTATATTCCTTCATTGTATTTTTAATTAGTATTATAGCATAACATCATGGGCTTAAAAGCACTTTTAAATTTGTTCAAGATTTTAATACTGGTTTACATACAGTCTTTGTTTAATGTTGCTAAATCTGTTGATTTTTTTTCTGGTCTCGTAATCAAGTCTGTCATGCACATGTATTTATTATTTAGTGGAGTTAACCGTATGAATGCACTTAATACCATTGTACTGTTCTATGCTGATCTGGTTGCATATCTCATGGTCCATACACTGCTATGACCAGGATATCTAGGTTGTGCAATGCACCATGTTAGCAATTCAGAAACATTGGCACTAGGTAGCTTTGCTAACATATGTGACATGCTAATAGGCCCTTTTAAACATGCTATAAAGTGGCATCACTATTTTGCACAACCTTGCTCAATACCATACAGATGTGAAATACAGAAAATTCAATGGAATGTTTGTCAAACTTCAGCTTTACATAGGTAAAGAAGGGGTAATGAATTTTAGGAAGGAGTTCTGCCTCATAAGGTACATCAACCAAAATAAATCCTGTTATGGATGTCAGTCACACTGAGACGAGCAAGAGGGACTAACTTGTAAAATAGAAACATTGTGAAGTATACGTTGCAGGGGTTTTTAATGTGACATTTTAGGCATGGCTACAGTATGAAATGGGAGGAGTTTGTGCACAGCACTAATGGCAGCTGATAAAGAGGTGTATAAATGCAGTTGATATGAGGATGTGGTGGAAAGACTGCACAAACAATCAATTTTTACACATAAATAAATACATAAGGGGGGTGTTCAAAAGTATAGTTACCCAGAGCATACTATACACACACACATGCTCACACACACACACACACACACACACACACACACACACACACACACACACACACACACACACACACACACACACACTCTGACTGACACGTTTCACTCAAAGTTGGAAATTCGCTGACATGGCCACAAATTTGAAAATTCATCCACGGCTTAGTAGAACAAAGTGTTACTGTAGGCCCACCATACACATGGCATGCACCTCCTGGGTAAATCTACCACAGACAAGCAATATTGGGAAGAGATTTGGCAGACAATAGTGTTATATGCAAATACTATGTGTGGCTATAATAGGTCTGCAGCAGGTCTAACAAAGGGTTGCTGATACAATAATCTGTGCAAAAGAAAAGGAATGGGACAATGTAACAGACACATCTACTACAGTGGGTGGACCACCAACATTAAAGCATCTCACTGAGGTTGAAGGATTTTTGGTGTCACTTGCTGGCCATAGGAAGTGGCTTCTCATACTCGTGGTGGCGACTTTGATGTGGGGCCTGGACTGGTACCAACCACCAGTGGGTTAGTTGGGGGGCACCCAAATTAGTAATACAGTACAGTTTAGCACATTCCACTACATATGAAGAAAAGAACTGACCAAGGCCCACCTGCTCAGAGCTGTAACTAGGGGTGGAATGAAGGGGGAAGGCTGCTCGGAGCATAAGCTGCTAGATGATGTGAGCAGCATTTGCAGATGGAGAGTTAGTGCATCACCAGCATTGATTTATGAATCCATGAAGCTATTGTGGCTTCATGGTTTTGCAGTCATGTGTGAAGCATATAGTGTGTGGTAGAAGCTTTGGTAAATTGCTTATTACAGTTGTTGAAAGCAATTTGCAACAGTTACACATGTACAAATCTGAGTTGAGGTGAGGTGTCAGCATTGCAAACTGGCCAGAGCACCAGATGATCTAGCTGCAGTTATGCATCTGCATATCTATCTTTCCTGGCACTTCTATTCTGTAGTTGCAATATCCTGCACAGTAGAATATGTATGTCAAAGTATGCTTTAGTTGTAGTTTTATGTGAAAACTATGCAAGCCAAAATAGTTACATGGGCATATGAGTGGGATGCCAATGTTGTCATGTATTTTTCTATTTCCATAGGTTCTATTGGTGAAGACACAGCACCACAGGACAAAATAGGGCTGCTGTCAGCAGGATACAGTGATGGCAACATGCAAGCATGTGGCACAATACAATGACATTGTCTGAAACACTATAGAAGAAGAGTTCAATGACATTCATCATAACTGAGGGTCCTGTAGAAGAGCAGGCTGAACTTACAGCCTCACCAGGTCATGATGGATAGCTTCTACCCGAGAGTCCCTTGTGGGCTCTACCTATTTTTCCATTGTAAATAGCATCTGAAGTGTCACCACCAGTAAAATGCACAGCTTTTTTGAGGGGTGGGTTGACATAATGGTTAAATGTTTATCTCTCAGATACAAGACACAAGATTTGATTTTGACCTCTGGTTATTGGCTAAGTTTGTAATAGTCTCCAGACTGTGTAGTAACTGAGACCTGGTTCAAGGATCCAGAGAGCACTCCTGCAATACCAGGCTACAACTCTTACCACACTTTTTGGCCACCAAACCAGGACTGAAACACTAAAGGTGGAGGAGTGTCCATATTCACCAGGGATATTCACACCATCAGGCTAGTTGCCCAACACAATGTGTCTGAAATTCTCCAGATGGAACTAACACTAGATAAGACTGCAATCCAAACTGCAGCTTGCTACAGATCCCCCACCATGCCCCAAGATTCTCACTACACCTTTCTAAACATACTGGAAAATATTAAGATACAACCAAACACCCTAATACTGGGTGATTTCAACTACCCTGCCATTAAATGTGAAAACTACTCATGTACCAACACCTTTGCCCAACGGTTCTTGGAATTCATAAATTCCAATGCCCTGGATCAACTAATCTGTAGTCCCACCAGGGGCTCCAATATACTAGACCTGGTCATTACCAACATGGGAAATCGATGCTCTACACCTATGGTCACCCCTCATTGGTCAAGTCTTGACCATAAGCTCATCACCCTTGACATCCACATCCCACCCCCACCCCTCAGTAAGGAAACCTCCATAAAAAACTTCTCCAAAGCCAACTTCATGCTACTCAAGTCAGAAGTGACAAACTTCATGACACCCATGCAGACGGGAACTGAAAGTTCAACTGCTGAGTCCTACACTAAGGCACTGTACAAGCACATCCACTCATGCATGAATTGTGCCATCCCAAATAGAACCAAGATGCTCTCCTCAAACAAAAGGAAGCCAATCTGGTGGTCCCCTGCCATAAACAAACTTTACAACAAAAGGAAGAAACTGTTGCAGAAAAGAGGAAAATTCCAGGATTCAAAAAACTCCCTTACCAACCTGAATAAGAAGCTGAGATCACTCATAAAATCCTCCAAAGCTAGTTATGAAAATAAAATTGCCAAAGATTCCAAAGACAACCACAAGGCATTCTATAACTATGTCAAGAATCTAAATGGCAATGCTCAGATCTGCTCTGAGCTACAACAGAATGGCATTAAATATACTGATCCCAAAGATATTGCCAATATCCTGCCAGATCAATTCAGTGTCAACTTCACCCCCCTCTCACCCCTTAAACGGCCCATCTCAATACTGGAAGATTGCCAAATTCCGGTAATAATGACCACACAGGTAAAAAATGCACTCTCCAAAGCTAAGAATACAGCATCCATGGGACGAAATGACATCCCAGGCTATGTATTACATGAACTACAAAATGAACTGGCACCTCACCTAAGTGTCATGTTTAATCATAGCCTCATCTCAGGCTTTGTGCCCACTGAGTGGCGCACAGCTACAGTTATCCCACTCCACAAGGGGGGATCCACCTTGGATCCCGGGAACTACTGCCCCATCAGTCTGACGAGCCTGATCTGCAAGGCCATGGAACGTATTATCATGGAACTTATAAACAAAGACATTGGCAACCTTCAAACACTGGACCCCACCCAGTTTGGGTTTGTGAAGGGCTGATCTTGTCTCCTGAACCTGATTGACTTCTATGAATCAGTCTCCAGAGCCGTGGACGAGGGTAAGGCAGTCCAGACAGCCTATCTGGACCTTGCCAAGGCCTTTGACACTATCCCCCACTCTGGAATCATAGATAGACTTACTAAGCTGGGCATTAACCCCTATATCACTCGACAGGTTGCCAACTGGCTTACTGACAGAACTCACACTGTAAAAGTAGCCGACTCCAAATCCAGCTCCAGACAAGTGACAAGTGGAGTACTTCAGGGTTCAGTCCTGGGACCGCTCTTGTTTGTTATCTACTTCTCTGAAGTACAGGCCAACACTAAGGGATTCTGACTAACAAAGTTCGTAGATGACTGCAAACTGGGAGCCATTATTGAATCCCCAAATGATGTGGATACTCTTCAAAAGGGCCTTACAGAAAAAGATGCTTGGTGCCAGAGCCATGGGCTCAAGCTCAATGCCAAGAAATGTATAGTTATCCCCTTTGGGAAAACACATGTACCTGTGAATTACCACATAGGTGGCAGTACACTAAACACCGAAAGTGTGATAAGAGACTTAGGGTCCCAGGTGGACAGTGGTCTCATCTTTGATAACCACATCACCACAACAGTCAGGAAATCCTTCTATGTGGCACATCTCATCACTAAGGGCTTTTCATTCAGAAAAAAAGGAGGTCATTGTCCCACTGTACTCATCCCTTAGTAGACCCATTATAGAATACAACGCCCCATTTGGTATGTACCTCTCAAGACATCTGCAACAACTGGAAAGACCACAGAAATACCTCACTAAAAGAATCACAGGCCTAAAGCAGATGCCCTACGCTGACTGCCTTAAAAAACTCCAGCTATACTCTGTCTCATATTGTCTACTCAGAGGAGATCTCTGCTTAACATACTAGGCCATGTCAAACCCACAGCTGTTGGACATGCTATGCTTAAAGAAATCCCAATCCCTCTGAGCCACACGCTACGGGGATCTAAACCTTGTCATCACAATAAACAAAACATGCTGGAGGGATAGGTTCCTGATCCAGAGACTCCTCAGACTCTGGTATAGACTGCCCATACATGTCAAGCAGAGCACCTCATTGGCCCTCTTCAAAAGGAACCTTGAGGATTGTATGGGAGAAAGGAAATTCACCCCAGGGATCATGTCAGTTGCCCTGCTAGACAGGGGTCCAGGGAAGTAAATAGCATGGGAAGAAATTGCCAGGGACTTGTTATGGCTAAGCTTGTATAGGCCCTGGGGCCGATAGCGTAGTTCCAACCTATGAACCTATGAACCTATGACTGATAACCTAGAATGCATATGAACTCAAACCAAAGGAGATAGATGCAGGGGATGTGGATGCTGCCATGACACTTGGCATTAACCAACAGATATGAAGATCAGTGACTGAGGCACAATCAACTGCTACCCACAGAATTATGTGTACGGTAAGTGAGCTCCATGGTTTCCAAGATGACATGCAACACATGCATAGTGAAATGAAGTACAGGGATAATGAGCAGACAGTGCTGGTTAGGTCATTAATGGCAAATGTTTCCTCCATCTGTGCCCCCACAAGACACACTGTAACAGACCTCAATATGCTTTAAGAGGCAATTCACATGGGAGTGTCAGAATGTGGGGATGGTGGACTCAGAGAGTTACAGATCAGCCTGCTGACACTGTTGGAGAGATGGCATTATTGTCACCTATGGGCACTCAGCCTGCCACTCCTTGTCATAGTCGCTATACAGGTTGTACCTGAGGCAATTCTCTGTCTCAACACCTGGAATGCCTCACTAGACTACAGGTGCATTTTCACATATTTCTACTCCTTGTCTTTTGCCTTTGGGCTTAGAGGCTGCCACCCCCCCCCCCTTGTAGTGAATGATCACTTCATAGTCAGTGATACTCATTGCCATAAGGACAGGATGAAGCCTCATCGACCTGTAGTTCTATTCATTCCCTGTCAAAAATGGCCTCAAGCTCCGACATTGCCAACACAGTGAGCACCATCAGTGTTCACAGTGTGGCAGCTTGATACATCACTGGGGGATGTGATCCTTGAGCTACCACAACATCCTACAGTACATAGTTACTGGGTTCACCCCCATAAACCTAACCCATCTTAAGTATTGCAGTCACTTGCTACTGCATCTCCCCAACCTCACCATGCCCCTCTTGTAGTCACCTTCATTGTGTCCCCAACTAACTGTGCAAGTGATGTTGACTGAGGTCAGCCAACCTCCATTATGGGAGTCTATATTACAACAACGAACGCTTAAATGTTAGAATCTGTAAAGGTCGACCTTTACAGATCGAACAGTTAAATGTTCGAAGTTGTAAAAAAATTAAAAAAAAATACAAGGAAAAGGTTATAGCAGGGGGGCAAGCCCCCCTGCACCCCTACACCCCCCACTACTTAAATATACCAACTCCGAGATTGCACTTCAGTGAACTACAGTGCAGAAATGGGAAATGTCCCATTCCCTACACTGTAGCATGATCTTGGAGTTGGTATATTTAAGTAGCGGAGGGGTGTGGGGGGTGCAGGAAGGCTTGCCTGATTGCATGGATATGATAACAAATCCTTCATTTTATTCTGTGTTGTTTGTGTCTTGGACCATAGTTTTGGTTCAGATGACACCTCCTTGCCAGTACCACAATATACTGTGCCTGTCTCTGCATCAGCTGTTATGCTACTGCTGCATGTTCCACACTTGAATCTCTGCCATGCCCTTCTCTAAAACTACTGGCATTGCAGGTCCTGCCAGGATGTTAACTTATTGCTCCAAATGTTTCTACAACACATTGTTGAGCTGCATTACACACATGACCAAGATCTAGCTGTATTGCAGTGCCCTTCCTGATGTAGCTAGGCATTGGAAGTATCCCTTGTTAAGGTTGAACACCTGTTCACTATATTACATGTTTTAGTGTCTGCTGAATTAGGCCATCACATGCAACCCAATATGTGGCTTGCTCTGTGCATACATACAACTTATGTGTATATTCCAGCCTATCTAGCCTGGGTGTGGGGCTACCAGCTGGATGTCCTTATGGAAAATCCCTTCACAAAAACTTTGGTATAGGTCAGATATATCCAGATATGGACTGCTTGGTGGTGTACAGACACATTATAAATAAAAAGATAAATAAAAAACACAGTTTGGATGAATGAACAGGAAACTTTACTCAGACACTACAGTGAAAGCTATGTGCTTTCACCTACAAAACTATTTTAAGAGCTCTAGACTTCTTCAGATCAACATTAATGGCAGAGTAACAGTATTTCATAAGCAAAAAGTGCTAAGATCTGAAAATAAGGGATGTGGTATTTTATCTGTATTTTTATCTTATCTAAACTTTAATATATCTGTTACTGAAGTTAAATGCCTTGTAACTGTAATTTGTTTTTGAATTTTGTCTGTTCTTTTGGAGATTTTCTCCCCGGGCCTCTACTGAAAATGGACATATATCCAGCTAGACTAGCCCGGTCAACAAATGTTAAATAAATAAAAATAAATAGATAAAGATCAAATGACATTGCAGCAGTTTGAATTAATTCCAAAACAGGAACAACAACAGGCTATCTTTAGCCCTGTCGAAGGCCATTGATATGGTCATCCACAAATTACTCATCCATTCCCTAAAATCCATCTCCCTAGATAACCATGCTATTCAGTGGTTCCTATCCTATCTGAATGGCAGACAACAGACTGTATTATGGCAGGGCAAACTGTCCACCCTGCTACCTCTCACCCTTGGTGTCCCTCAGGGCTCTAGTCTAGGTCCTCTACTCTTTTCTATCTTCCTCAGCAATCTTCATGCTGCCATCCCTGATGCAACCTGCATTCAACATGCAGACGATCATACCCTGATCTGTACGACTTCCTCCCCTTTAGACCAGCAAACCTTAACACAAAACACATTTAACACAGTTGAAAATTGGCTCTCTAATGACCATCTGTTGTTAAATCCCAACAAAACTAAACTGCTCCTCTTTACCCCCACCAGTAGATCCACCCCATTTTCCTTCTCTATAACATCCAACAACGGTACCTCTATCTCTCCAGATGACCATACTAAGCTTTTAGGAGTAATAGTGGGCAATAATCTCAAATTTGATCTGCATATCAATAAAACTATAAAAAAACATTAATAAGAAGCTTGGCTCATTATATAGAAGGAAACCTTTTCTAACTTCATTAGCTTGAACTGCAATCACCTGCTCAATCTCTACCCTTCCATATGCCTCCCTCATACTTTCCAATTTGAGCAAAACTGAACTTAGTAAGCTCTATCACTGTTATAACCATATTGCCAGATTTGCCATAGGCTCAACATATAGGTCACATCACTATCAAAACCTCAGTCTTCTCGGGTGGCAGGAACTGCCTAGCTACATTCTGTTCAATCAGCTTATAGCAGCACTCAAAATTCTGTACCACCCTGAAAATACTCCCACACTCAAAAATATCATAAAGCCATACAGTAATTCAAGGCAACTATGATCATCCAATAAACTGTTGGTACAAACCCACAAAGCCATTAACTCAGCTGGCGATTCCCTGTTTGCTAACATCATTGGTAAAACTTGGAATTCACTTCCATCAAACCTTACCCTCGAACCTTCTTTAAATCTCTTCAAAAAAGGCCCCAAACAGTAGTTTAAAAAGCACTGGCTTTGTCCCTGTAGTAACCCTGATTAATCACTACTTATTCAATGCGTTATTTAAATTAATATTGTATGCTTCTCTTGCTCATAATAGCTTGCTGCACCCTGCTGTTTTGTATACTATTACACACTATGTATATTGTGAGTACCTTACTAGAGGGCTTTGTAAATATGTTTGACTAACATCTGTTATGTTCTATCTGTGTTATCTGGATCTTTTCTTCCTGGGCCTCCGCTGAAAATGGACATTTACCAGTTGAACTATCCCGGTCAACAAATGTAAAATAAAATAAAATAAATAAATAAATAAATAAAGTAACTCCCACCTCTAAGTTCAAAAATGTGATGTACTTGTCAGTCGGGATGTGGGGAGGAAGAGGTGCCAAGGGTTAGTCTGGGATTGGGTGTGAGTGTTGGAGATAAGCAAGGAATGTTAGAGATTCTGGCACCTGACTTTGAAAGGAAAAGGATGGTCTGGATTGGTGGAGACTTGGGCTGTGTACTTTCATCCAGTTGATGAGCTTAATCAGAGCAAGTGGCTGAGTACGTAGACCCAAGTGGAGGTTATAGACATCATCTAGATATGTGTCGGGGTGTAGTGTGGTGATGAGAAATGAGTTTTAGTGAAGAAAATCCTATATATGAAAAACTCATGTCAATTACTAGGATATGGGAGTATTTGAAGCTGAACTAATGTCACATATAGTGCAAACTATGCAAGTAAACAAGGGCAAGAGAGAATAACAATGCAAAAAAAAAGCAAACACTCCCAAAATGTTCAAAAACTTACATGCATACACATGCACACACACACACACACACACACACACACACACACACACACACACACACACACATATATATATATATATATATATATATATATATATATATATATATATATATATGTACATATACACACAAAATTCCATAACCCAAAAATCAATCAGGATGAAAGCAATTTAGAAGGGCGTGAAAGAGCACAGAACATTTATAGACCTTTAGAGAAGGAGATTAAAGACCAAATGTAATGCACAGATCACAAAGGAGAAAGCTGTAAAGTGCATACTCTGGAAAATATTATGTAATTGTGCAGGTCCAGGGTGACATATCCACTATGAGGGATATACAGGGGGAATTCTCTCCCATGGCAGAGGTGGTAAATCTGGAGTGGGGCGGTGGCCCTTAGGGGAAAGGAAGAAAAGCAACCTATAAAATGGGTAAACACAAGTACCTTTCCTGCATACCTATCAGATGAATTGGTTAAGACATTCCATTGCAAACAATAAAAATATATAGTGGTAAACCTTTGTATATTTACATATGAACCAAACTGTGAATGAAAATGCATTTTTGATTGCCATCATGTCAATACTATGAGCACTGGGGTTGTCCAGGGAGTGTGCGGGCTGGAGGGGCTGTGTGTGAGCATACCTAAAGATTAGCATGACATCATAAAAAACAGGAAACCATAACTTGTGTGTTTCTGAGTATGTGCCATTTTTGTTTTGCTAATATTCACATGCTCACTACAGGAAGACATAGACGGGAAGCATTCAGACAAGCCTCATATCGACCAAACTGTAAATATAGAAATCTAAATAGTAGTATATCAGCAAATATGCATCTCTAGTACTCAGGTATTCTGGTATGGTGTTGGCCGGTAAATCTTTGAGTATGTGAATATGATACCAGTGTTGGTGCTTGGGTAATGCTAGCACTGTCTGAGAAGACACTCCTAATAAGAATCATAAAATTAACGAGAGATCAATGTTTGCAACATTACTGAGAGGAGATGGTTGTGTTTATCATTTTTCTCATACTTAGTTACTCCACAGTATTAGTAGAGTCCAAGATGAGAATCCTGTCAGATCCATGTGTGTTTGGATGGCAAGCTTCTTATAACTCTCAGCTAGATGGCAGATAGCAGTCATGTTGGATGCATTCTTATACACGGGTCATTGATAAGCCCAGGCGGGTGGTTTGTAGTGCTCATGATGTTTTAGAGGTCTTAGATTCTTGTGTTATTTGGGTTCCTATAAACTATAGTGTTTAGGAATATGAACTTTTGGTGATCTGTGGGGGCAATGAACTTCAAGAAGTCCATTGATCTTTGTATTTGATGAACTCACTAACATGGCAAGGGTGTACACCAATTTGATGAAAATATTATCTATAAAACAAAGGCATCATGATATATGCATGGGAGTTATACATGGCTTGAGCTTTTCACCAATCCAGCACAGAGCTGGCTAGTCTGAGTGTCATGGTGCTCCCATAGTGAGGCCCTTGTTCTCTTTATAGCATGTCCTTCCATATTTAATATTATTTTTACTTGAGAACCAACTTTAGGATGTGTTGCGCATGTTAATTTCTGTGAGATCTCTAGCCTTAGTGTGGGGGTTAGTATGCCATTAATACAGAAGTCATGTGGCAAGACCGTGTAAAGAGCCTCTACATTGATAGCGATCAGTATGGTATTGGTGGTGCTGACAATCCTGCTGTTCTTCTGACTGAAGTGGAGTCTAGGATGTTTGATGGAGTGGAGTCAGACAGTGATTTGAGCTTGTTTTCCATGTTAGTGGACTAAGTCTTGGTGAAGGCCCTTCATTAGCCACCACAGTCTGAATTGTGGGTTTGTCTGGTTCTTGTGTGATTTCACTATTCTGAAGAAATTCTGGACCCGTGGTTGTTACACTGTAAACAAGTCAAATAGTCTGTTAGATAGCATTTCCTCTTTCTTTAATTGTTTGAAGATGGTATTTAGTTTTTCTTGGATGTGCATGTGGAAATACTCATTTAAGTAGGTGGGGTTGTCCAGCATAGCAAAGACTTTCACCTCTTATCTGGCGGTGTCTTTTACAACAATTTCACTGTTTGTTGTCAGCCTATGTTGGGGTCTTGGCTCTGGTTCTTAAAGGCTACCTATTCCTCTTTTGTGAGGTTTTAGTATTTATGTATGCATGGTTTTGCTGAGGATGGTCCTGATCTCCTTCTCACAGCTGCTTTTAAAAGCTGTGAAGGTCTGGTTGGGGGCTGGGATAAGATTGTTAGAAGTATGATCTCTGGCTCTGGACAAAAGTGAAGCCTTTGCTTAGGACCTTTATCTCAGTGGGGGCCAGCTGTCTGATGGAAAGGTTCAACACTGTTATTGTCCCCTGTTTCTCCCTCCTCCTATTCTGGTTGGTGACATACTATTGTATTGTCTTCTAGCTCTAGCCTTTAGTGGAGGTCTGGGAACCATGTCCCTCACTAAAGAGGAAAGATTAGGAATTATGTGGATCTTCTCTCAAGACTCAGTGTATTGGTGCTGTTGGCCTTGGTATCTATATTACCAACCCTGCCAGTTCTCTCTTTCATATATAGTTTGCTTGTACCAGTTCATCTGATATTAGTTTTGAAATTATAGAATTCAGAGTCTCTCTTGTCCTATTTGAACTTCTTTTGTTTGTTTGATTATCACCAATTCATGTTTCTCCACCCTGTGCAGGATTATGCATAGTTTGTATCCATCTTCTGTATCTGTGGAAATTGGGTGGGATCTTGGTTTGTAATTCCATCATGGTCCCTTTTATGCTTTCCTGGTTCCCGGAATTTTATGTGATCAGCAGTTCTAGGTAGCTTAGCTCTGTATTTTCATTGAGGTACATCCATTTGTGCATGACATTTTCATTAATGTGTGCATGTGTGTGTGTGTGTGTGTGTGTGTGTGTGTGTGTGTGTGTGTGTGTGTGTGTGTGTGTGTGTGTGTGTGTGCACATGTGTGCATACTTGTTTACAATAATGTGCACATATATATTACATTTTACACAGACACACACATACACACACACACACACATGCACACACACACACACACACACACACACACACACACACACACACACACACACACACACACACACACACGATGTTTGCAATAATGTACATATGTATATAAAATGACACACACACATACGCGCGCTCACACCCACACACCAACACACACACATTTAGTGACTTCAGTCCTCAATTATTTGCCAAAAAACAGCAAAATTTATGAGGATAATACCAAAAATATGAGGCAGGAATCTGGTTATTCTGCAAATGTCTGGATAGCTGAAAGATATAAACAGCTGTGGTGAGAGCTGGGGACTATTGGAAATAGTGAAAGCAGGTTATTAAAGAAGTATATGAGAAAGTAACAATGTACAGCTCATAAAACATTAGTTTTTTTGACAAAAGGGTTAATGTGTCTTGATTTAAGTACGTAAATGGTGTCCTTCAGAGAATACATGTTTGTGGTTGACCATAAAAAATATCCCCTGAAAATAAGGCTTGAGTGTTTTGGGCCTGCTTAAGCTATGCCATAATTTACCATAGTGCTCAGCAGCCATGTTGTCCCCCACATTAAAATATTGTCATTTCTTCTAACCATAACAAATCTCCCCCATATATGATGTTGGAGTCTTCCAAGGCTGATCTACATATGATGGAAATACCAATCATTCACTGTGACAGCAAGCATGTGCAGTCATGTTAAGTACATGTACTAACTTTCTTTTTTTGTTTACATTATATAAAGCCAATATGGGCTTACAGTTTTTTTTGCAGACATAAAAGCATGTGTCATCCCACAGATGGTTAAAGTTTTGTGTATGACTCAGGTGGTCTTAGTTTGATTAGCATCTCAGGCATTTACTGAAGCTGCCATAGGGAGGACAGGAAGAATGATGCTTAGTCTGCTTGCCCGTTTTTGAGGGACACATCAAGGAGCATGTGTCTGGACATGATCTCTGTGGTTGAATTACAAGTAGAGACTGGGATCAAATGGAGGTGTTGTCTTAAGAATAGCAAGGCCAGCGGAATATGTTGCATGTGGGGGTGCAGACGTACTTTGCAAAAGCCCACTAATCATGAACCCTTTAGATGCTGTGGAGATGAACAGGAGATCTTAGGAGATAAAGTGAAGCTATAATTCCTAGTGCATGGATAATAGGTCCCACTCTTGTTTGCTTGACTCTTGCCCCTGGGGAATGAATTAGGTGATTGTCTTTTGCCTTGGGGAATAAAGTGGTCTATAGGTCATCCAGATATGTGGCATAACTTGATGATCATTAGGGGGGGGGGTGGCAAGAAGAAATAAAATCTGGTTTCTTTGCCTGTCTTGTTTTCTTGTTTGTCTTTTGCTTTTGTGTACACAGACTGCCTAAAGAAAGTATCATTATGGATAAATACACCATTTGACGTATATTACTATCTCATCTCATAATGTACAACAAAATTAGATTAAATGACTGGACTGTGATATAGATAACCTCATAAAGTATTAACAGGTCCCATTGCTTTAAAATATTTAATAGACACAGCTTAAAAATTATGCTCTTTCTTTATTCTGTGTTTTGTACCTTCTGATATCTTATGCTGATATGTTCGTGTGTTTTTAGCATAGCTCTGTATAGCAGTAACAAGCCACAGCTTGAATTGCTTTTAAAAAACATTGAGACTAGTTTTAAGTCAAACAGTAAAATGGCAAGAAATTAAATTGAGTTACAGCATGTAATTTTATTCTTAGATACTATGGACGTTTAATACAAATATAGAAAACAGGCGAGGTGCTCTGTAATCCTAGCATGTTTGCCTTAGTTTAGGTATATCATCAAAATAATTTCAGTTGCTGTAGCTATGTCAATGGGCCTTTGTAACTTTTGTCTGGCTCCAATATTTTTCTGGCAGACTGAAAATAAATGAAAAATACATAGTTTCCACAGCATAGCACAATGCCCCTGTAACAATTTAATATTTTCTGCTGGAGAGAGATTGTTACTAAAAACAGACTTACCTGAAAAAGGCACCTCATTGCAGAGCTCAGCCTGAACTGCTTTTGGGGAAAAGGAAAACATTGGTTTTGTATAACATCAAACAGAAGCTTTGCCTGATGTAAGGCTGAGTTCCCATATATAGTTACTAGATAGCAGAAACTCTAAATATATCTGAAATAACCAGCTTGCCCTGTAAACATTGTTATGTTACTGTTTGCTTGGGCAGACTACCTTATGATTTCATAAGATGTTGCTGTACAAATATTTTTGTTTTAACTTCAGTATGGCCACAACATTATTTTGGCAGCACCTTGAATACAGGAGAAAATCCATGTTTTCCAACTATGGTATAAGGACCTGTACCAGGAAATGACACATCTAACAATATTCTTTGAAAGAAAAAGAAAACATGTTTCTAAATCATTGTATGAAATTATTATTTTTGTTATATCAGACAGCAGCATGGCCAGAAATATGACAGAGTTAAACTATCTAATTTTATGTTCTGTTGAGAGGGGATGGTAGTATTTATGGGAAAGTATGATGCATGATCCAATAACACAAGATGTTAATATTTTTGAACAGGTATGATTACTAGTTAACTTTGTTTTGTTTCCATAAGCTTAGATAAAGTTCATTATAATTAATTGTGTTATTTAACTGACAAGTGCTCATACAATGAAAATATCTAAAGTCTCTAAAGAACATATTCTAAATTAAGTAACACTAAAATGGATAGAAAACACACAAAACAAGCCCTCTGCATCCCCAATCTCTCTCTCTCTATATAAACCGAGTTTACAAAAACTCAGAGAAAAGAGGAAAGGTGGAAAATAAACATAAAAGTCACCTTTACACTCTTCTCTTTGAATTTTACATTGCAAACTCTCTCTTGTCTTAACCAGTTCCAACATTTTGAAACTTTAACTACAGGAACCCATGAATCTACCTGTAGCAAATTTCTGAGAATCAGTCATATAGTGAGTTACAAACCTGCTTAGATGTAGTATTTTGAGATTTCAGTAATTGTAGCTGTGTGAATGGACTTTTTTTGTATGGGCCACATAAATGTTCTGTCTGCACATAAGATGTGGCTGTACAAATATTTTTGTTTTAACTTCTGTATGGTCTCAACATGGACATAATAAGTTTCTCTTTCATATCCTGGATAGGATAAAAAAACAGGATTTCCAAGGACTAATGAATGACTAATTGGAGAAGCGAGAACTCAAATGGCAGATTAGGCTCAATGCCAGCAGAGCCCCTGGACTGAACTCTCACATTTCCATAGCCAACATACTAAACCTAAGAAAACTTCACCATCATGCCTATTACTGAGAGTAAACAGGATTGTTTTACCTGATGATTCATTAAAATTTTGTTTATCACTCCCAAAGTTAGTCACTTAATGTCTTACTGTAGTTAGAAGTTAGGTCTGATGATGTGATCTGCGAATGTGCATGAACATTTACGACTGAAAAATGCTCATTTTTATTTCTTTATTTTTATTTTATACAAACATGACTTTTCTGATCATGATCTCCAGTTCATCCTTTTACACCCTTGGGGTGATACATGCAGACTTGGTAGAACATACAATGTTTGAATATGCACTTCATTTTCAATGTTCAACATACATACACAATATATACTGGTGACATTTATTTTATTTTACTACTTCATCATGTTATCGTTAGCATATTTGTCACAAATGTTTACTTCAAGTTTTACTTTTTATTGTTTTATGATCTACTGGTTCTCATACATTATAGTATTAAATTCTGTTAGAAGTCAACAGAAAGCAGAGTTACTCATCATTTTGTTACCATTATGTTGCAAACACCCCCCCGCACACACACAACCCCCCCCTTACCTCTTTTACATAATCACATAATGTTCAAATATTTAAATGTGTATGTTTGGACTTGCTACCCTTGTAGTTCATATTACTCATATTTGCTTAGTGATTTTATACTTGAAATGTGGATTTGCTCTTGTGTATTTTTTACTCATTGCATTTTCACTCACTTCATTTTAATGTTTTAACCTTATTCTTGTTTTTGCAAGTGAATTGTGTATATTACTGAATGGGTGTATAACTAGGAAGAGGAAATGACAAATGCTTTGTGATCAGGAAATGAAGTCATTCGGATTGTACCAGGGGAGGGGCACAATTTGAATTTGAAATTGCCTTTATAACACAGGCTGGTTTCTTGTGTAGAACCATTTGTCTGAAGAAGTCTTTGTATGGTGAAAGGACAAAAAGCAGTATTTTTGTACCGTGTTGCTTAATGTTTTAATAAACTTCTGGCCCTGTTTGGTCCAGTTTGGTTTTAGTTCTACCTTTTGTCTACTATTTCTACTTGGATGCTTGAATGTGGCAATTGTTTGGACAACTTTTGAATAAGAAAGGACTTATTTATTCTAGAGCTGCATAGCGGGATTTACCTTTCTTCACCAGTGTGTGTCAGCTTACCAGCACCATCCTGAATTGGAGAACTTTGTGAGTCTAATAACAGGACAGAGTATGTGAAATTTGCATATCTTAAACACAAGTTGTCCTTAATGGGTTAATTTGCATATATCCCATGAGCCTCTAGCACAAGAGTTTTTTTAAGAAATCACACAGTGAAAACCATAGCCTGGTCATTTTTTTCCTTGTAGTTTTTACAGATTGGTTTAAATATGTGACCTGTTGTAATTTATTAGAAGGGATTTTTACAGATACCCTTATGGTAATGGACATCAGCTAGGTTAATGTAAGTTTGCAATCTGACTTCATCAGTGTAATAAGTGCACTCACCTAGTCTCTGAAAAGATTGCACAATAAAGGAGAGTCTCATTTTTTCAAGATGAAGGAATAGTTCATAGCTTCATAGGTTCATAGATGGGTACTAGGCTATTGGCACTAGGGCCTATATAAGGCTAGCCAAAAAGGCACCCTGGCTTTCGCCAGCCAATAAAATTATTTTCCTGTGGAACTGTCGAGCAGAGCCACATAAGTGATCCCCGGGGTGAAATTACTACTTCCCATCCAATTATCAAGATTTTTCTTTAAGAGTGCTAATGAGGAGCTTTGTTTGATATAGATAGGTAGTTTGTTCCAGAGTATGGGGAGTCTCTGGGACAGGAATCTATCCCTCCAGCATGTTCTGGTTATTGTGGTGACCAGGTTTAGTTCCCTAGAGCATGTAGCTCAGAGGGATTGGGATTTCTTTAAGTGGAGCATGTCCAACAGCTCTGGGTTTGACATAGCTTTGTATGTTAGGCAGAGATCGCCTCTGAGTAGGCGATATGTGATGGAGATGGTCTGTGTAGGGCATCTGTTTGAGGCTGGTAATCATCTTTGTGAGGTATTTCTGTGGACTTTCCAGTTGTTGTAGATGTCTTGTGAGGTGCATACCAAAAGGGGTGTTGTACTCTATAATGGGTCTAATGAGTGACGAGTAGAGGGGAACAATGATCTCTTTTTTTCCTGGATGAGAAACCTTTTGTGATGAGGTGTGCAATGTAGAAGGATTTCCTGACTACTGTGGCGATGTGATTATCAAAGGAGAGACTACTGTCCACCTGTGTCCCAAGGTCTCTTATCACACTTTCGGTGTTAAGTAGACTACCGCCTATGTGATACTTCATGGACCATGTCATTTTTATGATTGTACAGGAGAATCGTTTGCAATGAAAAACTCTTAAGATCAATGTTAAGCTCGGAGCTAGACCTGCTAGTTTGATTAGCTTAAAGCTATTCAAGCACATGTCTTAATTGATTTGGTGGTATTGGTACAAGATACATACAAGGGAGAGCCTTGGGGTACTGCTCTGATCATATGAGCTTCCAGGTGCTAAGAAAAAAGTTTAATTAAAGGACCCCTACTCTTTTTGATAAGTTCCATGGAATACTTTACAGTCACTTGATCTATCACCAACTCAGGCAGATGGAGCCTCTGTTTGGCATCGCACTTAGAAGTGCAACACCCCATATATGTTTCACCAGTCAATCTATTTGGTGTGGGAATAGAACCCACAGCTTAATGCATCAAAGGCAAGTGTGATACCTGTTGAGTCACTGACACTAAATATTTTAACAAATGTAATTTGATTATTTCATTTAGTTCTATTACACCTCTTACCTGCTCTTCTGGTCATCATTTTTTTTTTACAAGACAACTACAAGAAATAAACTTTTGACCTTTGGAAAACTCAAAAATATACCCTGAAGACACTGAACCTCCACTATGGCTGCAGCTTTCTGTAGGTTCTGTAGGTTGTATTGTTTCTACACAGTCTTTGGCACATGATAATAAGACCAGTACCCATAACTCAGATTCAACAATGCCAACAGTAAATAAAAATAAAAAAAACACAAGTACATATTTAAATTGTTTTCACTCTGCTTCAGCTAAGGGTCTGTGAAACCCAAAAAGCTTTGCAGCATCTGTTTCTGGTGATACAGTTCACAGTAGTACTCTAACAGCATTTGAAGCCTTTCTCACATGGAGGATACCAGTGTACTTTTTTCTTCAAAGGATCTACAAGCAGTAGAAGAAAATGCAGACCATTCCATTACAGTTAGGGCAAATAGTGATTCCAACTTATAACACCCAGAAAAACTCTATTGAACATGCTGATTTGAATATACCTGACTAAGGCATTTGATGTAATGCTACACTTAGCTATTGTTAACAAATTTATGGAAATAGGCATAAACCCCTATATACCATGCTGGATAGCAAGCTGGCTTACAACTGGACCCAGAAATTTAGGACTGGTGAAACCACCTCTGCAAGAGGCCAGTCACCAGTTGAGTTTCTCCAGGCTGTGCCTGCTCATCTTTGTCATCTACTTCTTAGAAGTCAGGCCCAATGTCAAAGGCCTTTGGCTGACCAAGTTTTCAGATGATTACAAACTGGGAGCAGTCACAGAATTCCCCGAAAACACTAACATCTTACAAGACAGTCTAGCACAGACAAATGACTGGTGCCAAAGCCACAGCTTGAAACTCAATGTCAAGAAATACATTAGTGTCCCTTTAGGGAAGTTGCCTACCCCAAGAAATTATGTCATCAGTAAAGCACCCCTAAGAGTTGACCCACTAGTCAAAGATCTGGGAACACATGTAGACAGTAACCTGGCCTTCGACAAACATGTATCCTACGTGGTAAGGAAATTCTTCTATGATGCTCAACTTATAAGTAAGTGCATGGCATCTAGGTCCAGGGAAGTCTTTGTACCACTGTATATGGCCCTCATCAGACCCATCATTGAGTATAATGCCCCTTTGGTATTTACCTGACCAGATAGATGAAGGAACTGGGACTTCCACAATGATTCCTTATAAAAAGAATACAGGACATAAACAAAACGTTCTTTGCGGATCACTTCAAAGCACTATTTCTATACTAGGTCTCCTATTGCAGATAACCTCAAAGGTCTATTTCTGTACTAGGTCTCCTACAAAATACTGAGGGGTGGTCAATGCCTGGCATACAAGGCATCCCTGGATTGCACTCTGATGAACATTTTCCACATTTCCAAAACAAACAGCATGACAACTACTAGATCTAAATACCTAAATGTGGCTTGTAACATAAACAGGACATATTGGAGAAACAGATATGCATCTCAGAGAATTCCTTTTTTCTGGAACAGGCTCTCCATCCATGTGAAACGAAGTCCCTCCCTAACCCTATTTAAGTGTAACTTGGACTATTGGATAGGAAATTGAAATTTCACCCCAAATCTGGTGCCTACATGTCTGATGGAGAGAGGCCGTCTGTAAATCATGCCATAACCAACAATGATCCCCTATATAAACATCTAAAAGCTATAACTTGTGAGACACATTTGATTTTCATGGCTAGGTTTATAAAGGCCCTAGTAGTCATTAGCCAAGTATATACCTATGAACTGTCAGACTTTAACATACTACCTATCCAGTTACATAATCTACAGGTCATTGCATTAAACAAATGCACCACAGTAGAAGTTTGACTGCAAGAGAAACATACATCGTATTTGAGGGGATGACATCACCACGTCATTGTAGAAACACTGCTATGGTTAAAACTCAACATACTGATGCTTGATGACAGTTCTAGGCAAAACATGTCACTTGAGTGGAATGTTACATACAGTA
The DNA here is from genome assembly GCF_019279795.1 of Protopterus annectens. Classification (NCBI taxonomy): domain Eukaryota; kingdom Metazoa; phylum Chordata; order Ceratodontiformes; family Protopteridae; genus Protopterus; species Protopterus annectens. The sequence goes on along the minus strand of NC_056732.1, from coordinate 790,414,567 downwards.
AGTGTGAGTGAAAGCATTCCAATATATTATGTTTTCTACAAAGTCATTGTAGTCAGTGCTGTATTTGAACCACCTACTCAGCTAATTACACATTTTAGAGATAATATATCATCCAAAAGCACAGCAGAATAAATCTTACTCCTATTGCAAGACTGCACATTAGAAAGAATGACTTCATGAGTGTGTTGCAGACAAAATGTTGTAAAAGGTGGGATAAGGGGATGGTTGGAGTCATCTAGCAGTTTAAAACATTTCCCCATAGTGAAAGTTGATTGAGCACAACTGTGTCTCCTACCTATCTAGCTACACAATCAAGAGAGCACAGCATTATTTGCAAATGACACAGGAGTCTGACTTATAATGGGATAGAGTATACTTCTGATAAGATTACCTTATAATTGTATTACAGAGAGAATGTTTTTGTTAAAAGTGGGATAAGGGAGCTGTGTGCAAAGCTAAATGCATTCCTCATAGGAGAAATGGACACAGCACCAAGCCTTATAACCTGTCACTTTACCCTCCTGCTACACATCAGTTTCCCATGTTGAATGTAAACCCTCCTACCTATCTAGTTAGATAATCTAGAAAGTACAGTATTATTCAAAACTGCCACAAGAGAAATCTGACTCTTATGGGAGAGAGTGCACTTTTAACAGGATGGCCTTATCACTGTGTTGCAGAGAGAATGTTTCTGTTAAAAGTGGGATAAGGAAGCTGTGTGCATAGGTTCATAGGTTCATAGGTTGGTACTAGGCTATCAGCCCTAGGGCCTATAAAAGCCAAGCCATAACAATTCCCTGGCTATTTCTTCCCACACTATTTACTTCCCCGGACCCCTGTCTAGCAGGACGACTGACGTGATCCCCGGGGTGAATTTCTTTTCTCCCATCCAATCGTCAATGTTCCTTTTGAAGAGGACCAAAGAGGCACTCTGCTTGACATGTATGGGCAATCTATTCCAGAGTCTGGGGAGTCTCTGGGTCAGGAACCTATCCCTCCAGCATGTTTTGTTTATTGTGATGATAAGGTTTAGATCCCTGGAGCGTGTGGCTCTGAGGGATTGGGATTTCTTTAAGTGTAGCATGTCCAACAGCTCTGGGTTTGACATGACCTTGTATGTTAAGCAAAGATCGCCTCTGAGTAGACGATATGCAACAGAGTATAGCTGGAGTTTTTTAAGGCGGTCAGTGTAGGGCATCTGCTTTAGGCCTGTGATTCTTTTAGTGAGGTATTTCTGTGGCCTTTCCAGTTGTTGCAGATGTCTTGAGAGGTACATACCAAATGGGGCATTGTATTCTATAATGGGTCTAATGAGGGATGAGTACAGTGGGACAATGACATCATTTTTTTCTGGATGAAAAGCCTTTAGTGATGAGGTGTGCCACATAGAAGGATTTCCTGACTGTTGTGGCGATGTGGTTATCGAAGGTGAGACCACTGTCCAATTGTGTCCCTAAGTCTCTTATCAAACTTTCGGTGTTTAGTGTACTGCCACCTATATGGTAATTCACGGATACATGTTTTTTCCCAAAGGGGATAACTATGCATTTCTTGGCATTGAGCTTGAGCCCATGGCTCTGGCACCAAGCATCTGTTTCTGTAAGGCCCTTTTGTAGAGTATCCACATCATTTGGGGATTTAATAATGGCTCCCAGTTTGCAGTCATCTGCAAACTTTGTTATCCAGAGTCCCTTAATGTTGGCCTGTACTTCAGAGAAGTAGATGTCAAACAAGAGCAGTCCCAGGACTGAACCCTGAGGTACTCCGCTTGTCACTTGTCTGGAGCTGGATTTGGAGTCGGCTACTTTTACAGTGTGGGTTCTATCAGTAAGCCAGTTAGCAACCCATTGGGTGATGTAGGGATTAATGCCCAGCTTAGTAAGTTTATCTATGATTCCAGAGTGGGGGGATGGTGTCAAAGGCCTTGGCAAGGTCTAGATAGGCTGTGTGGACCACCTTACCCTTGTCCATGGCTCTGGAGACTGATTCGAAGAAGTCAATCAAGTTCAGGAGACAAGATCGGCCCTTCACAAACCCAGACTGGGTGGGGTCCAGTGTTTGAAGGTTGCTAATGTCTTTGTTTATAAGTTCCATGATAATACGCTCCATGGCCTTGTAGATAAGGCTTGTCAGACTGATGGGATGGTAGTTTCCAGGATCCAAGGTGGATCCCTCCTTGTGATGTGGGATAACTGTAGCTGCGTGCCACTCAGTGGGCATGAAACCTGAGGTGAGGCTATGATTAAACATGACACTTAGGTGAGGTGCCAGTTCATATTGTAGTTCATGTAGTACACAGCCCAGGATGTCATCTGGTCCCATGGATGCTGTATCCTTAGCTTTGGAGAGTGCGTTTTTTACCTGTGTGGCCGTTATTACCGGAATTTGGCAATCTTCCGGTATTGAGATGGGCCATTTAGGGAGTGAGAGGGGGGGGTGAAGCTGGCACTGAATCGATCTGCCAGGATATTGGCAATATCCTTGGGATCAGTATATTTAATGCCATTCTGTTTTAGCTCAGAGCAGATCTGAGCATTGCCATTTAGATTCTTGACATAGTTATAGAATGCCTTGTGGTTGTCTTTGGAATCTTTGGCAATTTTATTTTCGTAACTAGCTTTGGAGGATTTTATGAGGGATCTCAGTTTCTTACTGAGGCTGGTAAGGAAGTTTTTTGCATCCTGGGATTTTACTCTTTTCTGCAACAGTTTCTTCCTTTTGTTGTAAAGTTTGTTTATGGCAGGGGACCACCAGATTGGCTTCTTTTTTTTTGGATGATAGCATCTTGGTTCTATTTGGGATGGCACAATTTATGCATGAGTGGATGTGCTCGTACATTGCCTTAGTGTAGGATTCAGCAGTTGAACTTTCAGCTCCCGTCTGCATGGGTGTCATGAAGTTTGTCACTTCTGACTTGAGTAGCATGAAGTTGGCTTTGGAGAAGTTTTTTATGGAGGTTTCCTTACTGGGGGGTGGGAGTGGGAGTGGGATGTGGATGTTAAGGGTGATTAGCTTATGGTCAGACGTGACTAACGTGGGGATGACCATAGGTGTGGAGCATCGATTTCCCATGTTGGTAACGACCAGGTCTAGGATACTGGAGCCCCTGGTGGGACTATGGATTAGTTGATCCAGGGCATTGGAATTTATGAATTCCAAGAACCGTTGGGCAAAGGTGTTGGTACATGAGTAGCTTTCCCAGTTAATGGCAGGGTAGTTAAAATCACTCAGTATTAGGGTGTTTGGTTCTATCTTAATATTTTCCAGTATGTTTAGAAAGGTGTAGTGAGAATCTTGGGGTATGGTGGGTGATCTGTAGCAAGCTACAATTTGGATTGCAGTCTTACCTAGTGTTAGTTGCACCTGGAGAATTTCAGACACATTGTGTTGGGCAACTAGCCTGATGGTGTGAATATCCTTGGTGAATATTGACACTCCTCCACCTTTAGTGTTTCGGTCCTGCTTTGGTGGCCGAAAAGTGTGGTAAGAGTTCTAGCCTGGTATTGCAGGGGTGCTTTCTTGAGCCTTGAACCAGGTCTCAGTTACTGCACAGATATCGATGTTCTCCATTTTTAGGAGTGCCTCGAGAGAGTGCATTTTGAGGTTTAGACTTCTAGCATTGAGTAGCATTACCTTCAGATTTTGCATGCTTGTACCTGTTACGGTGGTGGTTTTATTATTTGAACTTTGCCTAAAAAAGGCACTATAGGGGTGGCAAGAGCCTTAGCCAGTAACCTGAATCTCAGAGGCGACAGGTGCAGACCATCTCTGGCAAAGCATTGTGGTCTGTCAATCATGTCGTCCCAGGCAGACAGATACTGGATCCCCTTTGAATGACACCAGAAGCTTAGCCAATTGTTGAAGTCAATCATTTTGTCCTTATATTGTGGTATCATTCTGGGCGAAGGCAGGATGCTACTCAGGGATAGGGTCATACCTGCCTGGGCCACATGATTCGAGAGCTCTTCCATGTCTCTTTTCATGTAGTCCGGGGAGGTACGTCTCAAGTCATTCACTCCAACATGGACAATGACAGAGTCATATTTGTACTTGTTGTGGAGTGACTTGAGTGCATGTGTTATCTGGCGGATCCTGGCACCCGACTGGCAGCTGACTGTAATTTTCTCCTTGTTCAACCTGGTGAGAGGGACATCAGTGTGCCGGACTATAGAGTCACCTATGACTAAAGTGTTAGGTACATTGTCTTGCCTTAGGGGCTGTTGCTGGGTGGCACACAGGTGTTTTGAACTATGTGACATTTTGGTTGTGATTGGTGTTTGTTTGCGTTTCAGCTTCAGAGGTCCTTGTTGCTTGGGCAGGTTACAGTTAAGGGCCCCTGCATATGTGGATTTAGTGTTGCTATATGTGGGTGTTGGTGTTGTGGGTTTAGAAGGGCTATGTGTTGCTTGAGGTGTAGTGTGGGTGTTAATCTTCTCCTCTTGACTGTCTAGCACAATCTTGGGTGGAGAGAGCTTTGCTTCCATTTTGGCTATGTAAGTGCATCTCTCACAGGTTGTAGTGTTGGATGGTAGGAGGAGAGGGCTGTCTGTGTACATGAGGCAATTGCTGCATTGCCCCAGTATGCCCAGATTCACCAGGTGGACAGGAGAAATCACCAGAAGCTGACCCTTGAGCATGCCTGGTTTGATGCTTTTTTTTTTTGTGAAGTACAGGAGCTGTTTTCCCTTACCTTAGCAAAGTACTTTGCAATTATGGGCTGTTTAGTGCCTACTATTAATTTCTCCTTATTAACAAGGAGAGTTGAGTGCTTGTATCAGTTTAAGGCTTCCTAGTGCTTTTCAGCAGGTATTAGAGAAAGTGCTAGTCAAAGGGATGCTTAAAAGTAAGATGAAAAAAAATGCACACTGCAGTGTGCACTAGAGAAGGTAGACGTGAAAGTAGGTAACTTAAGTTTTACCTGTTTAAAAAGTTAAGGTTTAGTGGAGAGTTACTATTTTTAAAACAGCAAGATGGATTGAAAGGGGTGGTCACTTTTGTATTCTGGTACTATGGAATACAGTAGGATGGCCAATAAATTTAAATAGTTGAAGGGGAGGGGTTTTTGATTTAGTGATTACTCACCCAAGCCACTGAAAGTAGAGAGGAAATGAGATATATGGTCAGATTAACATAAGAGGCAGGCAACTAGAAAGACAGTGGTATTTAACAAGACAATTATGACTGGGTGGGAGTTTTAGAGAGAGATGTGGTCTCTTTTGAAGTTTTACTATGCTGTTAAAGCAGAATGCAGGTAAAACACAAGGTAAAGAAAACAAACTACAGTATTTAAAATATACAAAATACAAAAAATAAAAGCAAACTAACCTTTCCTTCACAGCAAAGTGTAGCAGAGTCTGGATGAGCCTTTCTGGTAAAGCTCAGAAATGTTTTATTTTACCCCTTAAATAGAAGGTTTAGTTCCTAGCTCCACCCCTCAGTTAACAAATGATTAACCTTAAGTGACCCCTTCTATCTTATGAATGAGTCCTTAATTGATCAGTTCTAATTTCTGCCTGACTCAGAAGAGAGAGAGCTGTGGTCTCTTTTGAAGTTTTAATATGCTGTTAAAGCAGAATGCAGGTAAAACACAAGGTAAAGAAAACAAACTACAGTATTTAAAATATACAAAATACAAAAAATAAAAGAAAACTAAATTTAAATAGTTGAAGGGGAGGGGTTTTTGATTTAGTGATTACTCACCCAAGCCACTGAAAGTAGAGAGGAAATGAGATATATGGTCAGATTAACATAAGAGGCAGGCAACTAGAAAGACAGTGGTATTTAACAAGACAATTATGACTGGGTGGGAGAATTAGAGAGAGATGTGGTCTCTTTTGAAGTTTTACTATGCTGTTAAAGCAGAATGCACGTAAAACACAAGGTAAAGAAAACAAACTACAGTATTTAAAATATACAAAATACAAAAAATAAAAGCAAACTAACCTTTCCTTCACAGCAAAGTGTAGCAGAGTCTGGATGAGCCTTTCTGGTAAAGCTCAGAAATGTTTTATTTTACCCCTTAAATAGAAGGTTTAGTTCCTAGCTCCACCCCTCAGTTAACAAATGATTAACCTTAAGTGACCCCTTCTATCTTATGAATGAGTCCTTAATTGATCAGTTCTAATTTCTGCCTGACTCAGAAGAGAGAGAGCTGTGGTCTCTTTTGAAGTGTTAATATGCTGTTAAAGCAGAATGCAGGTAAAACACAAGGTAAAGAAAACAAACTACAGTATTTGAAATATACAAAATACAAAAAATAAAAGAAAACTAACCTTTCCTTCACAGCAAAGTGTAGCAGAGTTAATTATATTCTGCTCATGGGAAGTGGACACAGCACCAAGCATTATTTACCTGTCACTATAGCCCCCATGAAAAAAAAAAAACAAACAAAAAAAACAAAAAAACAAAAAAAAACTAACTTTCCCACATTGAACCTCTTATCTACTTAGGTACATAATCTAGAAAACACAGTATTATTTGCAAGTGCCACAGGACAAGTCTGACTCTTAAGGGAAGAGAGTGCACTTTTAACAGGATGACCTCATCATTAAATGTATTCTCATCTGGGGAAGTAGACAGAGAACCAAGCATTACTTACCTGCTACTATACCCCCCCCCACACACTAAAGTTTCCAACATTGCGCATCAGACCTCCAACCTATTCAGGTACACAGTCTAGGGAGCACAGTATTGTTTGTAAGTGCCACAGGAGAAGTTAAACTTTTAAGGGGTGAGAGTACACTTTTGTCAGGATGACCTCATCATTGTGTTGCAGAAATAATTTTTCTGTTTAAAGTAGGATAAGGGAGCTGTTTGCAAAGTTAAATGTATTCTGCTCATGGGAAATGTACACAGTATTAAGCATTACTTAACTGTCACTAGACCCACCCCACATAACATAAGCTTCCCATGTCAAGCATCAACCCTCCTACCTATCTAATCACCCAATCTAGACAGCACAGTATTATTTCTAAGTTCCACAGGAGAAACTGGACATTTAAGGGATAAGCGTGCAGTCTAGAGGATTTTTCTGTTGTAAAACTAGGAGCCTGGAACCAGATGCAACCAAAAGGAAAGATAACAAGAAAACCACCTACACTCCTCCAGCAAACTCAGGTGGACACTGGCAACCATAATAGTGTTAAAATGAAACACTGTTAGCACTACCAATAGTATGTGCATGTAAGGATGACACACTGCACAGAATTAAGCAAATAACATATTTTAATCTGAAACTTCACAATTGTCTTAGCACTTTTGCCTTACACAACAAGACTTCTCAGATAGAGTGCTAACAACATTTCATTTTAGCACTATTACAGGTGCCAGTGTCCACCTCAGTTTGCTGGAGGAGTGCAGTGAAGGTGGTTTTCTTGTCATCACATGTTTCTAAGTGGGATAAGGGAGAGGTGTGCAAAGTTGAATGTATTCTCTTCCAGGGATGTAGACACAACACCAAGTGTTACTTACCTTTCTCTGTAGCCTCATACCCACAAATGTTTCCCATGTTGAGCATCAAACCTCCTACCTATTTAGTTACACAATCTAGGGAGCACAGTATTATTTTTAAGTGCCACAGGAGAAGTTGGACTGTTAAGGGGTGAGCATGCACTTTAGGATGATGTCATCATTGTATTGCAGAGAGAGGAAGTGGACACATCACCTTTGACATTGAAGCTTTACTTACCCTTTAGTCTCCACCCCAAAACACACACACACACACACACACACACACACACACACACACACACACACACACACACACACACACACACACACACAGACATGAATGCACGTGTCCCCTGTTGAGCATTGAACCTCCTACCTATCTAGTTATACAATCTAGAGAGCACAGTATCATTTGCATGAGCCACATGAGAAGTCTGAATTTAATAATGTGAAAAAACACAGTTGTAATTGGTAGAAATTCACTGCTTGGAACAGCTGGTACTGTGCATCACAGGTTTTGTGACAAATGCATAAGTGTACAGAGGGCAACGTGACAGATCTGTAATTATCCCATGAAATAGCAGCCTTCCCTACTAAGGTTTGTAAACTGTCTTTCATGTATATTGTGTTACTGTGAGGGACGTACCTGTTTCACAGTATGGGATAGGATGCCAAAGACAGTCACAGTTGCAAACCAGTGGATTGCACACTTGTCTTGTCATATGCTTGCACAGTGTGGATTGTCAAGACAAACAGACACTTCCTACATAGGACAGTGCACTGCAGAATAACAGTGATAGATTATGTGTGAACAGGTAAACCAACACTGTAATACAGTTGCAAGTGCAACCATTGAGAGGAGACATACATTAACAGACTGAATCAATTAAGTCAACACCACTCTGAAGTCAAGATAACTTGCTGTTAAAATTCAATACAGACATGCAAGCATTCTGTAACCTGAAAAAAGGATAATTTGATGTACAATTTTGTTCTCTTTGCCAGATGAGCAGTGCTGCCAAGCTCAGTCATGCTGCTTGATGGCAAAATATTAGTGGGTGTGTAATCATATCCTGAATTGTTGAATGTAGTATGTGAATTAGCACTACTCTTTGGTGCAGGGAATTACCACAACATGCCACATAGGAACATCTACTGCATTACATCCAGCAGCCTAAGAACTGTTACAGCAACCATTTCCTAGTACTGCCTTTAATCTGCCTTTACTCTGTATTCCTGTAGAGCAGCAGATTTAAGCACATTTGCATGAAAGTAATGGACTACTTCAGTTTTTTGCCATAGGAAATTAAACAGCATTCACCATCACTCAGCACTGGTGCACTATGCTAACCTTCATGCAAATGCTGAGGTCAAAAAGTGAAGGCTTTTTTCTATGAGCCATTTCTGGTCATATTTGTTGTATGTGATTCTATTTTTGACCAGATTAAATGTGTGAAAAATGGGTTGATAAGGCCATGGTGAAAATGGGTAGCAAGCAGAGGGCAGGATACAGGGGAAGGAATACAAGAATTTGCAGGAGGGTGGAGGAAGACGCTATAGCTATCCACTTCTTCAGAACAAAAATGTAGAATTGTACAAAACATTTCATGACTTTGAAGAGTCACCACACCAGGGATGGGTGATAACAATGAAATAATGTTATATAGCCAAATGGATCAAATCAAGTGTGTCAAGAAGACATAGGTGAAGTGGAGAGCTATGTATGGGGAGTAATTTCTTTTGTGGGGTTTTCTGTATTTTTCTAAAGAGAGAGGAATGCTGGGAAATGGGCTTAGGAATGTCAGCATCAGGTTGGTAGGGTAGGTCAGGAGCAGGCACAGAAATATACAACACAGACAAGGATGGTGATATATACAGAAAGTTTGGATAAACCATGATTGAGGATAGCTAGGTGACATCAGAGGTGCACCAACGTCCAGCTTGCCAACAGTGAAAATCTAGTCCTCACCCTTAGAACTCTCATAACTGTTTCCTGTGTCAGGTGTCTGGGTCAATACTGCGTATGGCATCAATTTAACAATGTGACATAGGACACTTTTAACCTTGCAGATTTATGGACTGAGGCCCCTCTCCATTATATGCTCCACCACTCCAAACAGCTGCTGCTAGGTGACAAAATTGCCACCTTTACTACTACTGCTCCCAGAGGGTACTACTGCACCTGCAGGTGGGGCAGAGCTACCTGACACACTTGCGGCATGTAGGGCAGGGGTTGTGAAGGCAATGCTGACAGGCTGTGAACCCAAAGTGCTGGGTGTCTGTGCTGCCATCTGTATAAGACTGGCGGGCTAAGGCTAAGTGCTGTTAGTCATTTTGGTTTCAGAGACTGGAGAAAGCACGCACTCTTGATATCAAGCATGAGGTATGCCTGCTTAAGATACTAAGGAGTGAGGGACTCTATGCTCTATGGGACTAGACAACATTCCAAGCTGTCTTCTAAACAGGCTAAAACATGAACTAGAATCACCACTAAGTACCCTTTTCAATCATAGCCTAGCCACAGGCTTTGTTACAGTATGGAGAAATACAACAGTTATTTCTCTCCACAAATATAGCCTAGCAACAGATCCAGAGAGTTACAGACAAATAAACCTGGTCAGCCTCATCTGTAAGGACATGGAATGTATCATTATGGACCTCATAAATAAAGACATAGGTGACCTCCAAACCTTGCATCCTACACTATTCAGCTTCATGAAGGGCAGATCCTGCTTGTTAAAACTGGTGGATTTCTTTGTAAATGTGACCAAGGCCATTGATGAGGGCAAATGTGTGCACACAACATACCTTGACCTGGCAAAGGCTTTCAACACAATCCCACATTTAGGCATTACTGATAAACTTAGCAAATTGAATGTAAACCCCTTTGTTGTAAGATGGGTTGCCAACTAGCTCACAAACTGGACACACACTATCAAATTTGGCAACTCCACATCAACCAGCAGACCTGTTACCAGTGGGCTGCCACAGGGGTCAGTGTTGGTCCCCCTACTGTTTGGCATATACTTCTCAGACATTCAGGTCAAAACTAAGGGGTTGTGGCTGACCAAGTTTGCAGACAGCTGCAAACTAGATGCAATCATTGAATCTCCAAATGATGTCAGTATACTTCAGGAGGGACTCACGCAGACCAACAACTGGTGTATTAGTGACAGTCTCAAACTGAATGCAAAGAAATGCATCATCATTCCCTTTGGCGCAATCAATGTCCCCTCACACTATCAAATCAACAACAATAACCTAGGTACCCATGAAATGGTAAGGGACCTGGGATCACAAGTTGACTGTGACCTTAACTTTGACCATCATGTGTCTACTGTAGTAAGGAAAGCTTTCTACGTGGCACACTTTGAGAGCAAAAGAAGTTATAACCCTTTTATACTCGGGACTTATCCATCCCATAATTGAGTATAACACCCTGTTTGGCATGTACCATGCTAAGCACCTGAAGCAATTAGAGAGACTTCAGAAGTTTATAACAAAGAAGATCATAGGGCTCCAGCATGTGCCTTACACAGACCGACTAAAGTCCTTGTCACTATACTCCATATCGTATAGACTTCTTAGGGGAGATTTATGCCTGGCCAGAGAGCAATCCAAGACTCAAACCTAATGAACTTGCTGCATATCGGTAGATCAGCAGGACTAGGGTTACCCATTCCAGAGACCAAAATATGGCCTGTGACTTAAATAGGATATGTTGGAGGAACATATTTATCTCCCAGTGACTGCCACATCTTTGGAACAGGCTACCAATTCATGTGAAACAGAGCAAATCTATGACACTGTTCAAGAGGAAACTGAATGAGTAGATGGGGCACTGTAAATTCTTACCAGGGTTAGCACCCACAGCCTTCCTGGACATAGGCAGTCATCACTAAATGCAATCCTGGGTATTGACTAGCATTTCTATGATATTACTTTGGGATGAAATGACTAGGCTTAAAATGACCTCTGGGGTGATAGCCTAGTAATCTCCTATGACCCTGTGATCCTATATTCATTTGCGTTTAGTTTTACAATCCTAGTTAAAATGCTGTGAGATATGGGATTCTGACACCCTTTATAAACATATCTGTTAGCAATATCTGAGCACTTAATCAGCTGTGTTCATTATCTAAACTAACTGCATTTGCACCCTTTCTCACAGAGATAAGTAGATGACAGGTGGAATTTCTCCATTCAGTACTGCCCAGATTGCTGATGAAAGAACACCATTGGCAGGTGTGTCTGCACTACAGAAGACAGCCCAAATTAAAATGTTCACCTTTGTCCTTAGGTAGTGAACCATGCTTTTGTGCTGTCGAATGGAGCACAAATGCAAAAAACATTAGAAATAAAATATGACAGAGAAAAAGATGACAACAAAATTATTTCAATCAATGGGTATATCTAGCAATGACCAGAGCAAGAACTGCATTCAAGTTACATATTCATCCTTCTAACATCTCCTTGCACCATCAGAAAAATACTTTGTGAAATGCATTATCAGACTTGTAGTTAATGAAAAATAATGTGAAAGTGGACAGACAACAGTTGTGGAGGTGTTTGGAATTGAACAGCTCACATATTGTTGGCAATACTGAGAAAAGTTGAGTTTTATAGACAAACGCAGTGATAAAAACATGTGTAAGCATGTATTCAGACCCCCCCCCATAAAATTAATAATTAACTGTGTTTCAAGTCTGCATCATCTATCTTATTTCTTGAAACAATTCACTTAACTTAAACCTTGTGGCACAAGGACAGCTATCTGAAAGGTGGAATTTATTCACTAAGTAGTACCCAAAGTGCTGACATCTGCAAACTACTGTCAGTCATGTTTGCACTACAAAAGGCAGCCCAAAGTAAATTTCCCACTATTTCCTTCAGCAGTGTAACTTATTTGCATACTACTTGGGCAAAAGGCAATAAAGTAACAAATTATATAAAATTGCAATGAAAGTAAAAATTAAATATGAATACTACTTTCATCATTGGCTTGCAACATCATCATGACTGGTTCAGTTAATGGGAATATTCATCTTGGCCTTAAATATCTGTTTTCACACTTTAGAAACTATAACATCATGCATAGCAAATGCTGTCACTAGCAAGAAGTATAGATGATTTTACTAATACAACACATTGGTAACAGCAAGTCACAAGGACTATAGATAACTCATTCTACATTTATTACACACACACACACACACACACACACACACACACACACACACACACACACACACACACACACACACACAATGTGTAATTTATCTTCCAAGATGTGTGTCTATTCTTGCAGCTGACACAATTACCAAAATTATTTTTCCTAACAATTTGAACCCCACAGCAACTCTGTCTTTTCCCCAAATCAATGTATTTACAGCTTGCACCACAGACACATGTAGATAACAGCTTCATTTTGTGCAGTAATTACTGCTTCAGAGGTTCATATGTGTGTTTTAGGCTAACAACAACTAGGGTCTTTTTAAGTCTAGCCATGCATTCCAAATCTCTGGCAAGTTCTCGTACCCTTGATAAGTGTAAGTAGGGGATTGGTAGATGAAACATATACAGTCAGGGGCCTGGGAAATGAACCATTTACATGCTGACTGTCTCCTTTAGAGACATATGTGCCAAACTAGGGATGAATTTCCTGTTTCCAATCCAATTATCCAAGTTACAATTTAATTAGGTTAGGGAAGAACTCTACTTTACATGAATGGGGAGCCTGTTCCAGAGAAGATGTAGTCTCTGGGATACATACCTGTCTCTCCAGCAGGTCATATTTTTATCATTGGCAAGCTTTAAGTGTTTAGAATGGGTAATTCAGGTGCTGTTTGTTTTGTGGATATGCAGGAGGTCCTTGTGGATAGAGTGTGACAATGCCTTGTAGGTCAGGAATACATCTCTTCTCATCAGCCCATAGTAGACATAATACAGAGATAGGGATTTGAGGCAGACTGCATTGGAGAGATTACTCTTGGCCTGTATTCTTTTAGTGAGGAATCTGTGTGGACATTCAAATTGTTGGATGTGCAGGTACATACCAAAGAAGGGTAGTTTACTCAATGATAGGGCTGACATCCATGCAACTATGCTAGGCTAATTTGTGATACTGATGGCAATCTAAATTAAATTATTTTTTTCCCCATGGCAGTGAGCAACATGCAAATGCAGATTACAAATATAAAAAATAAATAAAAGGAATACATATTCAGAATAATCAAAAAATGATCTCTAAGCAAGATTCAAAACCTGCATCACCTGTCCTCATAATGTAAGCTCATTTCATTTACAACTTGTGACACAGAGTTGGACATCTGTCAGTTGCATTCTTTCCAGTCATTACTATCCAGGGTGCTGATGGCTGCACAGCAATGCCAGGATTATGTCCACTAGGGAAGGCAAGCCAATTTAATTTTTTTACTTTTTTCCTTAAGCCATGAAACTTGATTGCATGCTGCTCGCAGAAGGCAATCATTTAAAAAAAAATACAGAAATTATTTTTGATAAAAAGGAACATGAAAAGAATCAATGTGTATGTCTAACAATGAGAGAAGATACTAGTGCATTATAGTGACACATTCAGCCTTCTCACATCTCCTTGCCACAGCACTGCCATAATTTCTGTCTCACAATATCAGGACTTTAGGTAATTCCATGGTAATGCCAAAGTAAACAGCAGAAAGCAGAAATGTTATAATTTTTATATACAGCACACACAAGTAATATTGACTTAATTTCAAATGGCATATCTGTCTATCAGGTTTACTCACTACTGACATTACATCAGTTTCTCACCATAACACATTCACACACCAAAATCAGTGTCAGTATGTCTTATGACCTCCCTCAGTAAAATGGTCTGCAAAAAGTTTTTTAACCCTGCATCATGTACTGTTTCTTGAAGCTCACTTCATTTTCACCTTTTACCAGAGAGGTAGGTAATTGGCAGCTTGAATTTCTTCACTTAGTACTGTTCAGGATGCTGAAGAAAGTGCACCAAGTTTAGTCTCAGTTGTGCTACTGATGGAATTCCAAATTAAATTTGTTAATTTTGTCATTGCTACTTCCCACTGCCAGTCAATGAAGTTTAATGCCAAATGATGTGCAAATGATAAAAGAAAACAATAAGGACACATTTTATAACAAGTACATTAATTATGCATTTTTGATGTTTCCTCATCTTTATTATCTTGCAAAAATAACCTGTATGGATTTGAACCATCAAACATTAAGAACGATCATCTGAAATAATTTCCCATATTTGTCACAGACATGGATATATTAGCAAGGAGAAAAAGTGTTTAGATGTACTCACAATGTGACATTTTATCAAGTCATAATGAAAGTGCAACAGAAACACGTTCTGAAAATTGTCCTTTCTCATTTACCAGCACATGTCTGGATGAATGGGATATTGGTAACAATAAGGATACCCATGTACTCAAACAATATTAAATGTTGTTGTTGTTGTCTTTTGGCTTTTACCGGTTAGGGGTCGCCACAGCGGAACTCCGGTTCGGTAATGATTGGCAGTAGATTTTCATGAATGCCGAGGTGCCAGCTTGATGTTCAACCTTCAATGAAGGCACACCCATTTACGCATGTCTTTCGAATGCCCACCCAACCGTGGGGAGGACATGCAGACTCCACACAGAAGGCACTCCCCACACTCCAGCTGAGAATCGAACAGGAGAACCTTTTGCTGTGAGGCAACAATGCTACCACTGCACCACTGCAGAAATCTACTCAAACAATCAAACAATATTAAATAAAGAGTGCAAATACTACAGCTTTATTCCTCTCTTTATTTGTGGTTCCTCATTCTTTTATCTATGTTTTCCCTAGAAGCAATGCTACCTCATTTGTTTGGATATAATATCTATATCAATAAATAATGCACTACCTTGAATATGCACAAAATTTGTTAGTAAGAGGCAGGAGCTATGGTCATTAAAACATTTGATTGTTAGGAATGTTGCTGTCCCAACTAAGTCAATGTACTTTCAGACTTTTTAGAAATTATCTTCTTCCAGAACAACCTCAGTACGTGTACTTCAAATAGGGGAGACTGTGAATCACTCACCTGCAGTCAGACTAATCATTGACACCTGCAAGCCATTAGCAGGTAACACATATCCATCCTCACACTTGCAGTGCTAGGGTATGTGCATGCAATTTTGTAGATCTTTATACCATGTTTACTTTCCCTGCACTTAGTACAGATTGTGATATTCCGCAATGCTAATTATTCAACACCTCATTTGCATACTCACAGTGCTCAGAGGATGGAATTTAAAGTATATAAATGTAATTGTGTAACTAAGGAACTTGTATCATAGTGGGGAAACTGGATACGCAGAGCTCTTGAAAATATTTGTCTACTTTATAAACTGCTTTCTTCGGCTAAGGTATTTTGCTATTGTTTTACAAAATGATTTTAATTTAACATTAATGATGGATTACAATGGCTAGTATAGCCATTGGTTTACCTGTCTACATTTTCTTTGTTATTTACTCTTAGCATAGCTCATATATATCTGTTATGTGTCTGTATTACAAAGTATTGTGAATAACGCTACTTGTCATAAATATGTAGGTTTTATTTTCTGTAAATCTGAACAGTTGTTGCAGAAGAGTGTAGTATAAGTTCTGAGCAAGGTCAATTATTTGTACATGTGTAGCTCAAAGAATTTTGCTGAAGTTGTGATATCTACCAGCCTGCCCTCCACACCAGTGGAGATGACATTCTAAAAGTTTTTTTTTCCATTTTTCCTTATACATTGTAAATTAGTATTGCTAATGCTGTGCTATATTACATAGTTACACAACTTTTGTCCACATTACAGAACTGTTATAACTGTTATTTTATGATTTTTGTTGGGGGGGGTTGCTGTCTTAACTTGTGTGCAGTCACAGGGAACATTACCTTTACAATTGTTGTGTGCATGATGGATGCATACATTCATACATAATTGAGTTCACAGCTATCCTGTCTATGTATTATAAATGTACTTTTATGTCTGTTTTCTGTTTCATCTCATGCAGGGATATGGCACAGTGTTAACCCAGCAGTTATTCAAGTTTGTTTGAATACCAGCAATGGGGGAAGAAATGGGTTACTTAATTATACGGGCAGCAGTGATCCTTGCTGTTCTACACAGGACTTATCTGTCCATGTTAGCCCTTTTGGTAATGGCTCCTACTTTGACCTTAAGGCCTGGCTTTCTAACCTGGATGTCATGATACAAGAGCTTACAGGTAAAGGCACTCTTATTTCACAGATTAAATTGTTTGAACAGAATCTCATCAAGTATAGAAATTTACTAATTAAATGAGTGTGTTAAATATTAAAGATAACACAGAGGCTTAAGATTTTAGAAGTTTCCAGTTGGTTAAATGCCTCATTTTTCTTTACACTGTGAACTTAGTGATCTGTTTGACTGTACAGGAATTGAGCTAGTTAAATTGCTTATTACAGAAAATGAGAGTAAAATCCAGTTTTTGGTGAATGAAGTACTGCAATTACACAATAATATTGAGTCTGGCCAATCTTTTTCAGTGTACAAACAAGAATATTTCAAGATTTTTAATAAGGGTGACAATCTTGTAAAAAAGAATAAATAAGGAAAACAAGAGGGAGTACAATGAAAATCGTGCTTATCCTAAGCCTAAGCAGTACCATCAAAACAAGGTGCTTACTTTGTATAATGAAAAGCAACAGGAACTTGCTTTAAATCTAGACCCTAGCCCTTTCATTACTTACAAATGACATTGAGGTATTTGACAAATTTGGAACGGGAGAGCCTGACCATAATAAAAGAAGGCCCTCCAATAGATTTGCTCTCCAGAGTCCCCCTTTTCAGAATCAGCTATTGAATTCTCCCATTCAAAATGGACCAGAAAAGGGAGAAACAACAAGAAGAAAAATTAAATGGGACTTTTTACTGACTGTTTAGAGAATGACAATGGTTGTTGCAAAATTGTTACGAATGATGACTTCAAAGTGTTTAATTATAGTTACCTTGAATTATATAGTACACATTTTGCTTTTTTAAAAAAAGGTTTAAGTTTGTTCCTGTCTTTAAGCAGGATATAGTACAAAGTGCTATTGCATTTTAAACTATTTGTCAGACAGTTTAACCTTACGTTTTTTGTTCTTCTCCCCCATCCTCACCATTAGTTCCTCGGTGCTGAAAAGGAAGAGCACATTTGTACCACCTTGCTGCCCTATGATTTCTGTTTTTGAGAGAGTTTGTGAGGGTAAATTCAGACATTTATGAAAAATAGTAGTAAAGCAAAAGATCACCTAACATCTGAAGAAAGAGAACTCTTGGACCAGATTAAGGGCAACAAGGAAATCCATGCTATGAAACCGGATAAGGGTGGGGGGCTGTCATAATGGATTTTTTCCTTTATGCAAGTAAGATATTGGATTTTTTATATAACACATCTACATATTATCAGGTATCAAAAAAACGAGATTAACATAACCTTTTATAAAACTGATTTTTATTTGAATGATCTTGTTCTTCAGGGGAGCTATGTCAAGAGATGTTTTGGATTATGTTAAAGGTAACAATCTTTGGAATAACTAAAGTGCACAAGTGTATACATAACCCTCCACTTAGACCTATTGTGTCAGCAGCTACATCCAAAACAGAGCCCCTAGTTTGTATGTTGATGCAAGCTGTAAAGCTTTGGTGGAAAGTGAGAACCATATTCTGTGTGACTTATGGCATTTGTTGCATTTGATAAATTCTGTTCCATTCAAGGAAAATGTTAGTTTTATTACCATACATGTGGTTAACTTATTCTCAGTGATTCCACATGATGAGAGTTTACAACATTTTCATAATATGTGACTTAGGGACAAAACAAAGCTTACCAGTGAGGTATATGTTATTCAATGATTCCTTGAAATGGTAGTAAACATAATTTTGTTTATTTTGATAGTACGCTCTACCATCAAATTACAGGGGTAACAATTGGTGCTAGATGTGCTCCCACTTATGCAAATTTAGTTCTTGCAGATTGGGAGCACACCAAGGTTTTCACTTCCAAGTTTTTCAATAAAGTATTTCATTATTTCAGATTTTTGGATGACATCCTAATTTTGTTAGACAATGAAGTTTCTGTGTTTGAGTAATTCCTCTCTGAACTAAATGCCTCCACTAGCTTCTTTGAGTTTACATCCACAGTTGGAAGTGATTCAATCAACTTTCTTGATGTGATAATTAGTAAGGACAAGCAGCAAAAAAGACATGTTGCAAACATATTCAGAAAGGAGACTTATTCAAACTTCTTTTGACACTATAATAGCTACCATCCTCCTTATCTAAAGATGAATATAATCAAAGGCCAAATAGTACGCCTGTCAAGAATTGTTTGTCTTGATACCTATTTAAAGAGGAGCTAAACAAGCTTGGCAATATGTTCTGTGAAAGGGATTATCCTTCTGAATTGGTTGACTCTGTTAAGATGGAAATATTAGAAAGTAGACAAGGCAAATTTGCCCCTTCACTTAGTAACACTAATAAAATGGATGAATTTTCACAGAGTGAAAAGTTTGTCACCAACAATCATAAAAGGGTTGGTGCTATGATTATTAGAGATAACCATCAGGCATCAGCACTAAGAGATATTTTAAATGAAGTGTGGAGTATAGTTCTTACTTCTGAATATCACAAAGTTTTAGGTCTACCACTCAAAATGACATACAGTAGAGGTGAAAACCTCAAGAATATTTTTGAAAAAATAATAATAGTAGTACACAATTTTTAAGTTTGAAAATGGCAAAGTATGGCAATTGTAAATATTGTAAATTTATACAAGCTGGACCATATGTAGTTGTTGACGGATATGACAAGACTCTGTCATGTCCAGGAGTATGTGATTGTAATATGAATATGGTTGTTTACATTGCTACATGTTCAATTTTCTCTGCATTCTATATTTATTTATTTATTTATTTATTTATTTTGTTTGTTTACCGGGTAATGTCTGACTGGGCATGAGGTCCATTTTCAGAGGAGGCCCAGGGAGAAAAGTTCCATACATACAAATAGACAGTATTAAACAATCAAATTGAACATGCATTAATCAACAATGTACAAAGCAAGTCAGTCAAGAAATTAGTTATATAACAATAAATAGCAAATAATTAACAAATTAACAAATTTAACAAAAAAATGGCACAGTTAGAGATAAAAACTGGCCGCATGAGTTAATAGTGAGGACAGTGTGATACAGTAATTCAAGACAGAGAAATGCAGTCTACATAACAGTTAAAGACAAATCAGTATATGAGTATACATTGTTAACTGAAGCTGAGTGTAGAATCAAAATGGCCTTCAGCAGTTAATAGCTGTAGCTGAGAGAATGAGCTATTTTAGGGTAATGTAAAGGAGTAGTAGGCAGCTTAACCAGGAGTATAGCATGACCAGAGCCAGTGTTTTGCTAGATGTTCTTTAAGGAGGTTTTTAAACTCATGCTTGCTGGGGTTGTTACTTATTCTTATTGAATGTCAAAGTCTGATGTATCTAGAATATACAAAATTACGACAAATAATGACACTTTCATGTAACCTAAAGTCTAGGTGTCCTGAGTATCCTAGTTAGACCATCTTACAAAATTGTAGCATGTTATAGGTATGTAATCTGTAAGGTAATCATTATCTTCCCAGAGTCAGGCAAGGTAGGAAATCAGAATATACTATATGAATGCTGTCATGTACTGAATACTGCTAATGTCAAGTTTTGCTTTCAGTGTACATGCAACAAATAACTGCAAAAATAATGCCAATGTTCTTACCCTGGCGTATTAGATGCAAATTGCAGTTCCTAAAAAGGCAAATAAAATATTTTATAATGCTTAGTAGCCATGAATTCTGTTTTACACTGCCATAATTGGCATATTATTATCCATAGAAATGTTTCCATTTAAAAAATAGTACATACTCATATTGTCATTGGCTTTCAAATCTAAAGTGTATCATAGGTTCATAGGTTCATACTAGGCTATCTGCCCTAGGGCATTTATAAGCCTAGCCAGAGTGTGTTTGGCTTTCACCACCCATTTTAAATGAATTTTGCTATGCCCTTTTTCGAGGTTAGTATACTGTGCCTCTGTCTAACAGTGACACAGAAGTGATACCCAGGGTAAACCTATGATCTCCCATCCACTCATCAGGATTCCTCTTGAAGAGAGTCAATGAGGGTCTCTGCCTAATCTGGACTGGGATTTTATTCCAGAGTGAAGGGAGCCTCTGGGTTATGAATCTGTCCCTCCAGCATGTCCTATTTATTTCAGTGCTGAGGTTCAAGTCGCTCGAGCGCGTAGCTCAATGGGATTTGGATTTTCTGAGGTGCAGCATGTCCATTAATTCCGGGTTGGACATGGCTTTATACGTCAGGCACAGATCGCCTCTGAGCAGGCGGTATGCCACTGAGTAGAGCTGGAGTTTCTTTAACCGGGCAGCATATGGCATCTGTTTGAGCCCTTTGATCCTCTTGGTGAGTTACTTTTGGGGTCTTTCCAGTTGCTGCAGGTGTCTGGTAAGGTACATCCCAAAAGGGGCATTGTACTCAATTATGGGCCTGATGAGGGATGAGTAAAGAGGCACGATGACCTCCCCTGATCTAGATGTGAATCCCTTCATGATTAGGTGGGCTATATAAAATGTTTTTCTAACCACTTTGGCCACGTGGTTTTCAAATGAGAGATTGCTATCAACTTGGGTCCCCAGGTCCCTAAATACTTCTTCCGTACTTAATGAATTACCACCTATGTCATAATTTGTGGGCACTTTGTTTTTGCCAAAGGGGATGACCATACACTTTTTGGCATTTAGCTTGAGGCCATGACTCTAGCACCAGTTGTCTGTTTCTATGAGGCCCTTTTGTAGGATGCTTGTGTCAGCTGTAGAGTCGATTATGGTGCCTAGTTTGCAGTCATCTGCGAACTTGGTCAGCCACAGTCCTTCCATGTTGGCCTGTACCTCCGAGAAATATATACCGAACAAGAGAGGTCCCAGGACTGAGCCTTGTGGGATGCCACTTGTAACTGGTTTGGAGTCTGACATGGCTCCAGCAATTCTAACCATGTGGGTTCTGTCCTTGAGCCAGTTTGCAGCCCATCTAGTGACATAGGGGTTTATATTTAAGCTGGTGAGCTTACCTATAATGCCCGAGTGGGGTATTGTATCGAAGGCTTTTGTGTGGTCCAGGTAGGTTGTGTGGACCACCTTCCCCTTGTCAATGGCCTTGGTGACTGTTTCAAAGAAATCGACCAGGTTTAAGAGGCAGGATCTGCCCTTAACAAAGCCGAACTGGGTAGGATCCAGTATCTGTAGGTCCCCAATATCTTTATTTATGAGGTCCATGATGATCCTTTCCATAGCTTTGCAAACCAAGCTAGTCAGGCTTATGGGGCGATAGTTTCCAGGATCCATTGAGGCACCACCTTTGTGGAGAGGGACCACTGTTGCTGTACGCCACTCTTTGGGTACATATCCTGTAGTAAGGCTGAGATTGAACAGTAGTTTTATGTTTGGGTTTAGCTCTTCTTGGAGTTCATGTAAGATGCAGCCCGGGACACCGTCTGGTCCCATTGATGCTGTGTTTTTTGCTTTGGAGAGGGTGGCTCTTACCTGAGCATCTGAGATGTCAGGGGGCAGCACTCAGCTGGGATAGATATTTGCCCTTTTGGTGGGGAGGGGGGGAGAAGTTTGCGCTGAACCTGTCAGCTAGAATGTTGGTAATGTCTGTGGGTTCGGTGTATTTTTTGTCATTTTGGACTAATTCTGAGCATATCTGGGAATTCCCACCCAGGTTCCTAACATAACTAAAGAAAGTCTTGTGATTATCCTTAGTGTCCTGTGCAATTTTTCTCTCGAAGCTGGCCTTAGACGATTTTATGAGTGCCCGTAGTTTTTTGCTAATACTGATCAGAGATGCCTTCCCTTTTTGGGATTTTGCTCTATCATGTAGTAGCTTCCTCCTTCTATTGTATAGTTTGTTTATGGCTGGGGTCCACCAGACAGGACGCCTGCCTTTGGAGGACTGGGTCTTGGTTATTTGGGATTGCATGATCCATGCATTCCTGAAGGTGTTCATAGAATGCGTTTATAAAGGATTCTGCGGTCTGGGCCATATTTTCCACAGGCCCAGGGGCTTTGAAGGATTCTACCTTGGTTTTGAGGAGTGTGAAATTTGCTTTAGAGAAGTTTTTCACTGTAGTTTTCTGGGCAGGGGGTGGGGTCAGGATGTGAATATCCAGTGAGATTAGTTTATGGTCTGATCTTACCAGTGAGGGATACACTTCTGGTCTGGAGCAAAGAGCCCCCATGTTGGTGATGAACAGGTTCAGTATGTTTTCCCCTCTTGTGGGAGTGGTAACAAGTTGTTCCATAGCATTTGAGTTTATAAATTCTAGGAACCTTTGGGCTAGGGTGTTGTAGCTAGAGTAATGCTCCCAGTCTATGTTTGGGTAGTTGAAGTCGCCCAATGTAATGGTGTTTGGAGAGACCTTCATATTTTCCAGTGTTCTCAGGAAGGCCTAGTGGGGTTCCTGGGTTTGGGAGGGTGGTCTGTAGCAGGCTATAAACTGGAAGGCAGTTTTATCCACTGTTAGTTGCACATGGATAGTCTCTGATGCCTTGTGCTGTGCCACCAACCTGCAGGTATGCATATCTTTGACAAATATTGATATTCCCCCTCCTTTTGTGGTTCAGTCCAAGTTTTGGGGCCGAAAAGCATGGTATGAGGTATAACCTGGTAGTGCTGGGGTGCTCTTGGGAGCCTTGAACCAGGTTTCTGTTACTGCACAGATATCGATGTTCTCCATGCTAAGGAGAGTTTCGAGTGCGTGCATCTTGAGGTTTAGACTTCTGGCGTTGAGTAGCATTACTCTTAGTTTCTTATCCCTTGTGATACCTATGGTGGTGGGTTTGCCTTTTGAGCCTTGCCTAATAAAGGCACTATGGGGGTGGCAAGTGCCTTTGCCAATATCCGAAAGCCCAGGGGTGACAGGTGCAAGCTGTCTCTAGAGAAGCATCGTGGCTTGTCGAGCATGTCATCCTAGGCAGACAGGCATTGGATCCCCTTTGAATAACACCAATACTTAAGCCAGTTGTTGAAATTGATCATCTTGTCTTCATATTGTGGCATCATTCTTGGTGAGGGTAAGATGCTACTCAAGGTCAGGGTCATACTGGCCTGGGCTACATACCCAGAGAGCTCCTCTATGTCTCTTTTCATGTAGTCCAGGGAGGTACATCTCAGGTCATTCACACCAGCATGGACAATGACTGAATCATATTTGTACTTGCCTTGGAGTGACCTGAGTGCTTGTGTTATGTGGCAGATCCTAGCGCCCGACAGGCAGCTCACCGTGACCTTCTCCTTGTTTAGCCTGGTGAGCAGGATGTCAGTGTACCTGACGATAGAGTCACCTATTACAAGTGTATCAGGTGTGTTGTTTAGCCTTAAGGGCTGTGACTGTTTGGCACACTGGCTTTGTGAGCTATGTGTTGCACGTGTTTTGTTTTGGGGTAGCTGTTGCTTGGGTGTCTGCTTTGGAGGTCTCTGCTGCTTAGGCAGATTTTTATTTAGAGCCTCCGAGTATGTTTTTGTGTGTTTATGTGTTTGATTTGCTGTCGTGATAGGTCTATGTGAGACTGGAATTGTAGTGAGTGTGGTTTGCTTCTTCTCCTGACTGGTTACTCCAGTACTGAGTTGAGAGAGCATAGCCTCCAGTTTGGCTATATGGTTGCATCTCTCACATGTGTTGGAATTTGTTGGGAGGAGGAGAGGGTTGTCTGTGTACATGAGGCAGTTGTAACATTGCCTCAAGATTCCCAGATTCACCAGCTGGACTGGAGAGGAGATTGACAACTGACCTTTGGACATGCTAGAATAGTATTGGGAATTCCTTTATAATTGAAAAAAAGGGCCAATGGGAAACAAGGTACTCAAGGGGAGTTTGTGAGGGTGTAGTGCTTTTAATTTTTAGTGCTGACTTATATAATTGCTTTAGTGAGCAAGTGCCAGGCTTTAGAGTAGGAATAGGGTGTTTATTATGAGAACTAGATCAGTTCTAAGGGAAAAAGTGAAGAGCAGACTTTGTGGAGCCGAGAATGATTTAAACCCAATTAAGCAGAGCTGCCTGATGCTGCGCTATGCGCAAAATCGCGCAAAGCCGCACCAAAGCGGGTTTTATACAGGGGGACTTGAAAGAGCTAGAAATTGGCCCAAAATGGCCAATAGACTACCAGATTCTTGTGCTGGGAACACTCCTCCAGGGATAGATAGGTTGCTGTAAGCTCCCCACTGCCACTGGTGAACAAAGAAGCCTCCCTTTATCCAAGAAAGGAAATGGGCAACACAGGAACTTTCCAAAAGTCCAGAAAACAGCAAAGCTTGTATTTGGACTACTCTAGGTCAGGAAAGACGGGAATCAAGGATAATTTTTTTGTTTTTTTTTCTTTTTTGCAACAAACAGCTGGAAATGCAATAAATATGTAACACAGGCTAGCGCACTTGAGTGTGTAGCCTCAACAGGTAAATGCAACAAACAGGACAAACTTCAAAAGTGCCGGTGCAAAAACAACTTTAAACAGTTTAAAACTGTTCAAGAAGCAGAAATACTTGCAGTTTAGCTAGATCGGACAGTCGCCCATGTAGTAGCATGAAAAAAAAACACTTTTAACAGGTTAGCACTTTTAGCCTCTCTGCTGCTAGCACCACTCTGCAGGACCACGAGGAGCTTGGCTGAGTAGTAACAAGTGCATAAAACGCACCAAAGCAGGTTTTATACAGAGGGACTTGAAAGAGCTGGAAATTGGCCCAAAATGGCCAATAGACTACTGGATTCTTGTGCTGGGAACACTCCTCCAGGGATATATAGGCTGCTGTAAGCTGCCCACTGCCACTGGCGAACAAAGAAGCCTCTCTTTATCCAAGAAAGGAAATGGGCAACACAGGAACTTTCCAAAACTCCAGAATACAGCAAAGCCTGTATTTGGACTACTCTAGGTCAGGAAAGACGGGAAACAAGGATCATTTTTTTGTTTTTTTCTTTTTTGCAACAAACAACAGGAAAATGGAATAAATATGTAACACAGGCTAGCGCACATGAGTGTGTAGCCTCAACAGGTAAATGCAACAAACAGGACAAACTTTAAAAGTGCAGGTGCAAAAACAACTTTAAACAGTTTAAAACAGTTCAAGAAGCAGAAATACTTGCAGTTTAGCTAGATCGGACAGTTGCCCAGGTAGTAGCAGGAAAAAAAAACACTTCTATCGGGTTAGCAGTCACTCTTTTAAACTCTCTGCTGCTAGCACCACTCTGCAGGACCACGAGGAGCTTGGCTGAGTAGTAACAAGCACAAAAACCGCGGCAAAGTGGGTTTTATACAGGGGGACTTGAAAGAGCTAGAAATTGGCCCAAAACGGCCAATAGACTACCAGATTCTTGTGCTGAGAACACTCCTCCAGGGATAGATAGGCTGCTCTAAGCTCCCCACTGTCACTGGTGAACAAAGAAGTCTCCCTTTATCCAAGAAAGGAAATGGGCAACACAGGAACTTTCCAAAAGTCCAGAATACAGCAAAGCCTGTATTTGGACTACTCTAGGTCAGGAAAGACGGGAAACAAGGATTTTTTTTGTTGTTTTTTTTTCTTTTTTGCAACAAACAGCAGGAAAATGCAATAAATATGTAAGACAGGCTAGCGCACTTGAGTGTGTAGCCTCAACAGGTAAATGCAACAAACAGGACAAACTTTAAAAGTGCAGGTGCAAAAACAACTTTAAACTGTTTAAAACAGCTCAAGAAGCAGAAATACTTGCAGTTTAGCTAGATCGGACAGTCGCCCAGGTAGTAGCAGGAAAAAAAAACACTTTTATCAGGTTAGCAGTTGCTCTTTTAGCCTCTCTGCTGCTAGCACCACTCTGCAGGACCACGAGGAGCTTGGCTGAGTAGTAACAGGCACTTAAGCTTGCTCTTGTCCTTTTGTGTCATGGTACTGTATCTGTAAATTTAAGGAAATAAATTTTGCAATATGTATAAATGTTTCTAACCCTTCTTGCCATTGGTTCAAACCCCAAGAACAATCATAAGAACTGGGGTGGATCATGTGTACAATCACACATCTGAAATAACCTCATGAATAACATATAATTACTATATACTAGTATATCATGTACTGTGCCAAATCTGTATTAGTCAAGTCAGGAAAAACAGTTAATATATTTATCAAGCTATAAAGCTTCAAATATTAATACTTCAGAACAAATAAATAAATAGATCATATTATCCATCCCAGTGTAACTTACAATAAGTTTGAAGAAAAACATTTCCAAATGTATGTAGCTCATAGTTCTATCACTTTGAGTATCGGTATGTGTAGGGGACATAAAATAGATTTTATAAAATGCTTTTCATGTTTTGCATATAATGTTGCCCTTAGAAACTCATATGCTGTATTGTACTCTGGATTTAACAATATTGTACTATACTCAGTATATTTCAGACATCATAAATATATATTGGTTGTTTATTTTTAAGCTTCAGAATCAATACATGCATATGAACAGAATACAGTTTCTTCTGAACATGTCTTAAACAATGAAATATGTTAGGTAATAAAACAGGAACAAACCACTCGCTGACAAACAGGATAAACGCCCAGTGCTCCAGATAAACTTGAATAATGTTAATAAAACCAAAAGGAGCAACTAGGCTGATGCAGAGTCACAAGTATAAATGAAAAGGCAAAAACCTCAAGTTGAAATCCAACTTTAAATGAAGAGTCACAAGTGTAGATGAAAAGGCAAAATCCTCAGGTTAAAATCCAACTTTAATTCCACTGCAGGTCAGATAAGCGCTTTCACTCATTCAATTAAGCTTCATCAGATCATGTAACAAAGACCTTCAAGTATATAGGCTACATTTATATAGTTAAAACATCTCCTATTGGCCTATCAAAAGCTGCTTCTTGTTTACGTATTCATGAGTCAATCTAAGCTTAAAAATATATGCACATATAAACATGCTGAAATGTATAAAATGGATATAAAAAATACATATAAAAACTCCATGAACACTCAAAATGCTCTAATAAATATGTATATATAAATATATATGTCAAAAGAAATATATTTCAAGGGGTAAAAACATATATATTTCATCATTTATTATAAAATCTACAAACATTCCTCCGTTTGTTTAACATAGGTTTAATAGAGGCGCTCTCATTGAGACCTAAACCCCTATCTGCTCTCAACCTAACTATCCACATACTCTCCTTGCTCTCAGTATGGTTCCTGATGTCACCTCCTCGTATACTGGGTTTAATGTTCTCAAGAGCTCTAAATAAAAAATAATGTTCAGGACCTGCTTGGGCTACGTGCTTAGCTAAGGCATTATGAGGTGAAGCCTTCCTAATGTGGTAAAGATGTTCTCTTATCCTGTCTTTAAATCGATGATTGGTTTTGCCAACATAAAATGCACCACATATTTGGCACACTGCCAAATAAACTATATGAGTAGTATCACAGGTAGCTACAGCACGTATGCTGAAGTTAGTGTGCATATCAGGATGTTCAAAAAATGGGCTGGGGTCAAGAGAGTTACAATAATTACAGCGTCCACATGGTTTTGTGTGTTCAAGAGGCATTGACCATTCATCCCTTTTGGAATAGCATAGCATTCTCCTTAAATTCAATTTATTCCTATATAAAAAAGAGGGTTTAGTCCCCACAAGTTTGCCAATGGTGTCATCAGTACAGAGAATAGGCCAGTGTTTCGTAATAATATTCTTGATTGCTGGACAATCAGTACTATATGGTAAAGAAACCCTTACGTGAGTTGATCTATCGTCTCTACCATTGTCTATTGTAATGGATCCACCAGTAATAACTGGTCCAAAATAAGGGGCTGCTCTGTTCAGTCTAAGTTTATTAACATCCGAGAGGTTGGACTCAATCTCTTGTGAGCTATAGCCCCGTTCTTCGAGCCTTATCTTGAGATCACTCACTTCCATTAGGAAGCCTTCTTCTGTGGCATTTAGCCTAGAGGTTCTCATCCCCTGGCCTCTAATGATATTTTTAAAAATATGCTGTGGGTGCATACTATCACGCTGTAATAGAGTATTGAAATAGCAAGGTTTCCTATAGACACCTGTATTGATCAAACCACATGCTAATTTCTCTATATACAAGTCAAGAAATTCTATCTTCTCTCTAGAGTGATTCATACTGAAGGTTAAATAGCCAGTGAGGTTGTTCAATGTAGTATGGAACACAAACAAATCATCAACACTGCCTCTCCATAAAACAAAAACATCATCCACGAAGCGTCTATAAAAGTTACATATTGTTTAAACATTTCTAAATTAAAGAGACTCTCAAATTCCCAAAATGCCAAAAACATGTTTGCATAGCTGTTGGCACAAGGTGTGCCCATGGCTACGCCACCTCGCTGTTGGTAGAACTTGTTGTCATAGGTGAAAAGATTGTTATTCAAAATGAGTTCAAGGAAATGTACAATGAGGTCTACTTTAACTGATGTATATTCGCTATGTGAGAGTAGATACTCAGTGATATAAATCTGGCCTATGTTATTTGGTAACACAGTAAACAAGGACTTGATGTCAAACGTTACAAAAATCAAGTTATCAACGTCACAAATGCCACCTAAACAGTCATACAAATCTGTTAAAAACTGTTTGGAATCTTTCAGTACAACTTTGTTCTTATTCAATATAGGTCACAAATGTTTCTCAACATAGACAGAAAGGTTTTCAGTGATCCAACCCTGACCAGACACTATGGGTCTCATTGGTGGGTCAATGGAGTCTTTGTGAATTTTAGGTAACCCATGTATTGTTGGTACAAGTGGATTCTTAACAAAGAGAAAGTCAAACAATTCTTGATCCAAGATATCACCTTTCAACATATCTAATAACATATTGTTTACATGACTAATAGTGGCTTGCACTATTTGTTCATTAACTTGTAAATAGAAATCATCTTCCAAGAGTTTAATCATAGCATCATGATATTTGCTACTGTCCATCACTACTATCCGACCACCTTTATCAGCTGGTTTGATGGTTATGGACTGTAATGACTGGAGTTTAAGTAAGCTAGTCTGCTCCCCTCTAGTCAAATTACCATTCTTCCTATATTTCTTTAGAGAAAAATATTCATAAAAATCATCCTCAGTTAGTTTCAAATATGCCTCAACTAACGGATGATTAGGTGGGACAAAGTTGCTAAGCTTCTTAAACTTTGGTGGTCTAGTAACGTTATTGTCTGTCAATTCACTATCAGCAAATTATCAGAAGAGTATGTACCACATCAGACAATAAAGAAGACGTGGAAGAACAAAGTAAATTAGATACAGCTGAAATTTTGATACCAGCAGATTCTATGGTACATAACATCTCAGGATATTTGTTGACTGAATGTGATGAGAAATTATTAAGTAAAGGCCTAAACTTTATACCAAGTGCACACAGCAACTTTACGGACACTGTAGTAGACATGAGACTTTTCTGTCGAAATCTTATGCTTAAACTGCTATTTCATGATAAAACTGATAGTGAATTGACAGACAATAACGTTACTAGACCACCAAAGTTTAAGAAGCTTAGCAACTTTGTCCCACCTAATCATCTGTTAGTTGAGGCATATTTAAAACTAACTGAGGATGATTTGTATGAATATTTTTCTCTAAAGAAATATAGGAAGAATGGTAATTTGACTAGAGGGGAGCAGACTAGCTTACTTAAACTCCAGTCATTACAGTCCATAACCATCAAACCAGCTGATAAAGGTGGTCGGATAGTAGTGATGGACACTAGCAAATATCATGATGCTATGATTAAACTCTTGGAAGATGATTTCTATTTACAAGTTAATGAACAAATAGTGCAAGCCACTATTAGTCACGTAAACAATATGTTATTAGATATGTTGAAAGGTGATATCTTGGATCAAGAATTGTTTGACTTTCTCTTTGTTAAGAATCCACTTGTACCAACAATACATGGGTTACCTAAAATTCACAAAGACTCCATTGACCCACCAATGAGACCCATAGTGTCTGGTCAGGGTTGGATCACTGAAAACCTTTCTGTCTATGTTGAGAAACATTTGCGATCTATATTGAATAAGAACAAAGTTGTACTGAAAGATTCCAAACAGTTTTTAACAGATTTGTATGACTGTTTAGGTGGCATTTGTGACGTTGATAACTTGATTTTTGTAACGTTTGACATCAAGTCCTTGTTTATTGTGTTACCAAATAACATAGGCCTGATTTATATCACTGAGTATCTACTCTCACATAGCGAATATACATCAGTTAAAGTAGACCTCATTGTACATTTCCTTGAACTCATTTTGAATAACAATCTTTTCACCTATGACAACAAGTTCTACCAACAGCGAGGTGGCGTAGCCATGGGCACACCTTGTGCCAACAGCTATGCAAACATGTTTTTGGCATTTTGGGAATTTGAGAGTCTCTTTAATTTAGAAATGTTTAAACAATATGTAACTTTTATAGACGTTCGTGGATGATGTTTTGTTTTATGGAGAGGCAGTGTTGATGATTTGTTTGTGTTCCATACTACATTGAACAACCTCACTGGCTATTTAACCTTCAGTATGAATCACTCTAGAGAGAAGATAGAATTTCTTGACTTGTATATAGAGAAATTAGCATGTGGTTTGATCAATACAGGTGTCTATAGGAAACCTTGCTATTTCAATACTCTATTACAGCGTGATAGTATGCACCCACAGCATATTTTTAAAAATATCATTAGAGGCCAGGGGATGAGAACCTCTAGGCTAAATGCCACAGAAGAAGGCTTCCTAATGGAAGTGAGTGACCTCAAGATAAGGCTAGAAGAACGGGGCTATAGCTCACAAGAGATTGAGTCCAACCTCTCGGATGTCAATAAACTTAGACTGAACAGAGCAGACCCTTATTTTGGACCAGTTATTACTGGTGGATCCATTACAATAGACAATGGTAGAGACGATAGATCAACTCACGTAAGGGTTTCTTTACCATATAGTACTGATTGTCCAGCAATCAAGAATATTATTACGAAACACTGGCCTATTCTCTGTACTGATGACACCATTGGCAAACTTGTGGGGACTAAACCCTCTTTTTTATATAGGAATAAATTGAATTTAAGGAGAATGCTATGCTATTCCAAAAGGGATGAACGGTCAATGCCTCTTGAACACACAAAACCATGTGGACGCTGTAATTATTGTAATTCTCTTGACCCCAGCCCATTTTTTGAACATCCTGATATGCACACTAACTTCAGCATACGTGCTGTAGCTACCTGTGATACTACTCATATAGTTTATTTGGCAGTGTGCCAAATATGTGGTGCATTTTATGTTGGCAAAACCAATCGTCGATTTAAAGACAGGATAAGAGAACATCTTTACCACATTAGGAAGGCTTCACCTCATAATGCCTTAGCTAAGCACGTAGCCCAAGCAGGTCCTGAACATTATTTTTTATTTAGAGCTCTTGAGAACATTAAACACAGTATACAAGGAGGTGACATCAGGAACCATACTGAGAGCAAGAAGAGTATGTGGATAGTTAGGTTGAGAGCAGATAGGGGTTTAGGTCTCAATGAGAGAGCCTCTATTAAACCTATGTTAAACAAACAGAGGAATGTTTGTAGATTTTATAATAAATGATGAAATATATATGTTTTTACCCCTTGAAATATATTTCTTTTGACATATATATTTATATATACATATTTATTAGAGCATTTTGAGTGTTCATGGAGAGTTTTTATATGTATTTTTTATATCCATTTTATACATTTCAGCATGTTTATATGTGCATATATTTTTAAGCTTAGATTGACTCATGAATACGTAAACAAGAAGCAGCTTTTGATAGGCCAATAGGAGATGTTTTAACTATATAAATGTAGCCTATGTACTTGAAGGTCTTTGTTACATGATCTGATGAAGCTCAATTGAATGAGTGAAAGCGCTTATCTGACCTGCAGTGGAATTAAAGTTGGATTTTAACCTGAGGATTTTGCCTTTTCATCTACACTTGTGACTCTTCATTTAAAGTTGGATTTCAACTTGAGGTTTTTGCCTTTTCATTTATACTTGTGACTCTGCATCAGCCTAGTTGCTCCTTTTGGTTTTATTAACAATGAAATATGTTAGCTCTTTTCTTTTTTATTTTCTTCATCTATGCAAGTATTAATTTGGACAGTAAATATGTTAGTTGAAATCTCATAGAACTGTAATATTTTGCAGTTCTCTATATATAATCCTAACACTTTTAAGCCTTAAATTGTAATGCTATATATGCATATATCAAAATAAACTAGACACATAAACAATCATGGTCATGTTTTTCTTGTATGATGCTGAAAATCTAAAAAAGTAAAAGAAATGCTTTTATGTTATGTAAGCAAAATGTAGGTAACATATCTGAAATATTAACCACTCACATGCAGACAACACATTACAATTTCAAAAGCAGTCAGTAGCATATGTATTATGTCAACCCGAATTTTACTACTACATTTTTCTGATATCATTGTTAGCAAATTTCTTTGCATTTATGGTCATCATAAGTCTGAAAAGATTTACCTTGTATTTTCCTATAACAATTTTCTATGAAAATTAGAAAAAAATAAACTGGAGTTAGTTATACTCTAACACAGATATCCACTTATTTGTCAAGGTATGACCAAATTAACTGTTAGACTAATTCAGAATGTGCTTTCATTTGAATTCTACTCTAAAGCCATCATGAAAGGGAGGACTTCCTGTAGATGTAGATACTTTATATGGATTACTTTGCCCAGTGGGGTTCCACAACCCAAATCACCTATTAATAAGAAAAAAATCCATGACACTGCCAAAAGATACACCAGCTGTTTATTACATCAAAGACATACTGAGTGCTTTCACCCATCATTCCGTGGGCTTCTTCAGAGTAAAGTACCTCTTCTCTCTCGCAAAGTTAATTGAGAAATTCACAAATGATGCAAAGGCTGGTGAACTTCCCAATGGTATGATCCTTACAGAGGGAACAACACAGAACTGCCATTGAAATTTGTCAAGTCTCGGTGGGAAGACAGCAATAATTCCAAACACAGACTTTCTTGCATCCTCTTGGTTTGATTCATACAGCTGGGGATGCAGGTGTTGCAGAGGACTGTGAGGAATCAATCTGCATCTGGTATCAGACTATTATAACCAGACTTAGGACTGTAAACAGTCCCTATGTGGGTCTTTCTTTCCTGCAAGTGAGCCTAACAATCATCATAGACATTTATCTGGAAGAATGTGGAGTCCACTCCAACTTCTTAACATTTCAAGGGAAGTAACCCATCTAGACAAGAAAAAAATCCACGGCACTGCCAAAAGATACACTAGCCTTTTATTACACCAAAGACATACTGAGCGCATTCACCCATCATTCCAGGCACATGCAAATACATGACATGGCCTTCTCCTTGTGCAGTATTGACCAACAATAGAAAATGTCTAGCTCTGTACAAATAGAAGCAATCTTCTGAGATGAACTCAGACATGGGCACAGTCTAATGACTGAAGTCATGAGAATGCACAACTCCAGGGATGCCAACATGAAGTCATTTGATAAGGTCATGCAGACTTTTCATCCAGATAGACACCATGTGAAGTTTTTTTTTCTATTAAAAAATGTTGCCACAGTTGTTAAAAACTTAACTAAAATTGTTGTAGCAGAAGAGAAACCAAACAACAATACTTTGCACTGTAAGAAATATCCACCCATATGAAACTAAAGGAACTTCTTGCGCTGATTGCACAAAAATAATGTACCAAATGAGGAGAAATGCATCCATCCTGTTTAGCAGCATGATCCAGGTGCCATGTGATGGCATGAGCATGATCATATGGAGAGTCACCTTCCAGAACTTAATGTTCTGGATGTGTTTGTTGAAGTCAATGAGGTCCACAATGAGAAGGCCGTCTCACCTCTTGTCACCTTTACAACTAAAATCAGATAGGAATAGAAGGTGTGACATCATTTTGAAGGAGAGACAGCATCTACGGCCTCTTTGAGGATCAGAGTGGGGTCTGTCCAAAGAACTTTGCACTAATAGCTTCATTAGCAGACACCTTTCTGTTGGAGGACCCAAGTGGTCTAAGATTTTGCTGACCATGGTCATAATGAGAACTCATTGGTCTTTTGTAATGGCTCTTATAGCTGTCTCAGACTTGGAGATTAAAGATTACAGTTATGCTTGCAGCTGTTAGGTCACGCAGCATGCCTTCCTGTAATTAGACAGTAGAGGTAGATGGACAAGACTCTCTGGGATTTAATTTTTTTTTAAGTTTCATAAAGGGCATTGAGGAACCCTGACTCATAAAAGACTGGGTTGCAAATATCTGAGTCAATTGAACTGTCCATATTGTTTTTTAAAAAAGATCTTGAACCCGAGTTACATATAGCTAAAGGAAATGCATTCCAAATAAAATAAATATATTGAGAAATTAAATTTCCATGTATCCCACATTTGTTTTATTAATTCAAAATGCTATATTATTATGTCTATGAGTTTTTGTTATGGTTACAATTCTGCAAGTTTAAAGCCAATCTCATTTTTTAATAACAAAAACCTTATATGCCCATATTAATTTTCCTATGAAATATCAGTAATGCAGGGTATGTCATTTTAAATGTTGACATCTTTCATTATAATTCAAATACAGCTGTTATTGTTTTAATAAATTAAATTTGGACTAACCTGAATTTATTCAATTGCCCTGATGTATGCATACAAGTACAACTACTGCATGCAAGGGCAGGTGTAAATGACTTCTTCAGCACTTCATTGTTTAATTTATATAAAGCAATTTTTGCAATATCTGAAATCTGCCATGAGCATAGAGGAGCAGTCTGTTTTAATAAAATTCTCTCTTCCCCCTAACAGACTATCAATTTACAAATGCTCTTTTTTCAACAAATGGCTGAGTGATTTTTGTGGAAGGAATACTATGATATTAATCATAAGTTGGGAATCTTTCTTGCAACATCCTGAACTATTTTCCTCTGATTGACTTAATTTGAATTATTCAGGTAGCATAAATTTTGCAAAACATCTTTCAGCCAATGCAAAACATTGTTAGGCTTGCCAATAAATCATATGATATCAGTACAAAACATAGGGGAGTTAATAACCTTTTTTAATGGCTTATTATGCAAATGCCAGAAGTCTAAATAAGAAAGCAATTGAGCTTTTCTCATTTATATGACTTCAAAGTTGTAATTTTTGTATGTGATTCAGTTTTGGCCAAGTTAGAAACCTGCGATAACAGTGAGATTATCATGGTTACTCTGTGACCTCAGAAGAGTAGTTCATGTATAAAACCAATTGCTTGTTATAGGAGCTGCAGACTTAATCTGGAACAGCAAATAACATTCTTTGAAGATCTGGGTAATATATTAATAAATAATACTAGTATCATTCCATTAAGTGACTTTAAATACCCAAACATAGACTGGAAGTTTGGTGCTGACTGTTCATTCATTGGGGGGATGGTGGATATGCTTTCCCTGCATGATGTGTCTCAACTAATTGATTTTTCAAAATATAACAATATTTTAGACCTGTTGATCCCTGATTGTTTGCGTCAAATTTATGAGATCACTCCCACATGTCCAGTGGGTAAGTTTGATTACATTGATTTATATATTTGTATTGCTTTCCCTAACTGAGACAGAAAACTCATAGTTCATTATAATTGCTCATTCCTGGATATTAACCATTTAAATTCTGATTTTAAACTTAATTCTTGGTTGGAAAATGATTAAGTCTGATTCTTTGCATTGCTGGGACCATTTGTAAGTCACAATATACTTCATTGCTGAATAGCTGTAAACTAATTAGACGTTTCAATCCTTGTGTGCTCACTCTTGTTTGCTGGAACAAGCATATCAGCAATTTGTTAAAGAAGAAACAAAGGAAGGTTGCACTGTATAAAAAATGTCAAACCAGGACCACCAAAATTAGCTTCAAAGCAACCTGTAAAAAACTGCAATCATTCATGTATGTAAACCCATTATGAAGAAAAGCTTCTTTCTTGCAACAAGAATCCTAAAAAATTCTACAGTTATATGAGCTCTGGTCATGGTTGTTATACCCATATTGGTCCTCTTTCTAACACTGGCACTTAAATTAGCAACCCTGTTGATATAGCTAATGTTTTTTCCAAGCACTATGTTATCCTGGTTGCCAATATAAACCTTTCTGCTAGTTTTGATATCATTCACTCATTGGCTACTCAAGATAACTCAATAGTTTAGATGGTTTACTTTGTCCTCATATTACTGCAAACATGGTTGATGTTTCCTTAAGCAAAGTAAAATAAAACAGAAATGGGGGCCTGCATATAATTCCTGATGTCTATTTATTTAAATGTTTAGGATCACGTATGATTGCTCCACTAACAATCATTTTAACCGCCTCTTGCAAAAATGCATTGCTCTATCTTTATGGAAAAAGGCTAACCTCATTATAATTTATAAAATGGGAGTTGTATTGTGGACCATTACCATCCAATTTGTTTAGTTTCCTTGTTTAACAAATCTTTTGAAAGACATCTTTTGAATTTAACTTGAGGGTAATCCCAGACACGGTGTTGCTTTTTATATCTATTGACATGGTTTTATTAAAAAATGGATCTACTTCCACCTGCCCAATCAGATTTTATTATCATGTCAATGTCAGCAGGGCTGTGGATAATGAACTATGTGTTACTGTGACATATTTAGATCTTTCCACAGCCTCTAATAGTGTGCTATATTCAGTTATTATAGAATGAATGATGAAGCATGATATTAATACCTGTGTATTAAACTAGATTAAATCATACGTTTCAAACAGGCAATTTAGTAAAAAGTGGAAGCCATTATTTACATTGGGCTAATCTTCACTCAAGGGTTACTCAAGGGTCTGTTTTAGGTCTAGCACTTTTCAACATGCTATTTTCTTTCTGCCCACACATAAAAAGTATTTGGATTGCCAGATATACAGATGATATCAAGTTTTGATCAGTTATTACTAATGATGCTGACCATTGCAATAAAATGGCTGAATATGAATAGGTATAACACAGATTTTCGTAAATGAAACTTTGTGACTTTTGTGTCCTTGAAAATCAATCTTGACATTGTATGAGGGAACAACGCTATCAAGAGTACTTTCTTATTTAAATATCTTGGTGTCTACATCAACTTCAAACTAAATCTAAAGCTAGTGCTTCAGTGGTTATATTTAAAACCGTAAAAGTATGTAGCATACATTTCAGAAATGTTCAGTTTAGATGATCTTCTGCTTTACTTACAAAATTATTTGAATATTATGTTAGTCAATTTTCTGAGTCCAATTTTATGTGTTGCTTGTATTCCAAATCTGATTCAATTTCTTCCAAGGGAGTACAAAGAAAATGTGCTAGATGCCAATGTGATGCTCAACATCTTACCTATCCTGACTGGCTTCAACACTTCTGCTTATTTTCCATTCACTAATGCTTTATAAGAGGTGGCAGAGTATGCTTATGGTTAAAATATTTACAAAATGAGGAGTTAAGGATCTTGCTGGGTTTGGAGTTAACTCAGTCTGAAAGATTAATGCTACATAGCAATCTATGTTACCATCGTGGTTCTTGTAGAACTATAACACATTTCAATTTTGCTTCTTACACTGCTTGTTTATAGAATAAACTCTCAATTCATATACTTAACTCCCAACTATTTGAACACTTTTAAGATGTCACTAGACCTTGGGTTGACCATATGATATATTCTTCAAATATAGAGTCTATGCCCTCTGGCAAAAACACAGGTATACTTTGACCTATGAACTACGAACTATATATTTGTGATATATATATATATATATATATATATATATATATATATATATATATATATATATTTATCTTACCGTCGTTGTCTCTTGCAGAGAAATATTTAAGCATATCAACCATATATCCCATAACTCCATTCACAATGACATCAACTTATTTTGCAAAAGATAAATTACTTGAGATGTTAATTCCCAAGTCCTTATGAACCGAGACTTCAATGTATAACATTATTGACTATATAAGTCTTAGTTTTCCAAAATACATTATTCTGTATTTGTCCATGCTGACAGCAATTCATATTTATGATACCTAACTAGTGATTTTTAATAAATAAGAATTTACATCTTCTAAGAGTTTTCCACTTATAATGACAAAGTCTTGAACTCATCTGCATATTTTTACACCAGCATGAATGATACATTGGGATAGTAGCAAAGACAAGATTAAACAGCAGTGTATCCAAGACTGAGCTCTGTAGTACCTCACAAAGGACTTGGGATGACTCAGAATAGTATCCCTGAATAGCAACTGATTAACTAGAACACATAACACTTGCAAATCTAAAGGGATAATTTATGTTGCAGTCTGTTTCACAAAGTGTTTCTTTTTAAGTGGGTATATGATGACTAGGATATTACCTAAATGGAATCCAGGGAAATCTATATGCTATAAAAAATAAAAGCACTAACAATGTGCTTTACAACATTCTTCATGTTGTGAAGGATGTCATTTTTTTTCTTTTTTTTCTTGTTTACAATTGATTGTGAAGACAAGGACATGAGACATGGGGATCTTGTTAACAAGTTGGAGATAATGGAAGCCAAGTGGAAAGTTTGATTATGAGCTGAGAAAAATCCAGGTTTAAATGCTGTTATAAATATTAAAGGTTTATTAAAGTATCATAAGATTAAACCATTTAGTTGATTTTTTATATTGCAATTTATATAGTTGATGACTGCTCTTTTAATGAATGCATTTGTATGGCTTTAATTTTGTTAGTGCTTTTGGTCATGTGGTCGTTTGATGTTTTTAAATTTGCATGATTATATCACGTGTTTCTGATGAAGTCTTGTTATGCCATGTGAGATGAAATCTCTCAACAAACTTTTAGACATATATTGCTCGTTCAGCTTTTTCCAAGTGATTTTGGTTTATTTAGTTTCTTTACTCATGGTCTATTACCACTGCTTTGGAGAGCTTGTTAAGTATAATATTCATTTTTATTATCAACCCTTGTTAATGTAATCTCATTTGATTCCTTTTCTTGATGTATTTTTGATTGAAAGTCATTGGTTATTCTGTTTAATTTGGTTTTATTCCTATTCATTGGAATGTTTTTAAAAACCTTGATGACTTTTTTTCTTATATAGTTTTATTAATATGGACCCTTACTATCTAGGTAATATTGATTTCAGCTTCAGTTTCACTTATCTTGTAGGATATTTTCTAGGGTAGTATATCCATAGTTTTTATCTCTGAGTGTAAAGAATACCATTCTATTGAATTTAGGTAACTAAAAAGTACCATATTATTTGAAGCACATAATTAGAGTTTTCATAAGTATATCTTTCTGCCTTCAATTTATTTAGGTGAAATATGATTGAGTTGTGATCAGACCTGTCTAAAAGTTCACAAACTTTAATTTCTGCTACTAAATTCTCAATGTTTGAACACAAAGGGCCAGTATTAAATTACCTGTAGTCCTATCTCAAACAATTAGAGCAAAACAATGAAAAGTAATAATGTCAATGCCTATGTTTGGATTTCAATAACTCAGAATTAATCTAATGGAGTTTTTAGGCCCAAAAATATTAAACATAAGTGTTTCCTTAAAAGTTTTACTTGATATTAGTTGAGATTGGATACAATCATGGATAAGTATCACGATGTCTCCCCCTCTATTTAATTTATGAAGTAGGTCTTTTCCTGGGATTAGCATAGTATGCAATAATATGGGGCTAAATAGGGAAACAGACATTCATTATTTACTGCATGATTTTTTAAGTATAATCTAATGCAATGCATTTTAAATGTTGTGGATTTTGTTTGATTACATGACATTTTATTACACAAGTATTTTACATTATAAACATGGAAGTGTTTTGTTTGTTACATCTGACAGCAACGTCATACTTTTAGATAATTTATGAACAGGCTATAAGCCAGCAGAGCTCTTCATCAGAGAATCATTGTACTTCAAGACCTTTTAGGTTGGTTGTGGAATCTATAAGGCCTTTTCCTGGCTATGTTATACTGGATGTCATTGTGTATAACATTCCACACAAATGACTTATCACTAAGGTCCATTCAAATTCTTTAAGTGATGAAAAGCTTGTATTCTTTCTCTGGTGATTTAAGATGACTAAGAGCAAAGCAATTTCTTTCAGGTTAAAGCCTGTCTCCTCTGCACTGAAGGAGGCCCTTCTAATTGGATTAGTCTCGCAAAGTCTAAATGTACTTGTGTACTTTTGTACTAAATGTAACCATCATCCTTTCACAATCACATCCAAGAACGAGACTAACATCTCCCCAACTGACCATACTAAACTCCTTGGTGTAGAAATCGACAACAAACTACTGTTTGATGTCCACATCTCACAAACAATCAAAAAGGTCCACAAAAAAATGGGCACACTATATAGACACAAAAAATTTATATCTGATCAGGCATGAATTACACTTGATCAAACTCACCTGCTATCCACCCTTATGTATGCCACACCAATCCTTACCCTGACAAGAAAACATGACCTTGAACTACTTCAGTCTTGCTACAATAAAATCGCCAGATTTGCTATTAACTCCACCTGTAACACACACCACTGTCAGGCACTACATCAACTGAAATGGCTAGAACTTCCACAGCTATTGAACTACCACCAATTAACACCTGCTACAAGATTTTGAACTACCCTGACAAAACCCCATCTCTTAACCAACTACTAACCAAATACATATCAAATCGCCCCTTACGCTCTTCAGAAAAAAACACTCCTTTGTATCTCCAAAGCCAATAACTGCAGGAATCGCTCTGTTCTCCCACAACATAGCCAGAAACTGGAACAACCTCCCCACTTCTTTAACCTCTGCTCCTTCTATCACCATATTCAAAAATTCTCTCAAAGTGCACCTAATGAATAAATGGTTATGCTTATGCATCACATAACAACCCACATTTCATTTTATAAACAAATAAACAGCTGGTTACATTTCTATCTGCTGCAGACATCAGGAATCTACTGCAAATCTATAATTGTAATAAGTTGTTTCTCTACGCCCTCTTTCAAGACTTGTTGTTTCAGTATAACACCTCAGTATCTTGCTCTGTAATGTGTAATTGTAATATGTTGTTTCTCTATGCTCTCTTTTAGACCTGCTGTATCAAGATAATACTTCAGTATGCTGCACTGTTTCTGTAATTTATTAGTAACATGCTGCTCTCCATTTTATATCTATGTATGCTTCCTTTGCAATATGTAACATTTTGTATCATGCTGACTTTATTATAACTTGATGGAGCTTTTCTCCTCGGGCCTTCACTGTAAATGGACATGTGTCCAGTCAGACTAGCCTGGCAAACAAATGTAAAATAAAATAAATAAATAAAAATAAATAAAAGTCACCTCTCTTAACAATAATGTCATTACTGATTTGATAATATTTATCAAATGTTTTACTGATGTTCAAGATACGATCTTTCATTTTAAAATGGCATGATTAGGGGAGATAATGCCTGTGGCTAAGCAGTTAAGTGAAAGCACAGGTCAAAGACTGGGAGAAATCATAGAAATGGTAGAGGTACCCACAAAGAACCTATTCATTAAAATTCTTGTATACAATGGTAAAAGGAGTAAAGACCAACTGCTAAATCAGCTTACTGGGAGAAACCATGAACTGTTTTGGAAATCCATCAAAAACCTGACTGATACATCAGATATAGATGTTCCAGAAACAACTTCACCTACCTCTGACCTAGAAGCTAAAAATATGACATGGACCAAGCTATTCAGTACACGCATCTCTGAAACCATCATTCTTAATACAAGTGCTGTGTGAATAAATGGTTCAACCCAGAGTGGGCAGGGAACATTTCTAGTAATTGGTTTACATAAAATTCCATCCAGGGTTCTGATTCATAAATGGACTTATCTGTGTGGAAACAAATTAACTTCTACTGTGAACTGATTTGCACCAAAAGTCTGTAACTAGGGCTCTGGAGAATGTGAAAAAATAACAATACCTCCCCCTTTCATAATGAGCGCCATACGTTTATTAAAATGTCACTGTCATTATTAAGCTTCTGGCTAGTATTATAAATCTATCACTTACTTATGACATCATCCCACCTTACCTAATCTACTTTAACCCTCAACTGTTAACTTCTGATTAATCTCTAATATAGAATTTTTAGCCAAGATCTTGGAAAAGTCCCTATGGACAGATCTTGGAATATGTTGCTATATATGAACTGTTGGTAGGGCTGAAATGTGGTTTAAAAAAGGTTTTGGACCCTGTTATTTATATCACAACTGCTATCATAAT
Organism: Protopterus annectens; assembly: GCF_019279795.1. NCBI lineage: Eukaryota > Metazoa > Chordata > Ceratodontiformes > Protopteridae > Protopterus > Protopterus annectens. The sequence continues at coordinate 790,371,622 of NC_056732.1, read as the reverse complement.
ATAAGCACAAAGAACTGTTATTAACTATAGTCATATTTATGAACCTACAGAGAGCCTTAAATGATTTATCACATCTTACTTTTTACAGAACTCAAGTACTGTGAAGCATGATAAAATCACAGGTAGAAGGTTGAAAATTTATTTGGATAACTGTATTCACAATTCCGTAAAATGAGGAATATGTTCAGAATCAGTGTAGTGGTGCAGCTGTAGCATTGTCACCTCACAGCCAGAGGTTCTCTGGTTCGATTCTTGGCTGTGGTACCTTCTGTGTGGAGTCTGCATGTCTTCCCTGCATTTGTGTAGGTTTCCTCCCATATTATAAAGACATGCATCTGGAGCATTTCTCCCTGGGCCTCCGCTGAAAATTGGCTTCATTCCAAGTCAGACTTTCCTGGTAAACAGCTGTTAAATAAATAAAAATAAATAAGTACTCTAGAGGAAGGGGCACTCCAGGTGTCAGCTTTCTGGCTTATTCTATTTTAAAAATCTGTTAATGACACAGGAATTGCCAGACCTCTAGCTGATATTATATGGTGATGATATCCTTCTTATAAGAAACAGAAACCCATTGGATCTGGTTCAGCATAGTATACAAGTAGTCTTATGCAACATTTTGTCTGACTTTAGGATGACAGCTGGTACAAAATTCAAGTAAGTCTTCTCCAAGCCTATTTTGGTCTCATTTGAAACTCAGGTGAACAAGTAGCTTGTGGATTAAAGACCAGCAAGCATTTGTGTCAAACATATCTGTGACTATAAATAGTGGTTAAATCTCCACCTTACCGCTGCAGGGTTCTGAGTTCAGACCTAGCTCACTGTCTGTGTGAGGATGGTATGTTCTACCTAGGTTTATGTGGGTCTTGTCTTTGTAATTTACATTACTTCCACATTCTAAAAATATGCTGAACAGCTAATGCAAATTGTCCATACATACTGCATTTATCTTTGCCTTGCAGCCTGGATCATGAATAAAACGATGCAGATGTAGGTCAGAGAGATGGATGTTAATCATAAATGAGGATGCAATGGCAACTAATCTAGGGAGGATGAAAGATAAATTCTACAGACTGCATAATCATGATACAAGTTACGGGGAAATTTACTGATTTCTCAAATTGCTTATTCGTCCCAGTCCCCTTCAATAACACACATCACACCAAATGACATTTGACGATGTTTATTAAATTTCCATAACATAGCTTTGATCACCAACTTTATTACAACTATTCATGATATAATGGATTCTAAATACAGCATAACATCCTTATAATGTTAATCAGGGCAGTGTACCTACTCACCTGCCCAACAAGCAGGGTCCATACCTCTGCTCGCTTACTTTACTTATGAAGCAGCGTCCCATCTCACTTCATACACCTTCCATTGAATTACCTTCCACCAAATAAGCACCATCCTTACCTCAGCTTGCTTATCTATTCAGCAAGCTTCCTCCAACTACTCATTTCCTTTCCCCAGATCCTTGAAATGAACATACAGACATCAGAGGGGGAACAGAAGAGGGCAAGCCTGTCCCTCTTCTCCGCCAACCAGCCTGACCAGGCTGTTCCCCCTCCCTTCTACCCAAATTTCTTCAATCCACTTCCCATAAATGGGAAGGGTCAAGCCAAACATCATTTGGTGTACCCATCATCTGTAAAGCACCTTAGAATCACGTCATAAACCCCTTTGCCATGCCATCACTGAAACACACCCTAATGAAACTAAATAAAGTAGGATTACCGTGACCCCGTTGTAACACCGAACATCAACACCAAGAGAATACCTACCCTTTCAGCCCACTACCTTCAAAGCTGAAATCGCGGATCAACGTGAATGGGTTGACAACCTATAACCACCACAAAACCACAAACTATAACCCCTTGAACTCAAATCGATGCCCAGTCAAAACAACTAGTAACAAGTCTCACACCCAACCAGCAACCCATGACCTTAATCCTGAAAACTCACCTATGCCCACCAATGAAGTACTCTAACTGCTCAGCCTTAAACACCCCCTAATGCAAATCCCCTTGACAAATGCAATGTGTCTACCAAAATCAAAGGCAAAATCCATTACCTTCCAGATCTATGCAGTACCTTTAACTTAAAGCTTTTACTAGGTTCTTGGGTTGTGCATTAGGACATTACCCCATATTTAACAGGTCACTGGTTAATCTGCATGGCTTGTCAGTGGGCCATATTTCACATGCAACCTCACACAGGCTTGTTCTGTCAATCATGCAGGCCATGCCCATTCCTGCATGAAAATCACGGTGGGGTAATGCTCATATACAAAGCCGGTTCTCACTTATATCTTTTTATAAAATTTACATAACAGAATTCTGCCAAACTCCGAATCAATGTCCCATCACCTCTGTCCAAGTACATCCATTTTTCTGCCTGAACATCTTGAATAATTCATCTTCAATAATTTATTACTTTCTACAGCCTCCTAAGGAGAGTCACCATGGAAAGTCAGACCAACTGCCGTCCATGTCCACAGCAAGCCCCTGCATGCATCATCCTCACTACTCAACACTGGTGTAACTATTACAAAATGAAAGACACAATGAATTAAGAAGCAGCACTCACTGACCGAGCGTGCCACTTCAATGACATGTCAAGCTGAAGACCGCTGCTGTTTACAGGTGAGCAAAATCAGAAATAACCACACTGGCATGTTGAAACAGCCATCAGAGCTTGCTGTACACCGAACTGTATCACACAGGAGAGTTCCCATCCAATCACAGTACGACACTCTAAGGCAGCGACATTGCTCCTCTGTAAATCTGATGGTTTACTCTAGACAAACTAATCCCACATGAAAACTATTACAGCATATAGCCAGCAGTTCGCTACTCTTGACAAAATGGTGACCACTAGACAACCAATGATTAGTAATCCAGATTCCATCAAGACAAATCCCTTGGGAACTGGAAAGCCCCCGACCCAGCAGGAAACCTGTCTCTGTCTGGCATTCAACTGGCACAAATGGGCACAGTCCATCCACAGTATAGGTCCGACCAAAAAGCTGCAACAATACAACCTCTATGCACCGGGAAGTGAATGGAACCTGTATAGATATAAAAACTAGCCCACACACATGACTAGACAAGGAGAATGACTACACCGAAGAAAATAGATACATGTGTCAAGAGCAAGCAGACAATGGTTAAAACAAATTATACAGGCAGCACTCCAACAATGGGTCCCCCCTCAACCACCTTCACTTGGCCAACATTGCTTTTCAACCCAAAAACACCAAGAGACTCCTGCCCTTAACTACTTCCCCAGTCCCTCTTGGAACAACTGAGAACAGTCACCTGGCACCAGGACCAAAGGTAGGGAACATCCCACGGCAGTCATGGTCCACCAAACTGCACACCCACCTCCATCAATGACCCATATACCCTCCATGCAGGCACTGACCACCCTACTACGTCAGGAGCCCAAAGATCGCAAAACCACCTATGCAAATCTCTCCACCTCCAGGACCGCCGAATCCCTCATACAAAACCACCACCGCCAATGCAAATGATGGAGCAAATCAACTCAACTCCCTCCACTTCTCAGGCCCAAGTGTCCTCCCGGCTCCCCAGCGCATGTGCAGAGGGCAACCATGTTTCTGAGCCCGAGAAACCTGCGATCAGCCGGTACCTCAAGCAAACGAAAGGAAAGCCCGCGAAACAGCGATCCACCCAGGCAAGCAATCAAAGCACCAGAGAAAACCCGCAAAACCTCGAACAAACAAAACAGCCGCACGGCACATCCATGAAGATCCTATCCGCAACTTCCAAATAGGGAAAACAGGATCCTCTTCCTCCGTTTTTTAAAGTACCAATTTTTTTTTTTTTTTAAGTACCAAGCATCTATTTCATCTCTGACACTAGCAACCCCTCTCGCAGAACCCGCTACACTTTCCTTAAAGCCCACATCCCAAAACATTCATGCCTACCTCATTTCAAGCCTGCACTTCATGTAGGCACCAAACAACCCCCATGTCAATTAACTGCAGCAAGCACAATACCCCCAAAATACCAATTTCCACCCACCCTTTTTTTTTTTTTTTTTTTTTATAACATTACTACCTTACTCACCTCAAACCTGCCAAATTCTCCACCTCTCCATCAACCCCATCGCACTAAGACCTACCAGACCAGTCTTCCCCTCAGGTAGTCACAGACGAGAGCCTGCTGTAGCAAGTTCACGCCAAAATGTGATTGCTTAACCCAACTACTAAGACTAAACCTCTTAAGACCCACCCCATCATTATGTCATTTCCTCCTAAGCATCTCTGCCTCCACTTAACCCTTTCATCTCCCCAACCCACTTAAACTTCCAATATTAATTTCCCCACTCCCCCCCTATGAAGATGTCCCGGGATAACTTAGTTTGTTGCCAAACTTCATTTATTCAGTTTTGTCTTAGAACAATACAGTATGGGTTAGTGGTACAACCATCACTAGTTCATATGTTTGAATGCCTCACAAGTACTACAATTTTAGTCAAAGGAGAATAATATATAATAACATGAAAGGCTGGAGTGTCATACTGCAATATGTTTTACTTGTGTATGGTCAGTGATAACTGTGCAAAATGACTACTGTTTGTGTGACTTGGTAGCCAGGCATACTCCTTGAATTTACTTACTCATATTAAAATATTGACTACAATACCATACAGTGGTATGGCAATTTTAGACTATGGCATGACAGGCCTGACTCCCAAGATAACATTTGTGCACCCTTTTAATAGCTGGTTTGAATGTGTCAGGAATCTTTGCCAAACTTACATTTGTGTCAGTGAAGAAAGGCATTTTGTCTGTAGAAAAATAAAATAATTTTGGTTTAAACATAGCCATTTTCCAAAATGAGTGAATAAAATCATTGAGTACAGTAGTACTCATAGATTCTGAGAAGGAAATAAATTTCCAGATTTTTTTTGCCCCACTGCCAATCCCTATAGTTTGAAAAGCAACTTGCAGCATGTGGCATCTTTAATTTAGAGAAGGTGTGGTTATTGTGGGCACTTCTCTAGATTGTGAAAATGCCTACAGAGGAAACACTTCTGTTCAGCTGCAAGATAATTGATGATTTATTGTTGTTCTCCATGCTCTGTAGCAACCACAGAACTGCAGCTGTGTATACTCCCATCATAAAGCATTAGAGGAAAAGCTCTTCTAAAAGATGATAAAGGGGGCAGAAAGGTCATGGTAAACCTGGAATGGTGTCCTGGGGCATTTTGTACAGAATCTGGCGAGTTAACAGCTGAAACATACTAGTACAGGAAAAAGTGGGTCCTAATTGTGGAGAGCAAATATAATAAAAATAGAAAACAAAAATAATCTTAGGCCAATATGCTAAACTGTTACAGGCACACCCCTTTTTCTGCTGTGTGATTAGATACTTTGTGTACTGAAAAGCAAACACAGAGTAAACTGTTAACCACAAGAATGAAAGCTTAATTACTACTTTCATACTGTGGCCACTGATGTGGTCCAACTGCATCTTGTAGATGCATTCGGTACACAACTTACAGCAATCCTCAAGGTTCCTGCCACATTTATTTGCCTAGCACCAGAACAGCAGTTGAAGAAATCATGAGTAATTTAGTACCAGGTCAAATAGAAATTCCTAGTCAGACTGCTTGATAAAAGAGAGATTAATATACTTCTACAGAGTTGCATTACTAGGATGTCTTTCAACATTTCAGTAAAGACATTAGAACTTTGAGTACTCAAATATTGAAATGTAGTTTTGAAAAACTAATTATATTTATTAGATGCCTCCTCAATGGTGTTTGCATTTTGCAATAAGATTTATGAGCCTCAACCAAAACATGTTATTTTTGTGGTTGTCAATTCCTTTGTTTTCTGCACTATAACTGGAAATACAGTGTTATATAAGTTCATAGGCAGGTACTAGGCTAGCTGCCCTTTTGGTCCATTTTAAGCCTAGACACATTCTTTCAAATGTTGGAAATAAGCTTATGAGGTAAGTATATTAATCATTAGACGAACCTGCAACACAACTTCCAGCATTCTGTGATTA